>NC_069500.1:595137984-595480484 GCF_027579735.1 Bombina bombina
GCAATACAGTATTTCGTTACAATATGCAATATACATCACTTGTCTTACAATGATTTTAAATCTCATAGCAGGTATCCGGGGCCTCTAACGGATCATAAAATAGATCAAACAGTCACAAAAGGAGGCTTCCCAAGATATAGGAGACCACCTATGTGCCTCATATCAGAAGGGAAAAAAACAAACAAAAAAACCCCTCATTTTTATATTAAGATGCTTATTTATAACTTCAACCAGGAATACTTAGTGATACTATAAACAGGAAACCAACAAAAAAAAAATTAACAGTAGTCTTAACCTACTAGAGATGAATGGGGTAATATTAGAAGTCATGGAACAATACCATGAATATTATAGATATGAAATCGTACTTATAAGGGTGTCTTTTAAGGTAATATATGTGGGAATGAAACCAAAAGAAAGGAAGACTACCAGAAAAATATGGTTGTGCAACAGAGTGTCGGAGAGGGAGGGGAAGAGAAAAAAAAAGGGGGAGAGATGGGGGGAGAAACAACAGGGAATATATCAACGACCTATACGTCCAGCAGGGCTCTCACGCAACCCAAATTTTTGGGTTTACTTAGATTGTCTCCAAATTTCCAATGGTCTGTGTATGCAAGTTTATCTTATTATTTATGGTAAAGATAGGGCTCTCCATACATTCCAAATAATCCATAATCTTGGCTATATCATTCCAAGTAGGAGGAATAGGCTGTTTCCATAAGCGAGCAATGGAAAGTTTAGTAGCCATCGCCAGGTAAATAGTAAACAACCCTTTAGGGTTAAGGGGGGTCTCCACAGACAGATGAAAAAGTATAGTTTGTGGTTTTAGCCATATAGCAGGTTCCAGAGCATGACATCTGAGGGAAAGCTTTTTCCAAAGGGTTTGCAGTACAGGGCAACTCCACCAAATATGTGACGGGGACCCAACTTCCCCGCATTTGCTCCAACACAGCGGAGAATTTAGAGCTTGCTATTTTAAATACGGTGTCTGGAGCCATGCACTCACTTCATCAAATTTGTTTAAGGCACATTATAAAGTGTAATTTGGTTTGAACAATAACATTTTTTATATATATTATGATGTTGAAAATACTTATTACTTTAGAAATAAAAATGTCTCTACAAACGCTGCAGCATACGCTCTGCATGTATCACAGTGAGCGAGAAGCCTCTAAGCAGCATAGTGCATACATAATAGAGCATGTGCTGTGTGTGTCACGTGACTGCTGTGCTTGTGTAAGTTACAATATGGCAGCATTAATAGGAACATCAGGTGCAGGTACAACATTGTAATTGCAAACACTTTTATTGAACAATGTGTGGTAAGCTGGCAAGATTTTAAAGAAATCCATGATTACTTGTGTTTGATCAGAAGGAGTTATATTTAAAGCTTTTTAGCAGGTGTTTAATGTTCCTTTAATGGTAAATAACATTAGAAACCATGTGAAATTATAATGGTCTCAAATGTTAAAACCCTTCAAAACCTATGTGAACCTCAGCTTTTCTAATGTAGGGAAAATAGACCCCAGCATTTGGATGATCTGGAAATAGGTGTATCCACCTTGGGTTCATCTACCCAGGGCTGTAATAATATATCAGCTGGCAATACATGGTATCAAAACAGGAACAAATATAACAATTCTAATCAAGGTTAAACCCATACAAAAGCAGGCCAGGAACAACAGATGAAACTGAACCTCAATTTAGTTATAGCATAAATGTATTTACATACCCAATATACCCAACAAAAGATAATATTTCTGCCCTAAATTTTAAATGAAGATGGTATGCTTCTTCCTCCTATACCTAGAGGGAGAAGAACCATAAGCCTGATTAAGAAAGTATAGGGGCATTGTATTTATGCTCTTTAAGAGCCACAGCATAACAAGGGGAAATAGTGTGCATGGATTTATAGTTATGCTTCATGGAAATGCTCCAAGATATGAAACTATGGGCTCATGTAAGCACAATGATTAACACATTTGGGTAATATTTATTGTAATGTTGATTCCAGAAGGGATGTCAACTCAAGAATATCTGCAAAACACATCAATGCAGGAACATGAGCCTACCAGGAGATTGAAGGGGCCAGCAATACAACAATACATCTCATACTAATAATGATAGACCTCACATTTATTAAAACAAAAAACATCAAATCAAGCATAATATTTTATACTAAATAACAATTAACAAAACTTTTTTCCCAACCAAAAGGCAATTTAGCAAATACTGAAATGCACTTATCCGCATCAGGGACAAGGAACAAGGCAGGCTTAAGTGAAACTTTCAGCAATTATCTGCTAACACATAATTATGGGTGCTGGGAACACAAAACATGGTTACTAAATTATTTTAATTACTTTTATGATGTCATAAACCATTTCCCCAACATCCTTCTTCTGAACTGAGAACTATAATACAAACATAGCAACTTTACCACAAAGTGTTAAACAGCTTTAAAACCTTGCAAATATTCAATAATAAATAAAATGGTGGAATGTATGCAGATCTATTAATAAAACAATTATCCCAAAATAAAAGGAAAACAAAACCAGATTTCAAAGGTTCATTCCACAGTAGCCCTGGCCCTTATGATTAAAGGGCCACTAAACCCAAAATCTTTCTTTCATGATTCAGATAGAGAATAGAAATTTAAACAACATTACAATTTACTTCTATTATTTATTTTGCTTAATTTTTTAGATATCCTTAGTTGAAGAAAAAGCAATGCCCATGGTGAGCCAATCACACCAGGCTTCTATGTGCAGCAACCAATCCGCAGCTACTGAGCATATCTAGATATGCTTTTCAGCAAACAATATCAAGAGAATAAACAAATTAGATAATATAAGTAAATTAGAAAGATGTTTAAAATTACATTCTCTTTCTAAATTATGAAAGAAAAATGTGGGTTTCATGAGCCTTTAAGCACGGGTTACAATAGACAGATAACATTTTAAAGATGATCAGTAAACTTATAAAACTTCCTGACTATTCTGACTGCTTCTGCAGAATCACTCTGTATAGGTGATGGTAACTGGTACACGGTCCCATTTGAAAGTTTGCAAGCAGCATAACTCTTCCAAGTATGGCCAGAAAACTTACAAGGTCATAGGTTGAAATAACCATGCAAAGATCAGTTGGAGGTTGGGTCTTTGCAGCAGTGAGATTGTTTTACTGAAAGTGTAAAATGTTTTTTCTTAATTCTCTGTTGGAGCAGACGTCTTGCTAAAACTATTTTAGAAAGGTAAACAATTAAAGTGACTAAAGTACAGAGCGGAGCAGTGTATTTTAAGACTCCTGAGAGGTTTTTACTGATATTACCAATACTGATTTGGTTTTATGAGAGTAAGAAAGAAATACATGTTTTTTTCTATATACATAAAACATAAAGCTATTAGTATTCATCAATAGGAGCATATAATTATGTTAGTGCTTGAGAGTAGCATAATATAACATATGTTACTATCTCTATCATTCCCCATACTGATAAGTCAGATTTTGTGTAAATCTACACTAATACACGCATGAAAGCTACACTTATTTTCCCTCTGTGATTGTGTCTTTTAATAGAGTATCTAACAAAGTTTGTTAAATTTTAACAAAATTTTATGAGCGGCGGCGGTATTCTCCTCTCCCTCTTCCTGGTTGTTGGATCACTGGATTCGTTCTTTGATAGGCAGATGAGATAGATTGGTTTATTTTAACAAGTGGTTTTGTTATAAGCAAACGAGGTGCAGCTGATGCAGGTAGAGTTTGTTTGTCTGATGTAATATTTTTGCTTTTCTTTGATAGAGCTTGATTTTCTGTTTTTTCTGTCAAATATAGAAAGAGACAAAGAAACACTGTTAAAATTAAAAGGATATTTTGAATAGGTTGTATGTGCTTACCTCATAGATACATAAATGTAGGTAACACACCTTAATATAGGGATAGGGGTTAAGAACCACACCTACTTAATTAACAATTCACCTGTGCATACACACACATTTTTCTACAGTGTTACTTGTCCTAGAGGAGGATGCGCCAACTAGTGATAGATATATAGTAATACATATTTAAAAAAATAACTATTACATATTGTTGCAAAAATAACAACAATTACAGAGTATTAGATACAGAGACTAATCCTATTGAAATATTTACAAAAAAACAGATAAATCATATTCTTTATTCATACCAACAGGTGCCATGGTTTCCAATTTATTAATCCAGAATACTTCCTTCTGTTTTAAAAAAAGCTCCCTATTACCACCCCTTCTGGGTGAACTGATCTGGTCAATTATTTGAAACCTAAGTTGACATACCCTATGTCCTGCCTGAACAAAGTGTTCTGCTACTGGATTTTTTATTTTGCCATTTCTGATGTCAGATTTGTGTTCACATATCCTATCATGGACCATCCTAGTGGTCTCCCCGATGTAACTCCGCCCACATGGGCATTTAATCATATAAATGGCAAATGTGGTTCTACATGTGAATAAACCCCTGATGTTATATTTCTTGCCTGTACGTGGATGATAGAAAAATTTACCCTTCACCATACTATTACAACTAGCGCAGCCTAAACATGGGTAACATCCCATATTTTTATCTGTAATATAGCTCTGCACTTCAGTTTTAGCAGTACCTATATCGGCCCTGATTAGCCTATCTCTAAGATTCTTACTTCTCTTATAGGCCGGCATGAATCCTGACTGAAACTCAGTTACATGAGGGTTACATTGGCTCAATATGTGCCAGTGTCTCCTAAGAATAGAATTAATGTTACTGCTTAATGAGTTAAACTTTGTAACAAAGACAACACGGTTTTGTTTCATCTTAACTTTAGGTTTTGTTGTCTCAAGCAAGCTGTTACGTGACACTGTTGCCACTTCTTCAATTTCTTTGTTAACTAAATCACTAGGGTAACCCCTCACCGTAAATTTGTCACCCATTTGGTTCAATCTCTGTCTCACAAATTTGTCCTCTGACACAATTCTTCTCACTCTCAAGAGTTGACTGCGAGGTAAAGACCTTTTAAGGGATTCTGGGTGAAAGCTATCAAAGTGAAGCAGGCTGTTTTTGTCAGTAGGCTTAGTAAACAGATCTGTTCCAAAACTATTGCCTAATTTATAGACTTTAGTGTCAAGAAATTCAATACTTTCCTCACTGTGCTTTAGTGTAAACTTAATATGTGTAGTTGCACTATTCAGCTGATTAACAAACTCCCATAAGGATCCAATGTCGCCCAACCACACTCCAAATATATCATCTATGTAGCGCCACCAAGTGGCGCCACATAGAATGAAGAGATTGTTCTCAAAGACAAATCTCTCCTCAAAGATGTTCATAAATATATTTGCGTATGTTGGGGCGACATTGGATCCCATGGCCGTACCCTGTCTCTGAATGTAAAATTCATCTTGAAACAGAAAATAATTACACCTAAGCACAATTTCAAGAAGTTCCAGAACAAAATCAATTTGACAACTATTGAACGTGCTGTATTGTTGCAACACTTTTTTTACTGCTCCTATACCAGATGCATGTGTTATAGAAGTGTATAGACTTGATACATCTAGAGTATATAAGATACTTTTCTCAGTTGCAATGTTTAAATCATTTAATTTAACCAAAAAATTACTGGTATCTTTAATATAAGAGTTAGATAATTCTACAAAAGGTCTTAAAATGTGATCGAGATAGATAGAGATGTTAGAACACACAGAATTCATGCTGGAAATAATAGGTCGCCCTGGGGGGGCCTGTAAATTTTTATGGACCTTAGGTAAGGTATATAGTACTGGTGTTTGTGCATGTTCACGAGATAGGAACATAATTTCCTTTTTACCAATGATGCCATTTTTAAAGGCAAATAAAACCTTTTGATTAATTTCCTTTTCGATATTAAAAATAGGATTATATGGTAAACATTGGTAAACCTCGTTATCAGATAATTGGGACTTAATTTCTTTCACATAGTAATCTTTATCAAGAAGAACTGTTGCTCCGCCCTTATCTGCAGATTTCAAAATAACATTTTTGTTCATTTGCAAAGATTTTAAAGCTTCTATAGACCTATTATCCAAATGGCCCTTATTCTGACCCTGAATGGCTGCATATTTATTAACCTTTGTCTTTTTTAGTACCTTATGTTGTAAATTTTTTACATCATCTAATACCAATTTTGAAAAGATGTCAATACTACTATCATAATTAGCTGGCATGTATTTACTTTTAACCTTAAGACCAAGATTTTTAAGATGTAACTCACTAGAATTTACTCCAGCATTATCAGATCTATCACCATAACCATCATTGGAAAACATAGATTTTAATTTTAATGTCCTAAAAAATTTGAACAAATCTTTCTCTATCTCAAAAAAATCACATTTGGAAAAAGGGCAAAAAGAAAGTCCACGTTGTAATAATGAAGTGTGTATGCACAGGTGAATTGTTAATTAAGTAGGTGTGGTTCTTAACCCCTATCCCTATATTAAGGTGTGTTACCTACATTTATGTACTGACATGACTAAGGACTAGAGGTCCGAAACGTTGTCTTTTTTACTTCGAAATATCCCAATAAAGATGGAATTTTCTACATAGTGGTGAGTGCTGCTGAATTCTTTGGACTGTGTTACTATTTTAAGGGTTTTGTGTGGTACCCTTACAGCTTGCACCACCTTTTTATCTCAGTGCTGTACCATTTGGACTGTGTTATATTATTACCACACTGGTAATTTGCACTTGATACTATGGATACAGTGACCGACTTAGTCACGAATCATGGAGATATACATTCGAAGATGTTTGCCTACACTGAGATGGAGGCTGCACGGATTACCACCCTTGCCCGTGGTTCCAGAGACTTTCCAAAAACTCTGCCTGTGGAAGTTTCCTCCAAACAGTTTGATAAGGTGTCCCGAAAAAAACTTGCCTGGGAATTACACTCTACTACACTGGCCGAATATCACAGAGTGGGGCGCATTCCCCGTGGCCTAAGGATGAATGTGAGACCAACTCTTATGCTTAATAATGCTGAATACTGTGAGAAATTTGAGTATATTTTGAACAAATGTTCATTTGATCTGATGGTCTTAACTGTGGACTGTTTACAAAAAGAAATTGACACACAGCAGTCTGAATTGTTAAAACTTGAATTAGAATTAAAGGCAAGCTTAAAGATGGACGATCTAAATAAATTGATGGAGACAACTAATAAAGCTGTGGCTGAACTCCGCTCTGTGCTGGAAGCACGGAAACGTACCAAGTTCCTTCGCAATGAGGAAGATTATTCACTGGGGACAGTGTATCGTTGGAGATCGGAACGGACCGGAAATGACGTCAGAGGTACTTCCGGTTATCGGAGACGGAGATACAACAGACGCCGACATGGCGGAACACCGAATACGAGCCAGGATTTGGGGTCCTTAACGGGGGACTCGGAGACAGACGCAGGATCAGACGTGGGGGTCGGAGACACAGGCATGGCACCCTGAAGGAGCAATCGGAACAGACGGAGAGCAAGGGTGAATCACTAGTTTTAAATTTATCAAAGGTACAGATTACAGAGACTGAATCTTCATTATTACAACGTGGACTTTCTTTTTGCCCTTTTTCCAAATGTGATTTTTTTGAGATAGAGAAAGATTTGTTCAAATTTTTTAGGACATTAAAATTAAAATCTATGTTTTCCAATGATGGTTATGGTGATAGATCTGATAATGCTGGAGTAAATTCTAGTGAGTTACATCTTAAAAATCTTGGTCTTAAGGTTAAAAGTAAATACATGCCAGCTAATTATGATAGTAGTATTGACATCTTTTCAAAATTGGTATTAGATGATGTAAAAAATTTACAACATAAGGTACTAAAAAAGACAAAGGTTAATAAATATGCAGCCATTCAGGGTCAGAATAAGGGCCATTTGGATAATAGGTCTATAGAAGCTTTAAAATCTTTGCAAATGAACAAAAATGTTATTTTGAAATCTGCAGATAAGGGCGGAGCAACAGTTCTTCTTGATAAAGATTACTATGTGAAAGAAATTAAGTCCCAATTATCTGATAACGAGGTTTACCAATGTTTACCATATAATCCTATTTTTAATATTGAAAAGGAAATTAATCAAAAGGTTTTATTTGCCTTTAAAAATGGCATCATTGGTAAAAAGGAAATTATGTTCCTATCTCGTGAACATGCACAAACACCAGTACTATATACCTTACCTAAGGTCCATAAAAATTTACAGGCCCCCCCAGGGCGACCTATTATTTCCAGCATGAATTCTGTGTGTTCTAACATCTCTATCTATCTCGATCACATTTTAAGACCTTTTGTAGAATTATCTAACTCTTATATTAAAGATACCAGTAATTTTTTGGTTAAATTAAATGATTTAAACATTGCAACTGAGAAAAGTATCTTATATACTCTAGATGTATCAAGTCTATACACTTCTATAACACATGCATCTGGTATAGGAGCAGTAAAAAAAGTGTTGCAACAATACAGCACGTTCAATAGTTGCCAAATTGATTTTGTTCTGGAACTTCTTGAAATTGTGCTTAGGTGTAATTATTTTCTGTTTCAAGATGAATTTTACATTCAGAGACAGGGTACGGCCATGGGATCCAATGTCGCCCCAACATACGCAAATATATTTATGAACATCTTTGAGGAGAGATTTGTCTTTGAGAACAATCTCTTCATTCTATGTGGCGCCACTTGGTGGCGCTACATAGATGATATATTTGGAGTGTGGTTGGGCGACATTGGATCCTTATGGGAGTTTGTTAATCAGCTGAATAGTGCAACTACACATATTAAGTTTACACTAAAGCACAGTGAGGAAAGTATTGAATTTCTTGACACTAAAGTCTATAAATTAGGCAATAGTTTTGGAACAGATCTGTTTACTAAGCCTACTGACAAAAACAGCCTGCTTCACTTTGATAGCTTTCACCCAGAATCCCTTAAAAGGTCTTTACCTCGCAGTCAACTCTTGAGAGTGAGAAGAATTGTGTCAGAGGACAAATTTGTGAGACAGAGATTGAACCAAATGGGTGACAAATTTACGGTGAGGGGTTACCCTAGTGATTTAGTTAACAAAGAAATTGAAGAAGTGGCAACAGTGTCACGTAACAGCTTGCTTGAGACAACAAAACCTAAAGTTAAGATGAAACAAAACCGTGTTGTCTTTGTTACAAAGTTTAACTCATTAAGCAGTAACATTAATTCTATTCTTAGGAGACACTGGCACATATTGAGCCAATGTAACCCTCATGTAACTGAGTTTCAGTCAGGATTCATGCCGGCCTATAAGAGAAGTAAGAATCTTAGAGATAGGCTAATCAGGGCCGATATAGGTACTGCTAAAACTGAAGTGCAGAGCTATATTACAGATAAAAATATGGGATGTTACCCATGTTTAGGCTGCGCTAGTTGTAATAGTATGGTGAAGGGTAAATTTTTCTATCATCCACGTACAGGCAAGAAATATAACATCAGGGGTTTATTCACATGTAGAACCACATTTGCCATTTATATGATTAAATGCCCATGTGGGCGGAGTTACATCGGGGAGACCACTAGGATGGTCCGTGATAGGATATGTGAACACAAATCTGACATCAGAAATGGCAAAATAAAAAATCCAGTAGCAGAACACTTTGTTCAGGCAGGACATAGGGTATGTCAACTTAGGTTTCAAATAATTGACCAGATCAGTTCACCCAGAAGGGGTGGTAATAGGGAGCTTTTTTTAAAACAGAAGGAAGTATTCTGGATTAATAAATTGGAAACCATGGCACCTGTTGGTATGAATAAAGAATATGATTTATCTGTTTTTTTGTAAATATTTCAATAGGATTAGTCTCTGTATCTAATACTCTGTAATTGTTGTTATTTTTGCAACAATATGTAATAGTTATTTTTTTAAATATGTATTACTATATATCTATCACTAGTTGGCGCATCCTCCTCTAGGACAAGTAACACTGTAGAAAAATGTGTGTGTATGCACAGGTGAATTGTTAATTAAGTAGGTGTGGTTCTTAACCCCTATCCCTATATTAAGGTGTGTTACCTACATTTATGTACTGACATGACTAAGGACTAGAGGTCCGAAACGTTGTCTTTTTTACTTCGAAATATCCCAATAAAGATGGAATTTTCTACATAGTGGTAAGTGCTGCTGAATTCTTTGGACTGTGTTACTATTTTAAGGGTTTTGTGTGGTACCCTTACAGCTTGCACCACCTTGTTATCTCAGTGCTGTACCATTTGGACTGTCTTACCTCATAGATAGGCATAGGGGGATATTTATCAAAGGTCTAGCGGACCTGATCCGGCAATGCGGATCAGGTCCGCCAGACGTCGCTGAATGCAGAGAGCAATACGCTCTCCGTATTCAGCATTGCCCCAGCAGCTCTTGTGAGCTGCTGGTGAAACTCCGCCCCCTGCAGATTTGCGGCCAATTGGCCGCCAGCAGGGAGATGTCAATTAACCTGATCGTACTTGATTGGGTTGAATTGAGGCAATGTCTGTCCGCCTGCTCAGAGCAGGCAGACAGGGTTTTGGAGCAGCAGTCTTTAGACTGCACAGACCCTCAAGCTCCATACGGAGCTTAATAAATGGGCCCCATAGTGTTCATTTAAATAATTATCTGCCTAAGGCCTAGCTCATGGTGGGGCCTCTCATAGGATCATAGAAAAAGTGTGTGGTGTTTTTTTTAATGTTTTTTTTTGTCTCTGAGACAGTTATTTTTCAGTTGTATATTATCCCTGCCCACCCTTCTCCTGGCACTCCCAGATATTCTAACCTTCACAGCCTACACACAAACACAATATCTCTTCCATTGCCCCCCCCCCCCTTCTGCATTCCCCAGCGTGGTGGTTTCAGCCTCAGTGTAATCAGAAGGCAGGAATTAACAGACGCCAATGAACATGTAATAGGGAGATTTGGCTGCATGTAGTCTGGTTATCATCAAGTTACTTGTTGGCTCCCTCCCTACAGCTCACAGCCAGACACGGCTGTTTAACGCCTTTGCTAACAACATTTCTTATACTCTCTATTCTCTCTACCCTTCCTTTCTCACCATGTCCCCACTCTCTTTCTCTGCTTCATTCTCTCTTACTCTCTCCCCTCTTTTTCATTTCTCTTTTTCTCCTCATTATTATTAAGAAATTTGGTGCAATGCAACCCTGAAACATTAAATTATTATCTAAATCTATAAAAAAAAGGGGAAAAAGCTTTGTACACAACCAATTATGCAGGACCATATTTCGAGCTAGAGTATGAGTGGCTCACTAACTGTTGCACATCCGAGAAAAGGGGTTTATCGCGGGTGTTTGCATGGGTTGGGTTTTTCATTCATATTACAAGTTGAAAGTAAATGCGATTGCTTAAGCTCAACTTAAATGAACGCGCGTCTGGTTAGCCCAACCTTAGAGCTTTGGTAAACTGTTTTACAAAACAAAAAGGTGTCACAAAACACATCACAAATACATTACAAATTTCAATTTCACTCATAATAACAACATCTAATGAAAAGTATACAAATATATATATATATACAGCACACAGAGAATGTCCAGCACTCACTTACAAGCTCTCAGCTAAGATTAAAAGCAAAAATGGAAGTATTAGTTACCACATCTGGCCAAATACTCTCTGTGTGCTGTATTAATTTGTTTTGTAATTTTCCCTATGGGTCTTACACCTAGACCTGTCTGGGGTTAACTTTCTGTCACTCTGGAGACAGTGCAGCTTCCTGAGAGTGCTATTGTGCACCCAGGGCTGTGAATGTTGTAGGGTCATGGCATGTGTACCCAGTCCGGTCTGAGAGTTCAGTCCCCTGCCGTGTTTGTATATGTCTAGGGTGATTACATAAGCCTGTGCATCCTTCACTTGTTCCCAGTTTGTTGGATTGAGAGCTTGCATTGTGTGGTTGTTTAGGGACTCAGGTTTTGGAAGAGACCTTGAAGTGGTACCTGGGCTTATCCCATTTGACCAGATGCGGTAACTAACTCTTCCATTTTTGCTTTTAATCTTAGCTGAGAGCTTGTGAGTGCTGGACTTTCTCTGTGTGCTGGGTTAATTTGTTTTGTAATTTCCCTATGGGCCTTGCACCCAGACCTGTCTGGGGCTAACTGCCTGTGACTCTCTGAGAGTGCTATTGTGCACCCAGGACTGTGCATGTTGCAGGGTCATTGGATGTGTACCCAGTCTGGTCTGAGAGTGCAGTCCCCTTCTGTGTTTTTATATATATATATATATGTATATATATATATATATATATATATATATATAAATATATATATATATATATATCAATGTAAATATTTGTATAGGAAATTAGCACGTCTAGGCAAGAATCCCCGCTTGCTTTTTCCCCAGAAATAACTCATATACAATGTTACCAATGCAAACGAGAATTCTGGGTAAGTTATGCAAATTCTCAGTTTTTTTGCTTCAAAAATACTGTTTTAACACAGCTATCCTTTTAACAGGATTATAGCAGCAAATCAGAAATCACTCCTAGACAGCCTGTTTCATTCTATTTGGAACTCATCAGTAGGAGATAGATTTCTGGTTGCTGCATTGATAAAGCTATTTTCAAGGTTAACCCAAAATTCATTAAAATTATGAGGGGAGATAAAAAACAAATTAAAATCCTCCATGTCTCAAAATTAAATCAATGTAAATATTTGCATAGGAAATTAGCACATCTAGGCAAGAATCCCCGCTTGCTTTTCCCCCAGAAATAACTCATATACAATGTTACCAATGCACAAGAGAATTCTGGGTAAGTTATGCAAATTAGATATGCAAATTCTCAGTTTTTTTGCTTCACAAATATTGTTTTAACACAGCTATCCTTTTAACGGGATTATAGCAGCAAATCAGAAATCACTCCTAGACAGCCTGTTTCGTTCTATTTGGAACTCATCAGTAGGAGATAGATTTCTGGTTGCTGCATTGATAAAACTATTTTCAAGGTTAAACCAAAATTCATTAAAATTATGGGGGGAGATAAAAAACTGAAATGAAAATCCTCCATGTCTCAAAATTAAATCAATGTAAATATTTGCATAGGAAATTAGCACATCTAGGCAAGAATCCTGCTTGCTTTTTCCCCAGAAAGGTATAGATATATATTGTACCAAAATACCATCAGATATATGATGAAATATGTATTTGTGAATAAATAGAACATATTCTTTTATGTGCAAAACATTGGAATGTGAAATGTTCATATTTTCATGTCGGGTTAGCGCACTTGAGAATATGCAATTGGGTTTGCCCGTGAATAGGATATTTTCCCACTTTATTTGCTCCAATGACTTCTATGGTGGAATACCTTATCGCGCATGATATTCTGAGTTAGGCTTTTTTGAACTACAAAACCTTCAGAAATACAAATGTAATCAAACCTTTGTGAATATTTCTGTTTGAATGAATCAAATGAAATTGATATATATAAAGCAGACCTTTATTGCTTATTCTATACCCATCAGAACCATTGGTATGCTAAGGTCTTGACAACTCTGCATCACCAATTATATATTATTCATCCTTAGCAGTAACTAACCCCTTTCTGCAAAACACAGAGGGCAATTGTTAACCCCTGTATATAAACATAGCAATATTAACCACTTTCCTGGACAGATACATATAAAACAATAATAAAGTGTTAACTGGTCCCCCAATGTACTGATCAAGAGATTTTCCCCCCATTATAATTCATATAGAATTATATGGGGAACAGTATTCCCATCTCACCTTTCTATAATCATCCTACAGGTAGTCCGGACAAGGAGTTGGGTAATCACTGCAATGAATGCAAGCTAAAAGTTTTAGGTATTTTTTATTTTACAAAAAAAACTATATATGATGTAATTTCTTGTGGGTAATTAAAGAAAGATCTCATTATAGCAGTAATGACTAAAAATTGCCTAAATAAGCTTGTGGCACGTGCACACTGGGCAGTGGATGGTATTAACCAAAGGCAATAAAACACAACAGCAGCTTTAACATAAATAGTTTCAAATGTAGTAGATACTGGGGGGTGCGATCCGATATACGGTGTAGTTTTCGACGCAAGTGAGGGAACCCGTGCCGCCCATAATTTCACCTCACACATCGGGGTATTACATATACTGCGCCATTAGATGCTAAACTGGCGTAAGTAGGACAAACTGGCGATCTTACGAAAAGTGCGCAAATACACATTTTAGTCATCGCAAGTAACTTACGCCTGTATTTTGTCCACATAAAGTCTCAATAAAGTAGTAGTTTTATGCAAATTAGGCTAACACTCGTAAAAATGAACCGCGACTCCATCTAAAAATGCGACACGTAATTACGCTATTCAAAAGTCATATATAAACCCATGCGCAGCCGCCATTTTCTTCAGTGTGTTTGGATGGTTCGTTGAGCTACAGCACACTACAGTGAAGTGGAGGATTAGTCAGAGTAGAGAGAGAGGCGCAAACAGAGGAGTTAGTTAGGTCGCATTGTTGGTTGATTAAGCTTGTACACTTACACATATTGTTACATATTGCACACATATTGCATACATACATATATAAAATACACAACACTTTTTTTTCTAACACCTCACACATTTTATTTCAATTTTACAGTGTGATAGACTGAGTGTTTGGTTGTGATTGTGTGTGATTGAACTGGGAGTGAGTGTGAGTGTGTGAGTGTGTGTAGTGTGAGGATGGCAGGGAGAGGTAGGGCGGAGGGAAGGAGGGGAGAGGAGTGGCAGGGAGAAGAGTATTGTAGAGGACAGGAGGAGCAGTGGGGTCCCCGTCAGGGAGTAAGTGGAGTGGAGAGAGGGAGAGCTAGAAGGGATGATGGGAGGGGAGATGCCCGAGAGCCCCAGAGACCAGACACATCTAGAAGAGGGACAGAGGGTGCACATGGGGACAGAAGGGGGGAGGAGGGAGAGGATAGGGAGGAACCCACACCAGGGACATCACAGGGAGCAAGCCAGGTATCCACAGAGGATGAGAGGATGAGACATCCAATCTTCTCATTCGCTGAAAATGTTGCCCTAGTTCAGGCCATCATGGACAATCACAGTGCCGTCTTTGGCCAGGAGAAGGGCAAAGGCAGTGCCAAAAGGCGTAAAACAGCATGGTTGGCGGTAGAGGATGCCGTCAACAGTGTGGCCCCGCAGAGGAGGACTGTTGAGGGCCTTAAAAAGTGGTGGAATGACTGCGAGAGGCTTGTGAAAGAAAAGATGGGGCAGGAAGCTATACACCAGAGGAGAACAGGCGGTGGTCCACCCCTGGACATAAAATACAACACCTGGCAGGAGATGATACGCAGGTCCCTGAGTATCACAGCAGTCCGTGGACTTCCAGGGGCTCGTGACTCAGGGGCTGCAACCACAGCACATCATGCTGGTGAGTAACATCCCACACACCAGTATTATATGTATTTGAGATATAACATCATTTAATGTCACACATTCATGTACACAAGGAGGAGCATGGTATTTGGCCTACTAACAAAAACATCTACAATTATATTTGACATTAATGCTACTTAACACAATGCAATTCATGATATGAGGTGGAATAGTGCAATACTAACATGTCTCAGAGTAACACAGGCACAAGCCACATGTAGAGTTTTCAGTAAAGGGACACTATAGCCATCACAATACTTTTAGCTCAGAAAGCAGGTTCTGTGCTTACATCAGGCTAAAGTAAATTGTGTGACCATAGTGTCACTTAAAGAACACATTTTTTACATCATTGACTTGTACACATAACTATTGTATGAAACACATACCTGTATACTGCACATATTAAAATCCCTCATATCACAAATCACAATGTGCACCTGCATGTTATAGAGTTTGACATGAGAATCAGTATAGGCCCTAGCATGTATCAATGTACATTGTATGCCCACATGGACATATATATGACTGTACTAATCCCTCTCATCATTTGACTCCTCCACAGAACCTCCTGTTACGAGGATGCAAACAGGCATGCCGCCACCTCCACCACCACCACCAGGCACAGGCATGCAGCCACCACCACCAGTCTTCAGGCAACCACATGAACATTATGCTCCCAGGCATGAGCAGGGTTGGATGGCTTCAGTTGAGGACCCGGAAGTGATGCCACCACCATTGACATATGACCCCTGGCAAGATTCCTGGCCAGAGGAATATTCTTCTTTTGGCTTTGAGGGGGAGGCAAGACAGCCACAAAGGGTCCATGTATTTACCCCCCAACACAATCTCAGGGCAGTCATGGCTTTTACACACATGGTATGTCACAAGAAGTGCCAACTGGACAGGCTGAGTGGTCACACACTGGTCATCAGTGTGACTATCAATACACCCTGAGAACTCCACCATCCTCTTCACTTGGGAGAGCTCCACCATCCTCTTCACTTGGGAGAGCTCCACCATCCTCTTCACTTGGGAGGGCTCCACCATCCTCTTCACTTGGAATAGCTCCACCATCTGCAGATGAACATATAGCTGAAAGTACTCAAGCACCTGCAGATGCAGCTGAAGATGTCCCACAAGCACCTGCAGATGCAGCTGAAGATGTCCCACAAGCACCTGCAGATGCAGCTGAAGATGTCCCACAAGCACCTGCAGATGCAGCTGAAGATGTCCCACAAGCACCAGCAGATGCAGCGGAACCTGCACCTCAAGCACCTAGAAGCCCTGCTGCTCAAGAGCCTGTGGTATGCATTGTATTCTCACCTGGGTGAGGAATACATTGCACTCCAGAGGAGGCTCATAACAAGCTGCGAGAGCAGACAAAGAGGCCAAGAGAGGTTTCACAGGAGCCAAGAGAGGTTACACAAGCGTAGCATAGAGCTGCAGAGGGACATCGCAGCATCATTAAGTGGAATTGTTCAAAACCAGTCACAGATGATGCGAATTCTGTCTGATATGCAGATGCAGATGGACAATAGATGGCGGGAACAAAATCAACTCTTGGGTGTGTTGGTTGAGCACTTTACACACCAGCAGGACACTGCCTCCAGCCTATCATCTGTGGCCAGCACTCCAGCAGAAACATCTGAATCTTCTCAAACCAGAACAAGGAAATCCACTACAGTCACCTCAGCCCCCTCATCCAAGAAGCCTAAAAAGAAATAAATATTCTTATAGTTCACCATAAATCTTGTCCTCTGTTATTTACCATATAATTGTCATCCACATCCATGTGAGGTGTGTTTTAGTACACTAATATTGTTAAAACATATAATAAGGCCTGTGTGGAAATGGCCCAAAAAAGGTAATATTATCATGTTTATGACATATTCATGTTCTATAAACCACATCACATAGTTGTGTATGAAGGGTACATATAGTAATATTCACTTATAAGATATAAATCAAGGTTTCTCACATCCAATAGAAATTGACACATGGCATGGGTATATATATATATAAATAATAATGTATTTACAGAAGGTGTGAATATAAGGTATAAACATCCATTTTCATTCTTCTTAATGATAGTCAATAAATCATAGTGACCTAAACATGAATTAAACAAATGAGATATTTTCAGTAATTAAGGTGGTTAAGGGAAGGGTGGTGGGATGTAGTAGTTTCACTTACATGCAGTGGATATCCGCAGTATGTAATTCTATGACCAACTGCAGCAGGGGCAGCACCATGACCAGGGACCTCAGCAGCAACTATAGAATCAGCATGTGTAGACAGAACAACAGGGGCTTGTAGGGCTTCTAGCACCCCTTGGGCCCCATGATGCACCCCTTGTGCCCCATGATGCTGCCTCTCTATGGAAAGCATGGTGGCTAATGAGGATGTGCATTGGCGGGCTTTTTAGGCTTCCTGTTGAGAGGTTGTGCTGTTTGTGTGGTTTGACACACGTGCAGGGGCAGGAATAATAAATGCTTAGAAGAAGTTTCTGTTTGAGATCAAGCGGCTGATATGTATGTGATTGAGCATACGTTTGTTAGGCCTTCAGAGAGTTACGTTGGTTTTTAAGTCAGTGCAAGGGTTGCTGCACCTGCAATTTGTGGCGAGATGAGAATGGAGTAGATTTTCTGAATTCTGCATGCGTAAATCCTTACGCTGTATATTGGATACCAAATTGCGCGTCTTTTCTATGTTAGTCTATGGGTAAAAAAAATACGGGCGAAGGCTGAAATATACGCGCATAACTTGTATGCTACGCCGTATATGTGATACCAAAAATGTGCAAGAACTGGCGTCGCCGGCTTTTGCGGGCGACGCTGCATATCGGATGGGGCCCTGGGTTGGCCTTGTACGAAAGGGCCAGTGTTCAGTAACAAGGATTTCAACACAATAATGAATGAATAAAATGCTTCAGCTGTGCAAGATTTATTATTATTACCAATTGATGTGTTTGGTACAGTGGGAAACTTCTGATTTATTTACCAATACAAGACTATTTAATGTACTTCTCACAATGGACAATACAGTCATTTAGTTACATTCTTTGCTGCATTAAATAAATTAGGCTTAAATTCCCATAGATCAAATGGCCATGTGTTCAGGTTTTCATCACATTTTACATTGCACAAATGAATCATAATGCACAGTGATAAATCTGTTATCTGCACAGAAAATAACATCTTATTTGTTTTACCATTCTAATATGATGCTGGAAAAAATATGATTTAAAGGGGCAGTAAATGAAAAATGAAACTTTTGTGATTCAGAAAGAGCATGGGTTTAAACTACTTTCCACTTTACCTCTTTGATCTAATTTGCTTTGTTCACTTAGTATCCTTTGTTAAAAAGCATGCCTAGGTAGACTCAGGAGCAGCAATGCCCTACTGGTAGATGGCTGCTGATTGGTGACTACACATATATGTCTATTGTCATTGAGTCAACCAATGATTTCAGTTAGCTCTAAATAGTGCAATGCTGCTCCTTCAACAAAGGATACCAAGAGAAAGACGTAAATTAGAAGGCTTTTTAACATGCTATGCTCTCTCTTGGCCTCATGATTTAAAAAAAAAATCTCCTGCTTGGAGCGAACTTGCAGTGTAGACTTCCCAGGGGTTGAACTCACAGAATGCTTAAAGAAAAGGGGCGGAACCCTCCAGCACTGTGAGATCTCTCATGATATTCTAGACATTCAGGGCCGCCACTAGAATTTTGGGGCCCCTGACTCAACCATTGATCAGGGCCCCCCCCCCTCCTTTAACATGTGCAATTTTTGACCAAGTGACTAAAATGTATATGCACTTTATTCTTAATTGTCTATTTAAACTTGGAAATGTTGTAAAGGTAGTAACATACACACACACACACACAGACACACTCATACACTGAAACACACAAACACACTCACACATAAGGATTCACATATAGACACTCTAGCAGACATGCAAAGAAACACACTCAGACACAGAAACCCAAACAGACACTTAGCACTTGTTTACATTGACCTGACAAGTAATGAGGTAAACTACAGTTTTGTAAAAAAAAGGAGATTTAGAAAACAAAATATGGAGTTCTGATTATCTTTTTGTAAAGGAAGATGACAACTAAATTATGACAACAGCATGCAGTGGTTGAAAGGAAGGGCCCTGAACTGCCTAAACAATAATTTAAAGGTTAAATGGTGGAGTGGTTACTTCCGGAAAGGTCTTGTTAGTCTCAAAGTCTGTAGAAAGATGTGAATAATTAGTAGTAAGGTCAAAATGTCCTAAAAAGGAACAGACAATGGACACACACACACAAACTCAAACTTGCACATACACCCATGGAAACACCGACAGAGAAAGCCTCAAAAAACACACAAAGACATATACACACATACACACACAGAGACACCCACAGAAAACACACAAAGACATACACACACACACACACACAGAGAGAGACAACCACATGAAAAACACAGAAAGACATACATACACACACCCTCACTGAGACATCCACAGAAAACACACAAAGACATACACACACCCTCACAGAGACACCCACAGAAAACACATACATACATACATACATACATACACACAAACACCCTCACAGAAACACCCATAGAAAAAGCTCAAAGACATATGTACACACCCTCACAGACATCCACAGAAAATGCACAAAGACATACACACGGTAACACCCACCCTCACAGAGAGACCCACAGATAAAAAATACATACACATAGAGACACAAACCAAAGCACAAAGACATAAACACATACACCCACAGAAACACTCACAGGAGGAAACATTTATGCACCTTGCATCCCCTAAATCAACAGTGTGCGACATGCATGATAAAAAAAATGCAGAAATTAAGAGATCACTTTTTAAAGAATCATATTTGTAAATGTGCAAACAAAAATAATTCTGTGAATTCAAAATTGTACATCAATGAGCTGGGTAGATGGCTAGATGAAGAAAAGTACCTTTAAAAGGTTGACATATGTTTGTTTGTTTTTTTCCCATTTTCCCCAACCAAGAGGACCACTTCAAATATAGTGCACAAATTTTCCCATCTGTCAGCTGTACTTATGGATTTTGAAAATGCTGTACTCTATATGGTCTTGGTGGAACCATAAGCTGTGGTACTCATACCATTAGATCTGGTTAAATGCAGGATTTAGGCGTGTTGGTATGTATTTCAAAACTAAGTCAGCTGTAGTGTAAACTGAACAGTTTTAAGTTAACCTGTCTCATTTCAAACAATGAGCAATCTTAGTCTGAGAGTATAAAATTTTATGCAGATGTAAAAATCTTAGATAAAATGCCTCCTTGCATCTGGAAAGTCCTTGCATAAAGGGGCAGTAAACTGGAATGTAATATATATATATATATATAGAATGCATATCTGCCAAAAGGGCATCTACCATTTGTGTATTGAGGAGGAAACATTTCTGCATGGTTTTAAATATAGAATTTCTACAGCATTGTCAAATAATCATAAATACACTGCTGCTAAAAAAATGTGTTTTTATGGACCCCTAGCCCCACCATACAACTACTACCACACTGAAGTTACAATCCAAAATTGCACAAAGAAATAAAAAACATTTGCTAAGTAAGTCCTACCTCCTCTTCAAATGAAAGTGTTCTGCCGTCTGACTCAGGCACACACTGTACAAAGTGCCAAGTCTGTCTCACACTGAGCATAGTGGTTTAGTGCACACTAAGAAATCTTCTCAAATGCTAATACTTTACTCCTTGTAATAACATTTTCCATGCTCAATTAGCACTCTGCTATAGTACCCACTGGTGGCTGCCAAAATTTAAAAAAAAAAAAAAAAAATTTTTTGTTCTTGCCTCATGGCCCCCCCCTGGCTCATTGGGCCCCTGACAGGAGTCACCCCTGTCACCCCCTGATGGCGGCCCTGTAGACATTCACATTCTTCTATACTTGTCTAAGGGACGTTCTTTGCATTTCTGTATGTGAAGGAGAAACAAGCCCAGCACAATATAGCACTGCAAGATATGAGAGCTTTGTTACACTTACACTTTGTGCTTTGTAGTTTATATTATTTACACTTCAGACTGGGTCCTTTCAATATTATTACATTTAGGGCTAGATTACAAGTGAAGCGCTATCGTTAGCGCTAGGAGCGTAAATGCAATTGCGAGGTATTCTTTACGCTCAAATCCATATTACAAGTGGAGGGCTATCAAAATTACTGTAAATTAGTTTGCAGGAACTCGCAATAATTTACGCTCCACATATTTTCTATGGGAAGCATAAAGCAATAATTACATTAATGCGATAGTGCAAGTACAATCACATTTACCGCTCAAACTTTTTACATGACTTTAAAGAGTTTGTCCAGTTGAAACAGTACTACTAGCCCCTAAAATGCCATCCCCCTACATCACAAACTACCTAAATAAAAATGTAACCCCTAAACAGCCATCCCCCCACATCGCAATAACTAAACTATACTAATAACCCCTAAACCAACATCTCCCACATCACAAAGTAATACACCAACATCTAAACCCCTTAACCTAACATCCCGTAGCTTAACCCAAATTAAAATACCCACAAATTTACAACAAAAAATCCTTACTACCTTAAAAATTACCTGAAAAAAATAAATAAAAACCTAATCTTACCTTTTAAAAAAAAAAACTACCATTACTAAAAATAAAAAACTACCATTACTAAAAATAATAAACTAGCATTACAAAATATAAAAAAGTCTAACATTACATAAAATAAGTCATTGCCAAAAAAAATATTTACTCCTATTCTAATACCCCCCCAAAAAACACCCCAAAATAAAAAAGCCCTATTCTAAAACTAAACTACCAATAGCCTTTAAAAGGGTCTTTTGTAGGGCATTGCCCTAAAGTGAATCAGCTCTTTTTCTATAAAAAATATTAACACCTCTAACATTAAAAACTATCTAAAAAACCCTAATCTACAAAGTGCCCTGAAAAGGCATTCTGCTCTTTTGCTGCCCATTAAAACAACCTAATCTTAAAAAAAAAACACCCAAAAAAACTAACACTAGCCCCCAAGTTGGTACTCCATCTTCATCCTGGCGGTTGTCTTTCATCATCCATCTTCTACTCTAACGGTCAATCTTCTTATCTTCTTCCTGGCAGTGGATTCGGGCAGCAGTGTTGTAAAAGCTCCAAAATAGATTACTGAACCGAACAGGAAGACAGAGAATATTGGTATTTCAGCTGCCATCCTAATCTAATGGGGAACCTACCATCTGCATCTTTGAGACATCTTTCACTATGTAGCAGAATGTCCATTTGAAACCCCATGTCATTACAGATCATACCGAGTGGCCAGCCTGACTTAGCTAGTCCTAGAACATTGTGGGATCCCATGTTGCTCTGTAGACATAATTGAAGTTTGTTGAGGAGATTCTTGTGGTTCCCTGGATGGGCTTTCATATAGACTCTGATATTCAAAGACTCTCCAGCTTGGAGAGAAATTGTAGTTCAGAATTCACAAAGGCTGAACTCACTGAATTTTAAAATGCATTTAAGCTTTGCACTATCTCTTTGTAATTTAATACATTTAAATTTTGATTTAGCAGTGATGTTATACATTCTGATTATGCTTTGAAAGTTTCTGTGTTACTTTAATAAATTGGAATCATACTTTGTATAAAATTACATTGCACTGTATTTTTTCCATTGTAAACTGTCAGTTTCAGAATGTGGGAGGGACAGGGCAGTTCTCTAGGAGTTCCCAGAGTATGTCGGAAGCTCTCTCACCAGTCTTGTATTTTAAACAAGCTGGTCTTACAGATTTGTCTTACCAGCTGTATGCAGGTGATGTTTGCTCAAAATTCACAATACACTTATTTTAACTAACAGAAAAGTAATACATTCTAAAATATAGACAAAAGCAAGTAAAATTGTAGTAAAAACATTTCAGTTTAATTTGGAAATGGTGCAAACAGAGCCCTTTTTTCAGCCCCAGGTGTTCTCCAGCTAGCTTCTCCCTACCATGTGAAATTTTGTATCCCAGAGAGCTTCATTGCTTTCTATGGAAGGTATCTCTCATCTCTCTTGGATTTCCTTCTATTGGATTTTATGATCCTGGATGGAAACTGGCAGGAATGTAGTCACTTTTATTTTACATGTATCACAAGAATACATCTGGAGAATATTTCACCTTAAAATAAGTCAAATAATGATTTAACTTGAGTGATGTCAGTGCTCAATAGTGCTAATATTTTTGTGCCCTACTTGTAATCTAGGACAATGTGTACAATGTTGCTTTGTAAAATAAATTACAGTATACACATATGCAGTATGCACTCAAGCCAAAAGAGGTAAAGAAAGGTCTGACGTGTTTTGGCTCTCACCTTCATCAAAGACCTAAAATCATTACCTCCTGCCTGTATTCAAATATCAATAGCCTATTTCTGATTGGTGGTGGGACCTCATAAACACCCACCGCTCTTCACCCCTAATAATCCAAAACTGGGTAAGGCAACGGGATTGGATTAACATGCCACACCCAGGAGGTACAGAGTTATAAGGAAATTAATATGTACTGTTTCAATAATCCCAATCTATAATAAAAAGATATATATGTGTGTAACCGTCAAAGTGTAATGAGTAGAAATAAAAAAAAAACAACTGTATTATTCATGTTCTTTTAACGTCACACATTAATATTATCATCTGCTATATTGAAACCAAGTGCTTTAGGAAGAAGACCTGAAAAGTTTTTCTTCTTGGCCCCAATTCTAAAAAAAAGGTCTCTGGGCTGGTGAGATTTTATAAGAATGCTCGCCAGTCCTTTTTTCCTGGTGTAATTATATAAAGCCACTTTTTACCCTGAAAACAGGGTGTCTCATTGAGGGGCATATACTGCATTTTTATATGGAAAAGAGAGGCGTACATTACAAAGTGCACATCAAAAATCTTAATTTAAAAAGCATACAAAATTAATAATTTAACAAAACATGCAGAGAAAAATTGTATTGTTTAAATGCATCAAAATTGTAAAAAAAAATTGTTCACTGAAAATCGTATTTTATCAAAAACAAAATTTGTAGATAAATACACAGGAAAAAATCATATAAAATATCCACAGCGTAATTTTTTTATTTAAGTACACTGGACGTGCAAAAAAATCAAGAAAATACAAAGGCATCTATTTATCTAGCTGTCAACCACAAATACGCTGGAATTCAGAAGCGTATTTGTGGCGAGTCTGATTCCCCTTAATTATCAAACCCTACAGACCGGCAAAAGTAGTAATTTATGACATAACATACGATCCGCCGACCTCAGTCTGACACAGATTGATGCTTACGTCATTACAGATGTTCCGAATGCAAATTCGGCACAATCTGACTACTTTTGCAAGTTATCAAATGTCTACCAGTGTAATGTCCCTTTAAATCCACACCTCCTTCTTTTGCTATAAAACCTCACTTCCTGTTTTTCTCATTGCTTGATTATTTTGTTTTCTGGCTTATGAATTGGTTCACCCTCTTCCTTAGCTGCATCTCTTGTCAAGCCCTCACTAACTACCTACTGAACCGAAACTACATTTCCAGCTACCAGAGGTTCAACTACCTTTCCAGCTCTACCATCTGCAGAGTTCCGGAGTCAGCCTGTATCGCTGAATCTCACACAGCGGAGTCTCCGAAGTCACTGCCGGAACTACTTCCTGTCTGACTCACTGCTTCACATCGCCGCATTAGAGGACGCCTGACGCGCTCCCGATGCTGCAACCACAGCCTGTCAGCTGTCTGAGCCTCCGCTTGTCCCTCAATTCCAGTCTACGCTTCCAACCATTCCACGGGTGTCGCAAGTATATTTAACACAGCTTGCCTGCATAAACTGTTCGCACTTGCATACCTTGCTCTTTATCTCTGTGCTGTTACCACTTGCTACGCTCTGCTTAAAGCTTATTGTTATGTGTGCAGTAAACCTGTATTCACCTCAGGAACACTTTCTCAAAACTGCATATCACTATCTTAACCCCCAATATCTGCATACCATCAGATACACAAGGGTTGTTTTCCACTTTCTTATCTGTCCATTACGCCTTGGGAAGTTCACATTACTATTAACTGGCTGTATTTTCTCAGAACCAGGTGGTTCAATCATACCCCTTGGAGTTTGATTTCACAGCTACAGACTTTGCATTACATAATAATCAAGCCTTAAAAACAATATTTAGTAATGGATCCCCAAATAGTGAAATCTGAAATAGACACCTTAAACCAGAAAGTGGAATACCTTGCAAGGGCATTACCTGATCTGCAAACTGAGAATACTGCATTAAAGAATATGGTTAAAGACATAGTTGCACCAAAAATTCCAGAACCACCAGAACCTCAAATTAACCCCCCAGCTTTGTTCTCCGGTAAAAGAAGTGAGTTTAGAGACTTTAAGAATGCTTGCTTACTTTATATACTATGAAACCTAAAACTTACTGTTCTGACAAGATAAAAGTATGCACAACAATCTCATACCTTACTACTGAACTCAGGTCATGGGCAAACCGGTTATTTGAATCCAATAGCCCCATCTTGGAGTCTTTGGATCAATTTTTTGCTTCTATGGCTGCTTTATATGAGGATAGTAATACTCAGATTCATGCAGAGACTAAATTGAGAGCCCTCAAACAGGGAAAACGCCCTGTAGAAGAGTTTATAACTGATTTCCAAATGTGGGCAAGTGGCAACTGATTCCCAATGGAATAATATATCCTTAAAAAAAACAATTCAGATAGGGACTTAATGATATACTAAAGAATGAGCTATCCAGATTAGAGACAATACAAGGTTTAATGAAGCTAGCAACTACACTAGACCATAGATTTAGAGAGAGACGCTCTGAAAGACTTTTAACAGACACACCCTCTAAGAGACTCTTAGTCCCCACTACCGAAAAACCTAACTATCAACATACACCTATGGAAATAGGCATGATTAAAGGACCACTGACAACTGAGGAAAAGACTAGACGACGACTTTCTAACCTCTGTTTATACTGTGCGAATAAAGAGCATACAGTAGCAAGCTGCCCCATCCTACACCGTCAAAAGAAGGGTAAGCTAATAAACATATACTCTACCACGTCTAACATAGATCAAAAATCACTCACACTCTCTCTATCTTTACAGTGGGACCTCCAACAAATCAAGACTGACGCTATAATTGACTCAGGGGCTTATGATTGCTTTATAGATGCTACATTTGTTGCAAAGAATAAAATACCTTGTATTGTTAAGCAAAAACCTGTTTTCATAAAAGTGATTGATGGATCTCTAATACGTAACGGTCCTATAACACAGCATACCATGCCATTATTGATAACCACATTACAGGGACATACAAAATATCTCAGCTTTGATGTTATTCCATCCGCACTCCATACTATAATACTGGGATACACATGGTTAACTAAACATAACCCTAGCATAAATTGGGTTACGCCAACTGTTAGGTTTGATTCGCATTATTGTTCATCCACTTGCTTCCCACACCAGATAATAGGGACCTTAAATACTGATATTCCACCTTATTATCAAGATTTAACTGAAGTCTTTGATCTAAAGGAGGCCGAGGTACTGCCACCTCATAGGGTGTACGATTGTCTCATAGACTTAATTCCTGGATATAAAATCCCCTATGGGAAAATCTACCCCCTCTCACAAAAAGAGTTGCAACACTTAAGGGAGTATCTAGATGACAACATTAGGAAAGGCTTCATAGTTCCCTCTGTTTCACCCGCAGCAGCAGGGATATTTTTTGTTACCAATAAAGATCAGTCTTTAAGACCAATCATTGATTACAGAACACTTAATTTGATTACCGTAAAGAATCGCTATCCTTTACCACTCATCCCCGAACTCCTTGAACGCCTCAATGGAGCTACCATCTTTACCAAACTTGATCTAAAAGGGGCATATAATTTGATTAGAATCAGGGATGGGGATGAGTGGAAAACAGCTTTCAGAACTAGGTACAGCCTTTTTGAGTATAAAGTGATGCCTTTTGGGCTCTGTAACGCCCCAGCCACTTTCCAACATTTCATTAATGACATTTTCAAAGATCTAACTGATGCATGCATTATAATTTATCTTGACGACATTTTGATTTATTTGAGAGACACACAAGAACATATAAAGCATGTAAGGTGGGTCCTGACACGCCTCCGTGACCATAGACTTTTTGTAAAAGCAGAAAAGTGCTAATTTCATGTAAAGGAAATAAAGTTCTTAGGATACGTCATCACCCCAGACAAGGTATGAATGGACCCTGAAAAACTGACAGCAATTAAAAATTGGCCCAGACCCACTAACCTTAAATCTTTGCAGTGTTTTAGGGTTTGCCAATTTTTACCACAAATTTATATATAACTTCTCAGCTAACGTAAAACCACTCACTAACTTGACAAAGAAAACTGTTAAATTTCATTGGACACCTGAGGCCGACCAAGCCTTCAGTTTTTTAAAAGACTGTTTTACAACTGCCCCTATTCTAAGCCTACCAGACCACACATGCCAATTTATTGTAGAGGTGGATGCCTCTGACACAGGCTTAGGAGCAGTTTTATCTCAAAGAACTGATGAAAAGAACCCAACACATCCCATCGCATTCTACTCCAGAACATTACTTCTAGCTGAGGTAAATTACTCAATAGGCAATAAGGAGTTGTTGGCAGTAAAATGTGCATTGGAAGTTTGGAGGCATATCCTAGAGGGCACTGACAAACCTTTCCTGATTTACACAGACCATAAAAACCTTCAATATTTAAGACATAATAAAACTTTATCTTCCCGACAAGTCCGCTGGTCTCTTTTTCTGGATAGGTTTAACTTTCAGATAATTTATAGACCTGGTACTTTAAATACCAAAGCAGATGCCCTATCCCGATTAACTGACGAGAAAACACAAGCAAACCATCCTCAACAATTAGTACCCCCCACATAAAATAATTGGTAGTTAAACAACCTTGAACTTGACATTCTTAAGGCTTTAAAGTCTGATACACTGCCAACACATCAGCAGCTCATAAAAGAGACCAATGGTCTTTACACTTTCCAAAAGAAAATATACATACCACAAAAACTCAGACATAGAATCTTAGATCATTACCACGATAACCCCATGTCTGGTCATCAAGGTATATATAAAACCAAGGAACTCCTACAAAGGTACTTTTGGTGGCCTAATATGGCCAGAACCATTCAAGATTATGTCGGCACATGTGAGACATGTGCAAGATATAAAACAGAGAAGAAGAAACCCATTGGTTTCCTTACTCCTCTACCTATACCAGATATTCCATGGACAACTATTTCTATGGACTTCATAGTGGAACTTCCACCTTCACACAATCATAACACGATCATGGTTGTCGTTGATCATTTGACTAAACTTGCGGAGTTCATTGCTATAAAATCTCTACCTAGTGCTACCGAAACTGCTGATGCATTCCTGAAAAATATTGTGCGCCTTCATGGGTTGCCAAATTCAATCATTACAGACCGCGGCACACAGTTCACCTCTCACTTCTGGAAGAAATTATGTAATCCCTACACATACATCCTAGGCTTTCAACTTCATACCATCCACAGATGAACGGACTTACAGAGAGAGTAAATGGAATACTTGAACAATATCTAAGATGCTATGTCACTCACCAACAAGGTTAATTCATCTACCCCTAGCCGAGTTTTCATATAACTCAATTTCTAGTTCAACAAAAATGACACCGTTTTACGCAACTTATGGATATCATCCACAGTCCATCAAGCTACCGCTAGGTGTTTCCTCCTCTCCTTCTGCTACCACCTATCTACATGTTCTGCAGGACGCTCTCCAGCTCCTAAAAGAGCATCTACGAAAAGCCAAGGCTGATCAACAGCACTGCTATGATATCAGACACCGACCAAGTCCAGATTATAAGTTGGGCGACCTCGTTTGGCTCTCCACTAAGTATTTAAAATTGGTTATACCTTCAAGAAAACTGGGCAGTCAGTTTATTGGACCATTCCCAATCATACGTATCCTTAATCCATCAACTGTCGTACTGGATCTACCGGATAAATACAAGATTTATCCGTCTTTCCATGTTTCGCTCCTCAAACCCTACAAGACCAGTGCTGAATTTCAACGTTCCAAGACCCCACCTCCATCTGTCGCTTTCGAAGACCATGAAGAATATGAAGTAGACTGTATACTTGATTCCCGTATATGTCGTAGGCGGTTACAGTATCTGATTCGTTGGAAAGGATATAGACAAGAGGAGGATTCCTGGGTTCTGAAGTCCCAGATCCATGCTCCCTTACTGATTGCTGCCCTCCATAGACATTATCCTCAGAAACCGAAAACATCCTCGGAGCTGATGCCTTGAGAAGGGGGATCTGTAATGTCCCTTTAAATCCACACCTCCTTCTTTTGCTATAAAACCTCACTTCCTGTTTTTCTCATTGCTTGATTATTTTGTTTTCTGGCTTATGAATTGGTTCCCCCTCTTCCTTAGCTGCATCTCTTGTCAAGCCCTCACTAACTACCTACTGAACCGAAACTACATTTCCAGCTACCAGAGGTTCAACTACCTTTTCCAGCTCTACCATCTGCAGAGTTCCGGAGTCAGCCTGTATCGCTGAATCTCACACAGCGGATTCTCCGAAGTCACTGCCAGAACTACTTCCTGTCTGACTCACTGCTTCACATTGCCGCATTAGAGGATGCCTGATTTCACTCTCAGCGTTCCCGATGCTGCAACTGCAGCCTGCCAGATGTCTGAGCCTCCGATTGTCCCTCAATTCCGGTCTATGCTTCCAACTATTCCACGGGTGTCGCAAGTATATTTAACACAGCTTGCCTGCATAAACTGTTCGCCCTCGCAAACCTTGCTCTTTATCTCTGTGCTGTTACTACTTGCTATGCTCTGCTTAAAGCTTATTGTTATGTGCGCAGTAAACCTGTATTCACCTCAGGAACAGTCTCTCAAAACTGCATATCACTAACTTAACCCCAATATCTGCATACCATCAGATACACAAGGGTCGTTTTCCACTTTCTTATCTGTCCATTACGCCTTGGGAAGTTCACATTACTATTAACTGGCTGTATTTTCTCAGAACCAGGTGGTTCAATCATACCCCTTGGAGTCTGATTTCACAGCTACAGACTTTGCATTACAACTAGGTACGCTCAGCACTATTCCAGCTCAGCGTACCTGGTTTTCAATGCCCTAGGAATCAATGGGAGTCTGAAAGCAGCGAAAGCTCATGTTCGCTGCTGCCCGATATCCCATTGATTCCTATGGTAATGTTTACACCTAACACCCTAACATGTACCCCGAGTCTAAACACCTCTAATCTGCCCTCCTACACCGCCGCCACCTACATTATACTTATTAAACCCTAAACCGCCGCTCCCGGAGCCCATCGCCACCTACATTATATTTATTAACCCCTAATCTGCCCCCCCCCCCCACACCGCCGCCACTATATTAAATTTATTAACCCCTAATCTGCCCCCCCTACACCGCCGCCACTATATTAAATTTATTAACCCCTAAACCTAAATCTAACCTAACCCTAACACCCCCTAACTTAAATATAATTTAAATAAATTAAAATAAATATTTCTAGCATTAAATAAATTATTCCTATTTAAAACTAAATACTTACCTATAAAATAAACCATTAGATAGATACAATATAAATAATAGTTAAATTGAAGCTATCTTAGGGTTTATTTTTATTTTACAGGCAAGTTTGTATTTATTTTAACTAGGCAAGATAGTTATTAAATAGTTATTAACTATTAAATAACTACCTAGCTAAAATAAATACAAATATACCTGCAAAATAAAACCTAACCTAAGTTACAATTACACAACACTATAATTAATTAATGCCCTAAATTAAATACAATTAAATAAAAAAAAAGTACAAAAAACACACTAAATTACAGAAAATAATAAAAAAATTACAAGATTTTTAAACTAATTACACCTAATCTAATCCCCCTAACAAAATAAAAAAGTCCCCCCCCAAATAAAAACACCCTATCCTACACTAAATTACAAATAGCCCTTAAAAGGGCCTTTTGCGGGGCATTGCCCCAAAGTAATCAGCTCTTTTACCTGTAAAAAAAAATTACAACCCCCTGAACATTAAAAGCCACCACCCACACAACCAACCCTACTCTAAAACCCACCCAATCCCCCCTTAAAAAAACCTAACACTAACCCCTTGAAGATCACCCTAGCTTGGGAAGTCTTCACCCAACCGGGTCGAAATCCTCAACAAAGCCGGGCGAAGTGGTCCTCCAGACGGGCAGAAGTCTTCATCCAAACCGGGCAGAAGAGGTCCTCCAGACGGGCAGAAGTCTTCATCCAGACGGCATCTTCCATCTTCATCCATCCGACGCGGAGTGGCTCCATCTTCAAGACATCCGACGCGGAGCATCCTCTTCATCCGGAGTCTTCTTAAACAATGACGGGTACTTTAAGTGATGTCATCCAAGATGGCGTCCCTTCAATTCCGATTGGCTGATAGAATTCTATCAGCCAATCGGAATTAAGGTAGGAAAAATCCTATTGGTTGATGCAAACAGTCAATAGGATTGAATTTCAATCCTATTGGCTGATCCAATCAGCCAATAGGATTGAGCTTGCATTCTATTGGCTGTTCCAATCAGCCAATAGAATGCGAGCTCAATCCTATTGGCTGATTGGTGGGTTTTAATGTGGGGGGGTTGTAATTTATTTTTTTTTACAGGTAAAAGAGCTGATTACTTTGGGGCAATGCCCGACAAAAGCCCTTTTAAGGGCTATTTGTAATTTAGTGTAGGGTAGGGCTTTTTTATTTTGGGGGGCTTTTTTTATTTTGTTAGGTGGATTTGATTAGGTGTAATTAGTTTAAAAATCTTGTAATTTTTTTTATTATTTTCTGTAATTTAGTGGGGTTTTTTTGTACTTTAGATTATTTTATTTAATTTTATTTAATTGTAGTTAATTTAGGGAATTAATTTAATTATAGTGTAGTGTTAGGTGTAATTGTAACTTAGTAAGGAGAGATAAGTAGGCACTTAGGATCCCTAAATGCTAAGCACCAAAGGGTTCCCCAATAAAAAAACCTAAAGAAAGAGAGTGTAGATAAGTGTAGGGAGTGCTGGCGCTACAAGAGCTAGGGGCAGTATCTATTTATATGACCAAATGTCAAGACCAATATGGAGGAAAGTTATATCAGTATAGTAATAAGATAGACTAAAGTGGTGAGTTTAATAATTGAGTACAGCAAATAATCTGCAAACATAAAATTCCTATCTAAAAATTATTAAGTGATTGTGGAGGATAATGGGTGTATTATACCCTCTATTATGTATCTAGATAGATATATATCTGAGGAGATAGACACTCGTGGTATAATGTATATGGTATATGCAATTCTATGAACGAAACAGAAAATGCTCTATTTTATACAAGGGGTAAGGTTATAGCAATAAAAAATTCCCATACAAAAGATACGTTTAGAAGAAAATTGTTTTATTTGGTTACAGCTTAAATGTGAGAACTGGACGTCCAGATAATAAAACTTGGAAGATTCAATTTGTAAATATAACCTTCTATAAAAAATGGAGAGTTAATCACTCTAAAAGATGATAAATTCTAGATTGACCATATATTAAAATATGTATGCCAAAAGTTAAAAAGTACCTGAGTATATTCCTCACTCTACGTCTAGAGTGAGGAAGAGGTGCGTGCAATGCTGCTTAGAATGTATCCGCTCTCATTATATGAGGATCTTAGTGTATAGTCTGAAGTACTCCCGGTATTGGCTGAGTAGTAGCGTGTTCACGATGGATCCTTTTAGAACAGTCGGGTGATGTGTAGATTTAGCTTCGTTCCGTTTGTGGCGGACTCTATGTGCAGTTTCAGCGTGGCGATATCTGCTATACACTTGGGTTCTTTCTAAGCCACTTCCAGGTATGACGTATTTGCTGACGTAGGTGGTTGACAGTTGTTGTGCAATATGCTGCAGTGCACCCTCTGTATCTGATGCTGTAGTCTGCAGTGTTTCCTCAAAGTTGCAAATTATAGCAAATGAGCGCTAATCTGTTACTATTGTCACTAGTCACATATATCAGGCTAGTAGCCTGTGGTAGCGGTCTTTTGTATCGGGATAGGTGCTCCGAATGTCAGACTAGTATCCTGTGATGATCTCCTTTTGTGCAGGAATAAGGGCTCTCGATACCAGGCTAAGAGCCTGTAGTGGTAGTCTTTTGTGCCTGGGTAAGGGCTCCGGATGTCAGACTAGTAGCCTGTGGTGGTAATTTTTAGTGTAAGGATAGGAGCTCTGGCTTTGACAAATGGTAGTTCTTTGCTTGTGTTGAAAGTGTATCCGTTTTTTTCTTTAGGGGGTGTTCTTTAACTCTGATCCGGTACACCACTATTCTGAGCAGGCACTTAAATAGTGCAATTGTGGTCAGGTACAAGTTCTGGAGCCAGCAACAATGGCAATGTTGGTGCTGTGGGTTAAAATATAAAAGTACGGTAAGTGGCTCCTCACAGATCCGTAATTGCTCAAGTCTTGTAAATCCTGTAAGTAGCAGTATAGGAGTGCTGTGGGTTGCTTCACACAGCTTTATATTTACTCAAATCAACGCGTTTTGCCCCACGCTTGGGGCTTTTCAAGAATGATGAAGTAATTGTAACTTAGGTTAGATTTTATTTTACAGGTATATTTGTATTTATTTTAGCTAGGTAGTTATTAGTTAATAACTATTTAATAACTATTGTACCTAGTTAAAATAAATACAAAGTTGCCTGTAAAATAAAAATAAACCCTAAGATAGCTACAATGTAACTATTAGTTATATTGTAGCTACCTTAGGGTTTATTTTATAGGTAAGTATTTAGTTTTAAATTTGGAATAATTTATTTAATGCTAGGAATATTTATTTAGATGTATTTAAATTATATTTAAGTTAGTGGGTGTTAGGGTTAGGGATAGACGTAGGTTTAGGGGTTAATAAATTTAATATAGTGGCGGCGGTGTAGGGGGGGCAGATTAGGGGTTAATAAATATAATGTAGGTGGCGGCGGTGTAGGGGGGGCAGATTAGGGGTTAAAGGACCAGTCAACACATTAGATTTGCATAATCAACAAATGCAAGATAACAAGACAATGCAATAGCACTTAGTCTGAACTTCAAATGAGTATTAGATTTTTTTATAACAATTTTCAAAGTTATGTATATTTCCACTCCCCTTGTACCATGTGATAGCAATCAGCCAATCACAAATGCATATACGTATAGTCTGTGAATTCTTGCACATGCTCAGTAGGATCTGGTGACTCAAAAAGTGTAAATATAAAAGACTGTGCACATTTTTTTTTTTTTTTTTAACTTTTCAAAAAAGCTTTATTGATGAAAATTCAAGATACAGACATACATAAATCAGAAAAATACAAAAACAAAGAAGAAAAGAAAAAAAAATTGTACAACATTATATGAACATTTTGATGTTGTTCTTCTATATACAAGCATCTGCTCTATGTCCACATTTGGACTACAGGTATTAAAATTACAATCAACAGAATATATGTGCAAACCGTGAAGATATCTGCGAAGGAGATGGCAGGAAGAAAGAAGAAGAGAGAGAAAAAAAGGGGGTGGAAGGGGGGAGGGGGGGGGAAGGGAATGGGTATTTAGCTCAAATTGTCTTGTTCCAGGTTCCCAAGATCAGCTCGTGGGTTTCTAATTTTTCTATTTTAAGATAATGATATCGTTCTAGGGTAATGATCTCTGAGACTTGGTGTTTCCATTCAAGTATAGATGGAACACTTTGCTTCTTCCACCTTGGGGTTTGAGTTTTTTTGCGCCTGTTATCATTATCAGGAGGAGAGCTAGTTTAGGAGGGTCTTTTAATTTGGGTAGGGAGCAGAACAGGATGCTCTCTGGTGAGTTTGGAATGAGAGTTCCTAGCAAATCTGATATGTAAGTAAAAACTTCCGACCAGAACTTTCGTAATTTGGGGCAGGACCACCAGACATGGACCAAAGTGCCTTCGTCGCCGCAGCCTCTCCAACACTTGTTATTTGCAGAGGGATATATTTTATGTATCCTCGAAGGGGTCAGGTACCATCGACTCAAGAATTTTATGTGAATTTCTTGTATTGTTGCAGATACAGATGAGCGCTTTGTAAGTGCAAAAGCACTAATCCAAGAGTCACAATCTATTTCATGTTGTAGATCTCTATTCCAAGCTAGTGTATAAGATGGAAGTGTATTAGGGTCATATAGCAGAGTAAGTTTATATAGTAAGGATATTAGGTGTCTGGGTGTATCTGTTAGAGTACAAAGTTTTTCGAAAGGTGTGAGTTCCCTACCCATATCCTTCCTGTGTCTGTGGTGAGAGATGTAATGGAGTAGTTGGTTGTGTCTAAGCCACGAAGAGAAGATTTCCTTGTGAGTTTCCATTAGTTGAGCTTGTGATTTAGTGGTGTTGTTTTCGATAAGGAACTGCATAGTTCCTGTTTAAAGGTTATAAGGTTGCTTGACATGGAATCCCATCTTCCAGTATGGGAGATCCACGTTTTCAATTATGGGGGTAAGTGGTGACCACCTGGTTGAGGTTTGTGTGCTAGTAGCTAGAAGTTTATCCCATTCAGCTAAGGTTTCGGCAGTCATAGTGTATTTATGTATCTGTTTTGGTCTATGTCAGAGCTTTCCAAACTTTTCATGTTGGTGACACACTTTGTAGACCTACATCATTTCGCAACACAGTAATTCAGTTGTACTAGCAAACAGGAGGTTAAACTAACTTGTTTTAAAAGATATGGACACATACATAAATTATATAATAACAAAATGCATTTACAAGTAACAGTATGTATGTGCAAGAATTAAAAAAAGTTTAATAACAACGATAGCTACTTACTATTTTAATGGGATGTATGAGGTTGATGGGATGAACACAGTTTCAGAATATTTGGTATAATATTAGATAAAGACACTCACATTTCATCATCAAGCATTTTTAAGCTTCCACTTCCTATCCATATATCAAGAGCAGGAGCAGCAATTCACTACTGGGAGCTAGTTGCAAAAAAATCCCACTGACTTCTGACTTCAGCTCAGCGTTTAAGCTGCCACCCTCAGAGCTCTGTGAGTCCGACTGACTACTGCCCATGCTGCAAACACACTGCTGTCCCACTCACTGGCTACACTTGCAGTCACGAGCCAATTAAGGAGACTACACGTGCTGTTAGGAGCCAATGTGCCGGCAAATCCACCAATGGTAATAGTTTCAGTTCCCACTGAGCTGTGCCAATTGGTTAAGATGATTTGTGACCCACTAGGTATCAATCACGTGTCAACCATGTGATATGGTAGCAGGCAGGTGGAAAGTCAGAAACCAAAAAACAATTTAAAAAAAAATAAAAAATTTAAAAACATTTGTGCTTAAGCAGGGACACACCTACACACTGCTGCCGACACACTAGTGTGTCCCGACACACAGTTTGGAAAGCACTGCTCTATGTGATGGAGGGGACCATGCCAATGTGCCTACATTATTCCTTGCGAAGATTTGTCTATCTAGATGAACCCATGTGTGCACATTTTTTTTAATGGAAGTAACTTGGAAAGTTGTTTAAAATTACATGCTGTATCTGAATCATGAAGTATAGTGTGGGTGTTTAGTGACAGGGTACCAATAAAGCTGTGAAAAAGCCGAAGAGCAGCGAGATCAATGACTGTTAGTTAACAACAGTCCGCTGCTCATCGCGCCGTACTTGGTGCACGGCTTTGTGAACTGGAAATTTCTTTCTATGTTGTTTATTACATAATATATTTTATTATTCTCTTATAAAACTTCAAGATGACTCACATTTGAAGAATGTTCCCATGGGAATCAAAGTTATAAACACATTATATATAAAATGTTCACATGACAAAACTTCACAAGGTCAGATCTTCTCAGCATAAGTAATATAAAACCTGAAATTTGATCATGTTTAAATGAAAATCACTTGGCCTAATATTTGTTTATAGATAACTGAGATGTTTCTAAAACTTTAATAGTGGATTTTAAAAATGCAGAACAAAATAGGTGAAAATGTGAAAGACGTTGTTTGCATAAGAGTTGTTTAAATGCAGCTTTACATGAACAATATACTTCCCCAAAAGACCAGAGCCTTTTTGCCATCACTACATTTAAAACAGAAATAGAGCCTTTTTATATTTACCTATTAAAACTATAAATATATTTTTTTTTTAGTAGACAACCCAAGGTATTAATCTAGGCCCATTTTGGTATATTTCATGCCACCATTTCACCGCCAAATGAGATCAAATTAAAAAAAAGTTAACTTTTTTCACAATTTTCGGTTTCTCACTGAAATTAATTACAAACAGCTTGTGCCATCATGGCACAAATGGTTGTAAATGCTTCTATGGGATCCCCTTTGTTCAGAAATAGCAGACATATATGGCTTTGGCATTGCTTTTCGGTAATTAGAAGGTCGCTAAATGCCGCTGCGCACCACACTTGTATTATGCCCAGCAGGGAAGGAGTTAATTAGGTAGCTTGTAGGGTTCATTTTAGCTTTAGTGTAGAGATCAGCCTCTTATCTGACACATCCAATCCCCTGATCCCTCCCTGACCCCCTTAAACAGCTCTCTTCCCTCCCCCACTTCACAATTGTCACCACCTTCTTAAGTCCTTTCAGAAAGTCCGCCAGTATTAAATAAAATAAGTCTTTTTTTTATATATATTTTGTTTTAAAATATTTTTGCTGCAGTGTAGGTTCCCGCTTAACCCCCCAACCTCCCTGATCCCCCCCAAAAAAGCTCTCTAACCATCCCCCCTCTACCTATTTGCCCCCATATTAGGTACTGGCAGCTGTCTGACAGTACCCAATTTTCTGCAAATTTGGCTACATTTTCATAAAAAAAAGGACCTTTTTTTTTTGTAGTGTAGCTGCCCCCTCAATACCCTCCCGCTGCCAGATCCCTTTCCGTTAATGGATCCAACATGGGATCCCCCTCATTGCCCCTACTACCTCCTCCCTCCTTCCCCCTCAATGACGCAGTTTAAAAAAAAAAACTAATTACCTGTAGCATGGCCGAGTGATCCCACCCACTCCCGCCCTCCTCCTGCCTCCTCCAGCGATGGACCGACCGCCCGCCTCCCTCCTAAACCTCCCAACCAACCAACGATCGGCACCACCACTGTCCGATGTCAGAGTGGCCCTCTCTGCCTGGGTAACTGTGCAAATCTATTTCTGCAGTGCCCCACTCATGGGGAATGCAGAAATAGTGCGATCTCGCTATTTTGAGGGAGATCGCGGCAGAGAGAAGCCCAAGACTGCCGCGACATACAGGGTACGTCGCTGGTCCTTAAGGGCATAATGACCAGCGTTGAACAGGGTACGGCACTGGTCGTTAAGTGGTTAATATGCCTTTCTCTACAGCAATCTAAACATTTTCTTAACTTTTGATCATGGATGGCTTCCACCTCTGTATTTCCTTCTACTTCAATTAGAATAGCATCTGCAATTATTTTGATGCCTGGCAGCCCTTCCAATGCATGATTTAGTTTACACTGAAACACTTCCAGGCAGGACTGATACCTGTATGCATTCAAACCCAGCTGTATATGCTCTAATTCACTGTGTCAAATCCCACTCTTTACATCACACTCTGAAAATATCTTTGTTCTTGCAAGATCTGGTAGTATCATGTCATCAATTGTTGGCAAAGGTTAATGGCTCACTTTCAAAGCCCTGTTCAAAACATTAGGATCAATGCAAATCCTTAACTTCCCTGATAGTTTTTTCACTACCATCATATTACTTATCCAGTCTGTGCTTCTCTCTACATGGGCAATAATAGCCTGTTTTTATAATATATATATAATAATATATATAAGGAATTTAAGTAATGATACAGACACCTTTCTTTTGGAAGTCTAACTAATTCCCTGTAGCGTGGCCGAGCAGTCCCACCCACTCCCGCCCTCCTCCTGCCTCCTCCAGCGATGAGCCGACCACCCGCCTCCCTCCTAAACCTCCCAACAAACCAACGATCGACACCACCACTGTCCGATGTCAGGGTGGCCCTCTCTGCCTGGGTAACAGTGCAAATCTATTTCTGCAGTGCCCCACTCATGGGGAATCCAGAAATAGTGCGATCTCGCTATTTTGAGGGATATCACGGCAGAGAGAAGCCCAGGACTGCCGCGACATACAGGGTACGTTGCTGGTCCTTAAGGGCATAACAACCAGCGTTGTACAGGGCACGGTGCTGGTCGTTAAGGGGTTAATATGCCTTTCTCTACAGCAATCTAAACATTTTCTTAACTTTTGATTATGGATGGCTTCCACCTCTGTATTTCCTTCTACTTCAATTAGAATAGCATCTGCAATTATTTTGATGCCTGGCAACCCTTTCCAATGCATGATTTAGTTTACACTGAAACACTTCCAGGCAGGACTGATACCTGTATGCATTCAAACCCAGCTGTATATGCTCTAATTCACTGTGTCAAATCCCACTCTTTCCATCACACTCTGAAAATATTTTTGTTCTTGCAAGATCTGGTAGTATCATGTCATCAATTGTTGGCAAAGGTTAATGGCTCACTTTCAAAGCCCTGTTCAAAACATTAGGATCAATGCAAATCCTTAACTTCCCTGATAGTTTTTTCACTACCATCATATTACTTATCCAGTCTGTGCTTCTCTCTACATGGGCAATAATAGCCTGTTTTTATAATATATATATAATAATATATATAATAATATATATAAGGAATTTAAGTAATGATACAGGTACCTTTCTTTTTGGAAGTCTAACAGGCTGTACTAAAGCATCTACTTACAATTCAATTTTCCTGCTAGATAGACCACTCCTTGAAATATATCTGCATATTTTTACTGATTACTGGCCAACCCCAAACAGTGTTGTTTGTGCAGCCACCATCTTGTTCCACATTTAGGATAGTCTGGTGCTGCATTGAGATCAAATTCATGACTTTCATTGCTTTACTTCCCAGTAGAGGGTGACACACCTCTGTGTCAATGTCCACAAACTCAGCCTGATATAACTTCTGATTGTGTGGGATGTTCTTATTGTACATCCTTAGTATCTTATCATATTGCCATATTTTGTTTTGTCTTTCACTAACCTTACTGGTAGGACATTACAGTCTGCTCTACAATCCAATTGAAATTCAACTGCCTCTTAGTCAATTTACATAGTAGCAAACAAAGCTAATGGATTTTTTTTTTCTTCAGTGCATAAATCTGAAAAGCAGGTTCCAAAGTCAGACCCAGAATTTCTTCATATTCCTTTGATTTTGTTGTCTTGTTATAAATTGCATGTACTTCTGGCTGGATTTCTTTGTCTTATCATGGAAATGTCACTGATTAATTAAATGATTGGCTTTACCACATCCTTTACATTGCTATAAAAATGCAGGGTATTTCTCTTTCAGTCTCTCGTTAAGCTTCCCTCAATACATACTGTATTGTCTTAGGGAAAGTGAGTTAGATGGATATACAGGTTATTACCCACAAATAGTATTCAGACAGTAATATTTGGGAGCATTAATTAGCTCATACCACTGAACATAAGAGAATAAGGCTAAAATGTAACTATTTTTACATAAATGCAACAAGTGTTGCACACACATAAAAGAGCCTTCCTCTTATTTACAAAATAAAGGGGAAAATTGAATATAACACATATGAGTGTCAATCACGCACAGCAAACAACTTTATTAATATAAAAAATATATAAATCAATTCAGACTATGTACACACGCACACACACACACAAGTTAAAAAAATGCTTAAATCCAGCATAGACAAACAGGAGTCCATCTCCACAGTCAGATTGAAAATGATGAAACCAGTGTTGTGATTATTATACGCTTATGCTCATAAGTGCCAAAATTATAAAGGTTACTGTTTAGGAGCACGCTCGCATACTCACACCTCTGTCTTAAAAAAATCCTTCCTTTGATTTATATTTAACTGACTGTTAAGCATTTACATCAATAGAGCCATACTGGAAAGCAATTAAAAAAGTGGGACTAAGCCCACAGTGTAAGTGCCCCTAACACGCGTTTCACAAATGCTTCCTCAGTTTCGCTATAATCTTTAACCTTGTTCTAGACAGCTTAGCAGCTCTACCTATTTGTAAACTTTTTTCCAGAGTTAAGTTAATTTCTCTCAGCAAATGCTCTCTGAGGTTAGAATCTCATGTGCCACATTCAATCCTGTCCCTTATTAATGAGTCTCTAATATTTCCAAAGTTGCAAGTGGCTGCCAGTGTACGCAGCTCTGTGGTATATGCATCTATTCCTTCCTCTTCCCTTTGACTTCCTGAAAAAGGCATAATTTATGCTTAGTACCAACGAACAAGAGAGGCAGAGAGGACGCTACTTGATGACAGACTACATAAAAAGCACTCAAGGGGTTAATGAATTATCACCTTACAAATCGTTATTCAACAAATTGCACAACAAAAAGAAGAAAATGGACAAAATGGATGAGCAGTTACAGCTAAGATATTAAAACATTACTTTTAATGATAAACAAATGATAAACAATAAAAAATAAATAATTAAAAACACACTTAGGTGCCTAGCAATGGTCAAAGGGTCAATGTATGTGGTGGAGATAACCTAATACTACCGAGGTAAGCAAGTGAGAAAATACTGCGTAGATTTGCAGTTGTCTAAACACTTGCTCTGTAAGGTATATGGGGGGTCATCCACTATAGAACGGTATATTCAGGATTAGGAAAACAGTTGAAGATTTAGGCACTAGATAGCGTAAATGTTAATGCTGCGGAGGGGATAATAACAGTCTCTTATATTGACAGCACTTCTTCAAAAACAGCGATAATTATGATCGTTGAAGTATATAGCATAGGGGACATTTTAACTACAGCCCCCGCTGATCACTTCCTGTTGTCTGTGAAGGAGTCTTATGATGGATGTGTGTTTTGGTGGTGTATTTAAACAGTCCACTTACGGAAGTGATAATTAAATTATACATATATCTAGCGGTCAGGTAGTAAGGTAAATTATACTCCCAGATACTATTTAATGTGAAACAATTTTGCTTGAGTTGTATGCTTATCTATAATGTCTGGATGTTAGGTGAAGATAGTTCTGAACAAATATCTTAGAGATGCTTTGTTTAGCTGCTATAATATATTATATGGCTCAGTAAATAATTTGTAACAACTGGCACTGTTGCGTTTTATTCCATGTCTACGGTAACACTATTAACGGCAACAGTATCCCCTGGGCTATAAGAGCATTACAAGTCAAAACAAATTACATAGGAATTGTGTAAACTTAAACCTCCGTTTAAGCATTATAATTAACTATATATAAATACATGTTTGCATATGCTAAATAAAATTGAGACCTGATATTATCGGTCAAATAGTAAAAATGCAGACCCTCGTGCCGGATAGCAACTAAGGCCTAGATTTGGAGTTTGGCGGTAAAAGGGCTGTTAACGCTCCGCAGGCTTTTTTCTGGCCGCACCATAAATTTAACTCTGGTATCGAGTGTTCAAACAAATGCTGCGTTAGGCTCCAAAAAAGGAGCGTAGAGCATTTTTACCGCAAATGCAACTCTCGATACCAGAGTTATTTACGGACGCGGCCAGCCTCAAAAACGTGCTCGTGCACGATTCCCCCATAGGAAACAATGGGGCTGTTTGAGCTGAAAAAAAACCTAACACCTGCAAAAAAGCAGCGTTCAGCTCCTAACGCAGCCCCATTGTTTCCTATGGGGAAACACTTCCTACGTCTGCACCTAACACTCTAACATGTACCCCGAGTCTAAACACCCCTAACCTTACACTTATTAACCCCTAATCTGCCGCCCCCGCTATCGCTGACACCTGCATATTTTTTTTAACCCCTAATCTGCCGCTCCGTAAACCGCCGCAACCTACGTTATCCCTATGTACCCCTAATCTGCTGCCCTAACATCGCCGACCCCTATATTATATTTATTAACCCCTAATCTGCCCCCCTCAACGTCGCCGACACCTGCCTACATTTATTAACCCCTAATCTGCCGAGCGGACCTGAGCGCTACTATAATAAAGTTATTAACCCCTAATCCGCCTCACTAACCCTATCATAAATAGTATTAACCCCTAATCTGCCCTCCCTAACATCGCCGACAGCTAACTTCAATTATTAACCCCTAATCTGACGACCGGAGCTCACCGCTATTCTAATAAATGGATTAACCCCTAAAGCTAAGTCTAACCCTAACACTAACACCCCCCTAACTTAAATATAATTTAAATCTAACGAAATTAATTAACTCTTATTAAATAAATTATTCCTATTTAAAGCTAAATACTTACCTGTAAAATAAATCCTAATATAGCTACAATATAAATTATAATTATATTATAGCTATTTTAGGATTAATATTTATTTTACAGGCAACTTGGTATTTATTTTAACTAGGTACAATAGCTATTAAATAGTTAAGAACTATTTAATAGCTACCTAGTTAAAATAATAACAAATTTACCTGTAAAATAAATCCTAACCTAAGATATAATTAAACCTAACACTACCCTATCAATAAAATAATTAAATAAACTACCTACAATTACCTACAATTAACCTAACACTACACTATCAATAAATTAATTAAACACAATTGCTACAAATAAATACAATTAAATAAACTAGCTAAAGTACAAAAAATAAAAAAGAACTAAGTTACAAAAAATAAAAAAATATTTACAAACATAAGAAAAATATTACAACAATTTTAAACTAATTACACCTACTCTAAGCCCCCTAATAAAATAACAAAGCCCCCCAAAATAAAAAATTCCCTACCCTATTCTAAATTAAAAAAGTTACAAGCTCTTTTACCTTACCAGCCCTGAACAGGGCCCTTTGCGGGGCATGCCCCAAGAATTTCAGCTCTTTTGCCTGTAAAAGAATAAATACAATACCCCCCCCCAACATTACAACCCACCACCCACATACCCCTAATCTAACCCAAACCCCCCTTAAATAAACCTAACACTAAGCCCCTGAAGATCTTCCTACCTTGTCTTCACCATACCAGGTTCACCGATCCGTCCTGGCTCCAACATCTTCATCCAACCCAAGCGGGGGTTGGCGATCCATCATCCGGTGCTGAAGAGGTCCAGAAGAGGCTCCAAAGTCTTCCTCCTATCCGGCAAGAAGAGGACATCCGGACCGGCAAACATCTTCTCCAAGCGGCATCTTCGATCTTCTTCCATCCGGTGCAGAGCGGGTCCATCTTGAAGCAGGCGACGCGGATCCATCCTCTTCTTCCGTTGTCTCCCGACTAATGACGGTTCCTTTAAGGGACGTCATCCAAGATGGCGTCCCTCGAATTCCGATTGGCTGAATTAAGGTAGGAATTTTCTGATTGGCTGATGGAATCAGCCAATCAGAATCAAGTTCAATCCGATTGGCTTTTTTTTTACAGGTAAAAGAGCTGATTACTTTGGGGCAATGCCCGACAAAAGCCCTTTTAAGGGCTATTTGTAATTTAGTGTAGGGTAGGGCTTTTTTATTTTGGGGGGCTTTTTTTATTTTGTTAGGTGGATTTGATTAGGTGTAATTAGTTTAAAAATCTTGTAATTTTTTTTATTATTTTCTGTAATTTAGTGGGGTTTTTTTGTACTTTAGATTATTTTATTTAATTTTATTTAATTGTAGTTAATTTAGGGAATTAATTTAATTATAGTGTAGTGTTAGGTGTAATTGTAACTTAGTAAGGAGAGATAAGTAGGCACTTAGGATCCCTAAATGCTAAGCACCAAAGGGTTCCCCAATAAAAAAACCTAAAGAAAGAGAGTGTAGATAAGTGTAGGGAGTGCTGGCGCTACAAGAGCTAGGGGCAGTATCTATTTATATGACCAAATATGACCAAATGTCAAGACCAATATGGAGGAAAGTTATATCAGTATAGTAATAAGATAGACTAAAGTGGTGAGTTTAATAATTGAGTACAGCAAATAATCTGCAAACATAAAATTCCTATCTAAAAATTATTAAGTGATTGTGGAGGATAATGGGTGTATTATACCCTCTATTATGTATCTAGATAGATATATATCTGAGGAGATAGACACTCGTGGTATAATGTATATGGTATATGCAATTCTATGAACGAAACAGAAAATGCTCTATTTTATACAAGGGGTAAGGTTATAGCAATAAAAAAATTCCCATACAAAAGATACGTTTAGAAGAAAATTGTTTTATTTGGTTTTATTTGGTTACAGCTTAAATGTGAGAACTGGACGTCCAGATAATAAAACTTGGAAGATTCAATTTGTAAATATAACCTTCTATAAAAAATGGAGAGTTAATCACTCTAAAAGATGATAAATTCTAGATTGACCATATATTAAAATATGTATGCCAAAAGTTAAAAAGTACCTGAGTATATTCCTCACTCTACGTCTAGAGTGAGGAAGAGGTGCGTGCAATGCTGCTTAGAATGTATCCGCTCTCATTATATGAGGATCTTAGTGTATAGTCTGAAGTACTCCCGGTATTGGCTGAGTAGTAGCGTGTTCACGATGGATCCTTTTAGAACAGTCGGGTGATGTGTAGATTTAGCTTCGTTCCGTTTGTGGCGGACTCTATGTGCAGTTTCAGCGTGGCGATATCTGCTATACACTTGGGTTCTTTCTAAGCCACTTCCAGGTATGACGTATTTGCTGACGTAGGTGGTTGACAGTTGTTGTGCAATATGCTGCAGTGCACCCTCTGTATCTGATGCTGTAGTCTGCAGTGTTTCCTCAAAGTTGCAAATTATAGCAAATGAGCGCTAATCTGTTACTATTGTCACTAGTCACATATATCAGGCTAGTAGCCTGTGGTAGCGGTCTTTTGTATCGGGATAGGTGCTCCGAATGTCAGACTAGTATCCTGTGATGATCTCCTTTTGTGCAGGAATAAGGGCTCTCGATACCAGGCTAAGAGCCTGTAGTGGTAGTCTTTTGTGCCTGGGTAAGGGCTCCGGATGTCAGACTAGTAGCCTGTGGTGGTAATTTTTAGTGTAAGGATAGGAGCTCTGGCTTTGACAAATGGTAGTTCTTTGCTTGTGTTGAAAGTGTATCCGTTTTTTTCTTTAGGGGGTGTTCTTTAACTCTGATCCGGTACACCACTATTCTGAGCAGGCACTTAAATAGTGCAATTGTGGTCAGGTACAAGTTCTGGAGCCAGCAACAATGGCAATGTTGGTGCTGTGGGTTAAAATATAAAAGTACGGTAAGTGGCTCCTCACAGATCCGTAATTGCTCAAGTCTTGTAAATCCTGTAAGTAGCAGTATAGGAGTGCTGTGGGTTGCTTCACACAGCTTTATATTTACTCAAATCAACGCGTTTTGCCCCACGCTTGGGGCTTTTCAAGAATGATGAAGTAATTGTAACTTAGGTTAGATTTTATTTTACAGGTATATTTGTATTTATTTTAGCTAGGTAGTTATTAGTTAATAACTATTTAATAACTATTGTACCTAGTTAAAATAAATACAAAGTTGCCTGTAAAATAAAAATAAACCCTAAGATAGCTACAATGTAACTATTAGTTATATTGTAGCTACCTTAGGGTTTATTTTATAGGTAAGTATTTAGTTTTAAATTTGGAATAATTTATTTAATGCTAGGAATATTTATTTAGATGTATTTAAATTATATTTAAGTTAGTGGGTGTTAGGGTTAGGGATAGACGTAGGTTTAGGGGTTAATAAATTTAATATAGTGGCGGCGGTGTAGGGGGGGCAGATTAGGGGTTAATAAATATAATGTAGGTGGCGGCGGTGTAGGGGGGGCAGATTAGGGGTTAAAGGACCAGTCAACACATTAGATTTGCATAATCAACAAATGCAAGATAACAAGACAATGCAATAGCACTTAGTCTGAACTTCAAATGAGTATTAGATTTTTTTATAACAATTTTCAAAGTTATGTATATTTCCACTCCCCTTGTACCATGTGATAGCAATCAGCCAATCACAAATGCATATACGTATAGTCTGTGAATTCTTGCACATGCTCAGTAGGATCTGGTGACTCAAAAAGTGTAAATATAAAAGACTGTGCACATTTTTTTTTTTTTTTTTAACTTTTCAAAAAAGCTTTATTGATGAAAATTCAAGATACAGACATACATAAATCAGAAAAATACAAAAACAAAGAAGAAAAGAAAAAAAAATTGTACAACATTATATGAACATTTTGATGTTGTTCTTCTATATACAAGCATCTGCTCTATGTCCACATTTGGACTACAGGTATTAAAATTACAATCAACAGAATATATGTGCAAACCGTGAAGATATCTGCGAAGGAGATGGCAGGAAGAAAGAAGAAGAGAGAGAAAAAAAAGGGGGTGGAAGGGGGGAGGGGGGGGGGAAGGGAATGGGTATTTAGCTCAAATTGTCTTGTTCCAGGTTCCCAAGATCAGCTCGTGGGTTTCTAATTTTTCTATTTTAAGATAATGATATCGTTCTAGGGTAATGATCTCTGAGACTTGGTGTTTCCATTCAAGTATAGATGGAACACTTTGCTTCTTCCACCTTGGGGTTTGAGTTTTTTTGCGCCTGTTATCATTATCAGGAGGAGAGCTAGTTTAGGAGGGTCTTTTAATTTGGGTAGGGAGCAGAACAGGATGCTCTCTGGTGAGTTTGGAATGAGAGTTCCTAGCAAATCTGATATGTAAGTAAAAACTTCCGACCAGAACTTTCGTAATTTGGGGCAGGACCACCAGACATGGACCAAAGTGCCTTCGTCGCCGCAGCCTCTCCAACACTTGTTATTTGCAGAGGGATATATTTTATGTATCCTCGAAGGGGTCAGGTACCATCGACTCAAGAATTTTATGTGAATTTCTTGTATTGTTGCAGATACAGATGAGCGCTTTGTAAGTGCAAAAGCACTAATCCAAGAGTCACAATCTATTTCATGTTGTAGATCTCTATTCCAAGCTAGTGTATAAGATGGAAGTGTATTAGGGTCATATAGCAGAGTAAGTTTATATAGTAAGGATATTAGGTGTCTGGGTGTATCTGTTAGAGTACAAAGTTTTTCGAAAGGTGTGAGTTCCCTACCCATATCCTTCCTGTGTCTGTGGTGAGAGATGTAATGGAGTAGTTGGTTGTGTCTAAGCCACGAAGAGAAGATTTCCTTGTGAGTTTCCATTAGTTGAGCTTGTGATTTAGTGGTGTTGTTTTCGATAAGGAACTGCATAGTTCCTGTTTAAAGGTTATAAGGTTGCTTGACATGGAATCCCATCTTCCAGTATGGGAGATCCACGTTTTCAATTATGGGGGTAAGTGGTGACCACCTGGTTGAGGTTTGTGTGCTAGTAGCTAGAAGTTTATCCCATTCAGCTAAGGTTTCGGCAGTCATAGTGTATTTATGTATCTGTTTTGGTCTATGTCAGAGCTTTCCAAACTTTTCATGTTGGTGACACACTTTGTAGACCTACATCATTTCGCAACACAGTAATTCAGTTGTACTAGCAAACAGGAGGTTAAACTAACTTGTTTTAAAAGATATGGACACATACATAAATTATATAATAACAAAATGCATTTACAAGTAACAGTATGTATGTGCAAGAATTAAAAAAAGTTTAATAACAACGATAGCTACTTACTATTTTAATGGGATGTATGAGGTTGATGGGATGAACACAGTTTCAGAATATTTGGTATAATATTAGATAAAGACACTCACATTTCATCATCAAGCATTTTTAAGCTTCCACTTCCTATCCATATATCAAGAGCAGGAGCAGCAATTCACTACTGGGAGCTAGTTGCAAAAAAATCCCACTGACTTCTGACTTCAGCTCAGCGTTTAAGCTGCCACCCTCAGAGCTCTGTGAGTCCGACTGACTACTGCCCATGCTGCAAACACACTGCTGTCCCACTCACTGGCTACACTTGCAGTCACGAGCCAATTAAGGAGACTACACGTGCTGTTAGGAGCCAATGTGCCGGCAAATCCACCAATGGTAATAGTTTCAGTTCCCACTGAGCTGTGCCAATTGGTTAAGATGATTTGTGACCCACTAGGTATCAATCACGTGTCAACCATGTGATATGGTAGCAGGCAGGTGGAAAGTCAGAAACCAAAAAACAATTTAAAAAAAAATAAAAAATTTAAAAACATTTGTGCTTAAGCAGGGACACACCTACACACTGCTGCCGACACACTAGTGTGTCCCGACACACAGTTTGGAAAGCACTGCTCTATGTGATGGAGGGGACCATGCCAATGTGCCTACATTATTCCTTGCGAAGATTTGTCTATCTAGATGAACCCATGTGTGCACATTTTTTTTAATGGAAGTAACTTGGAAAGTTGTTTAAAATTACATGCTGTATCTGAATCATGAAGTATAGTGTGGGTGTTTAGTGACAGGGTACCAATAAAGCTGTGAAAAAGCCGAAGAGCAGCGAGATCAATGACTGTTAGTTAACAACAGTCCGCTGCTCATCGCGCCGTACTTGGTGCACGGCTTTGTGAACTGGAAATTTCTTTCTATGTTGTTTATTACATAATATATTTTATTATTCTCTTATAAAACTTCAAGATGACTCACATTTGAAGAATGTTCCCATGGGAATCAAAGTTATAAACACATTATATATAAAATGTTCACATGACAAAACTTCACAAGGTCAGATCTTCTCAGCATAAGTAATATAAAACCTGAAATTTGATCATGTTTAAATGAAAATCACTTGGCCTAATATTTGTTTATAGATAACTGAGATGTTTCTAAAACTTTAATAGTGGATTTTAAAAATGCAGAACAAAATAGGTGAAAATGTGAAAGACGTTGTTTGCATAAGAGTTGTTTAAATGCAGCTTTACATCAACAATATACTTCCCCAAAAGACCAGAGCCTTTTTGCCATCACTACATTTAAAACAGAAATAGAGCCTTTTTATATTTACCTATTAAAACTATAAATATATTTTTTTTTTAGTAGACAACCCAAGGTATTAATCTAGGCCCATTTTGGTATATTTCATGCCACCATTTCACCGCCAAATGAGATCAAATTAAAAAAAAGTTAACTTTTTTCACAATTTTCGGTTTCTCACTGAAATTAATTACAAACAGCTTGTGCCATCATGGCACAAATGGTTGTAAATGCTTCTATGGGATCCCCTTTGTTCAGAAATAGCAGACATATATGGCTTTGGCATTGCTTTTCGGTAATTAGAAGGTCGCTAAATGCCGCTGCGCACCACACTTGTATTATGCCCAGCAGGGAAGGAGTTAATTAGGTAGCTTGTAGGGTTCATTTTAGCTTTAGTGTAGAGATCAGCCTCTTATCTGACACATCCAATCCCCTGATCCCTCCCTGACCCCCTTAAACAGCTCTCTTCCCTCCCCCACTTCACAATTGTCACCACCTTCTTAAGTCCTTTCAGAAAGTCCGCCAGTATTAAATAAAATAAGTCTTTTTTTTATATATATTTTGTTTTAAAATATTTTTGCTGCAGTGTAGGTTCCCGCTTAACCCCCCAACCTCCCTGATCCCCCCCAAAAAAGCTCTCTAACCATCCCCCCTCTACCTATTTGCCCCCATATTAGGTACTGGCAGCTGTCTGACAGTACCCAATTTTCTGCAAATTTGGCTACATTTTCATAAAAAAAAGGACCTTTTTTTTTTTGTAGTGTAGCTGCCCCCTCAATACCCTCCCGCTGCCAGATCCCTTTCCGTTAATGGATCCAACATGGGATCCCCCTCATTGCCCCTACTACCTCCTCCCTCCTTCCCCCTCAATGACGCAGTTTAAAAAAAAAAACTAATTACCTGTAGCATGGCCGAGTGATCCCACCCACTCCCGCCCTCCTCCTGCCTCCTCCAGCGATGGACCGACCGCCCGCCTCCCTCCTAAACCTCCCAACCAACCAACGATCGGCACCACCACTGTCCGATGTCAGAGTGGCCCTCTCTGCCTGGGTAACTGTGCAAATCTATTTCTGCAGTGCCCCACTCATGGGGAATGCAGAAATAGTGCGATCTCGCTATTTTGAGGGAGATCGCGGCAGAGAGAAGCCCAAGACTGCCGCGACATACAGGGTACGTCGCTGGTCCTTAAGGGCATAATGACCAGCGTTGAACAGGGTACGGCACTGGTCGTTAAGTGGTTAATATGCCTTTCTCTACAGCAATCTAAACATTTTCTTAACTTTTGATCATGGATGGCTTCCACCTCTGTATTTCCTTCTACTTCAATTAGAATAGCATCTGCAATTATTTTGATGCCTGGCAGCCCTTCCAATGCATGATTTAGTTTACACTGAAACACTTCCAGGCAGGACTGATACCTGTATGCATTCAAACCCAGCTGTATATGCTCTAATTCACTGTGTCAAATCCCACTCTTTACATCACACTCTGAAAATATCTTTGTTCTTGCAAGATCTGGTAGTATCATGTCATCAATTGTTGGCAAAGGTTAATGGCTCACTTTCAAAGCCCTGTTCAAAACATTAGGATCAATGCAAATCCTTAACTTCCCTGATAGTTTTTTCACTACCATCATATTACTTATCCAGTCTGTGCTTCTCTCTACATGGGCAATAATAGCCTGTTTTTATAATATATATATAATAATATATATAAGGAATTTAAGTAATGATACAGACACCTTTCTTTTGGAAGTCTAACTAATTCCCTGTAGCGTGGCCGAGCAGTCCCACCCACTCCCGCCCTCCTCCTGCCTCCTCCAGCGATGAGCCGACCACCCGCCTCCCTCCTAAACCTCCCAACAAACCAACGATCGACACCACCACTGTCCGATGTCAGGGTGGCCCTCTCTGCCTGGGTAACAGTGCAAATCTATTTCTGCAGTGCCCCACTCATGGGGAATCCAGAAATAGTGCGATCTCGCTATTTTGAGGGATATCACGGCAGAGAGAAGCCCAGGACTGCCGCGACATACAGGGTACGTTGCTGGTCCTTAAGGGCATAACAACCAGCGTTGTACAGGGCACGGTGCTGGTCGTTAAGGGGTTAATATGCCTTTCTCTACAGCAATCTAAACATTTTCTTAACTTTTGATTATGGATGGCTTCCACCTCTGTATTTCCTTCTACTTCAATTAGAATAGCATCTGCAATTATTTTGATGCCTGGCAACCCTTTCCAATGCATGATTTAGTTTACACTGAAACACTTCCAGGCAGGACTGATACCTGTATGCATTCAAACCCAGCTGTATATGCTCTAATTCACTGTGTCAAATCCCACTCTTTCCATCACACTCTGAAAATATTTTTGTTCTTGCAAGATCTGGTAGTATCATGTCATCAATTGTTGGCAAAGGTTAATGGCTCACTTTCAAAGCCCTGTTCAAAACATTAGGATCAATGCAAATCCTTAACTTCCCTGATAGTTTTTTCACTACCATCATATTACTTATCCAGTCTGTGCTTCTCTCTACATGGGCAATAATAGCCTGTTTTTATAATATATATATAATAATATATATAATAATATATATAAGGAATTTAAGTAATGATACAGGTACCTTTCTTTTTGGAAGTCTAACAGGCTGTACTAAAGCATCTACTTACAATTCAATTTTCCTGCTAGATAGACCACTCCTTGAAATATATCTGCATATTTTTACTGATTACTGGCCAACCCCAAACAGTGTTGTTTGTGCAGCCACCATCTTGTTCCACATTTAGGATAGTCTGGTGCTGCATTGAGATCAAATTCATGACTTTCATTGCTTTACTTCCCAGTAGAGGGTGACACACCTCTGTGTCAATGTCCACAAACTCAGCCTGATATAACTTCTGATTGTGTGGGATGTTCTTATTGTACATCCTTAGTATCTTATCATATTGCCATATTTTGTTTTGTCTTTCACTAACCTTACTGGTAGGACATTACAGTCTGCTCTACAATCCAATTGAAATTCAACTGCCTCTTAGTCAATTTACATAGTAGCAAACAAAGCTAATGGATTTTTTTTTTCTTCAGTGCATAAATCTGAAAAGCAGGTTCCAAAGTCAGACCCAGAATTTCTTCATATTCCTTTGATTTTGTTGTCTTGTTATAAATTGCATGTACTTCTGGCTGGATTTCTTTGTCTTATCATGGAAATGTCACTGATTAATTAAATGATTGGCTTTACCACATCCTTTACATTGCTATAAAAATGCAGGGTATTTCTCTTTCAGTCTCTCGTTAAGCTTCCCTCAATACATACTGTATTGTCTTAGGGAAAGTGAGTTAGATGGATATACAGGTTATTACCCACAAATAGTATTCAGACAGTAATATTTGGGAGCATTAATTAGCTCATACCACTGAACATAAGAGAATAAGGCTAAAATGTAACTATTTTTACATAAATGCAACAAGTGTTGCACACACATAAAAGAGCCTTCCTCTTATTTACAAAATAAAGGGGAAAATTGAATATAACACATATGAGTGTCAATCACGCACAGCAAACAACTTTATTAATATAAAAAATATATAAATCAATTCAGACTATGTACACACGCACACACACACACAAGTTAAAAAAATGCTTAAATCCAGCATAGACAAACAGGAGTCCATCTCCACAGTCAGATTGAAAATGATGAAACCAGTGTTGTGATTATTATACGCTTATGCTCATAAGTGCCAAAATTATAAAGGTTACTGTTTAGGAGCACGCTCGCATACTCACACCTCTGTCTTAAAAAAATCCTTCCTTTGATTTATATTTAACTGACTGTTAAGCATTTACATCAATAGAGCCATACTGGAAAGCAATTAAAAAAGTGGGACTAAGCCCACAGTGTAAGTGCCCCTAACACGCGTTTCACAAATGCTTCCTCAGTTTCGCTATAATCTTTAACCTTGTTCTAGACAGCTTAGCAGCTCTACCTATTTGTAAACTTTTTTCCAGAGTTAAGTTAATTTCTCTCAGCAAATGCTCTCTGAGGTTAGAATCTCATGTGCCACATTCAATCCTGTCCCTTATTAATGAGTCTCTAATATTTCCAAAGTTGCAAGTGGCTGCCAGTGTACGCAGCTCTGTGGTATATGCATCTATTCCTTCCTCTTCCCTTTGACTTCCTGAAAAAGGCATAATTTATGCTTAGTACCAACGAACAAGAGAGGCAGAGAGGACGCTACTTGATGACAGACTACATAAAAAGCACTCAAGGGGTTAATGAATTATCACCTTACAAATCGTTATTCAACAAATTGCACAACAAAAAGAAGAAAATGGACAAAATGGATGAGCAGTTACAGCTAAGATATTAAAACATTACTTTTAATGATAAACAAATGATAAACAATAAAAAATAAATAATTAAAAACACACTTAGGTGCCTAGCAATGGTCAAAGGGTCAATGTATGTGGTGGAGATAACCTAATACTACCGAGGTAAGCAAGTGAGAAAATACTGCGTAGATTTGCAGTTGTCTAAACACTTGCTCTGTAAGGTATATGGGGGGTCATCCACTATAGAACGGTATATTCAGGATTAGGAAAACAGTTGAAGATTTAGGCACTAGATAGCGTAAATGTTAATGCTGCGGAGGGGATAATAACAGTCTCTTATATTGACAGCACTTCTTCAAAAACAGCGATAATTATGATCGTTGAAGTATATAGCATAGGGGACATTTTAACTACAGCCCCCGCTGATCACTTCCTGTTGTCTGTGAAGGAGTCTTATGATGGATGTGTGTTTTGGTGGTGTATTTAAACAGTCCACTTACGGAAGTGATAATTAAATTATACATATATCTAGCGGTCAGGTAGTAAGGTAAATTATACTCCCAGATACTATTTAATGTGAAACAATTTTGCTTGAGTTGTATGCTTATCTATAATGTCTGGATGTTAGGTGAAGATAGTTCTGAACAAATATCTTAGAGATGCTTTGTTTAGCTGCTATAATATATTATATGGCTCAGTAAATAATTTGTAACAACTGGCACTGTTGCGTTTTATTCCATGTCTACGGTAACACTATCAACGGCAACAGTATCCCCTGGGCTATAAGAGCATTACAAGTCAAAACAAATTACATAGGAATTGTGTAAACTTAAACCTCCGTTTAAGCATTATAATTAACTATATATAAATACATGTTTGCATATGCTAAATAAAATTGAGACCTGATATTATCGGTCAAATAGTAAAAATGCAGACCCTCGTGCCGGATAGCAACTAAGGCCTAGATTTGGAGTTTGGCGGTAAAAGGGCTGTTAACGCTCCGCAGGCTTTTTTCTGGCCGCACCATAAATTTAACTCTGGTATCGAGTGTTCAAACAAATGCTGCGTTAGGCTCCAAAAAAGGAGCGTAGAGCATTTTTACCGCAAATGCAACTCTCGATACCAGAGTTATTTACGGACGCGGCCAGCCTCAAAAACGTGCTCGTGCACGATTCCCCCATAGGAAACAATGGGGCTGTTTGAGCTGAAAAAAAACCTAACACCTGCAAAAAAGCAGCGTTCAGCTCCTAACGCAGCCCCATTGTTTCCTATGGGGAAACACTTCCTACGTCTGCACCTAACACTCTAACATGTACCCCGAGTCTAAACACCCCTAACCTTACACTTATTAACCCCTAATCTGCCGCCCCCGCTATCGCTGACACCTGCATATTTTTTTAACCCCTAATCTGCCGCTCCGTAAACCGCCGCAACCTACGTTATCCCTATGTACCCCTAATCTGCTGCCCTAACATCGCCGACCCCTATATTATATTTATTAACCCCTAATCTGCCCCCCTCAACGTCGCCGACACCTGCCTACATTTATTAACCCCTAATCTGCCGAGCGGACCTGAGCGCTACTATAATAAAGTTATTAACCCCTAATCCGCCTCACTAACCCTATCATAAATAGTATTAACCCCTAATCTGCCCTCCCTAACATCGCCGACAGCTAACTTCAATTATTAACCCCTAATCTGACGACCGGAGCTCACCGCTATTCTAATAAATGGATTAACCCCTAAAGCTAAGTCTAACCCTAACACTAACACCCCCCTAACTTAAATATAATTTAAATCTAACGAAATTAATTAACTCTTATTAAATAAATTATTCCTATTTAAAGCTAAATACTTACCTGTAAAATAAATCCTAATATAGCTACAATATAAATTATAATTATATTATAGCTATTTTAGGATTAATATTTATTTTACAGGCAACTTGGTATTTATTTTAACTAGGTACAATAGCTATTAAATAGTTAAGAACTATTTAATAGCTACCTAGTTAAAATAATAACAAATTTACCTGTAAAATAAATCCTAACCTAAGATATAATTAAACCTAACACTACCCTATCAATAAAATAATTAAATAAACTACCTACAATTACCTACAATTAACCTAACACTACACTATCAATAAATTAATTAAACACAATTGCTACAAATAAATACAATTAAATAAACTAGCTAAAGTACAAAAAATAAAAAAGAACTAAGTTACAAAAAATAAAAAAATATTTACAAACATAAGAAAAATATTACAACAATTTTAAACTAATTACACCTACTCTAAGCCCCCTAATAAAATAACAAAGCCCCCCAAAATAAAAAATTCCCTACCCTATTCTAAATTAAAAAAGTTACAAGCTCTTTTACCTTACCAGCCCTGAACAGGGCCCTTTGCGGGGCATGCCCCAAGAATTTCAGCTCTTTTGCCTGTAAAAGAATAAATACAATACCCCCCCCAACATTACAACCCACCACCCACATACCCCTAATCTAACCCAAACCCCCCTTAAATAAACCTAACACTAAGCCCCTGAAGATCTTCCTACCTTGTCTTCACCATACCAGGTTCACCGATCCGTCCTGGCTCCAACATCTTCATCCAACCCAAGCGGGGGTTGGCGATCCATCATCCGGTGCTGAAGAGGTCCAGAAGAGGCTCCAAAGTCTTCCTCCTATCCGGCAAGAAGAGGACATCCGGACCGGCAAACATCTTCTCCAAGCGGCATCTTCGATCTTCTTCCATCCGGTGCAGAGCGGGTCCATCTTGAAGCAGGCGACGCGGATCCATCCTCTTCTTCCGTTGTCTCCCGACTAATGACGGTTCCTTTAAGGGACGTCATCCAAGATGGCGTCCCTCGAATTCCGATTGGCTGATAGGATTCTATCAGCCAATCAGAATTAAGGTAGGAATTTTCTGATTGGCTGATGGAATCAGCCAATCAGAATCAAGTTCAATCCGATTGGCTGATCCAATCAGCCAATCAGATTGAGCTCGCATTCTATTGGCTGTTCCGATCAGCCAATAGAATGCGAGCTCAATCTGATTGGCTGATTGGATCAGCCAATCGGATTGAACTTGATTCTGATTGGCTGATTCCATCAGCCAATCAGAAAATTCCTACCTTAATTCCGATTGGCTGATAGAATCCTATCAGCCAATCGGAATTCGAGGGACGCCATCTTGGATGACGTCCCTTAAAGGAACCGTCATTAGTCGGGAGACAACGGAAGAAGAGGATGGATCTGCGTCGCCTGCTTCAAGATGGACCCGCTCCGCACCGGATGGAAGAAGATCGAAGATGCCGCTTGGAGAAGATGTTTGCCGGTCCGGATGTCCTCTTCTTGCCGGATAGGAGGAAGACTTTGGAGCCTCTTCTGGACCTCTTCAGCACCGGATGATGGATCGCCAACCCCCGCTTGGGTTGGATGAAGATGTTGGAGCCAGGACGGATCGGTGAACCTGGTATGGTGAAGACAAGGTAGGAAGATCTTCAGGGGCTTAGTGTTAGGTTTATTTAAGGGGGGTTTGGGTTAGATTAGGGGTATGTGGGTGGTGGGTTGTAATGTTTGGGGGGGGGTATTGTATTTATTCTTTTACAGGCAAAAGAGCTGAAATTCTTGGGGCATGCCCCGCAAAGGGCCCTGTTCAGGGCTGGTAAGGTAAAAGAGCTTGTAACTTTTTTAATTTAGAATAGGGTAGGGAATTTTTTATTTTGGGGGGCTTTGTTATTTTATTAGGGGGCTTAGAGTAGGTGTAATTAGTTTAAAATTGTTGTAATATTTTTCTTATGTTTGTAAATATTTTTTTATTTTTTGTAACTTAGTTCTTTTTTATTTTTTGTACTTTAGCTAGTTTATTTAATTGTATTTTTTTTTAGCAATTGTGTTTAATTAATTTATTGATAGTGTAGTGTTAGGTTAATTGTAGGTAATTGTAGGTAGTTTATTTAATTATTTTATTGATAGGGTAGTGTTAGGTTTAATTATATCTTAGGTTAGGATTTATTTTACAGGTAAATTTGTTATTATTTTAACTAGGTAACTATTAAATAGCTATTGTACCTAGTTAAAATAAATACCAAGTTGCCTGTAAAATAAATATTAATCCTAAAATAGCTATAATATAATTATAATTTATATTGTAGCTATATTAGGATTTATTTTACAGGTAAGTATTTAGCTTTAAATAGGAATAATTTATTTAATAAGAGTTAATTTATTTCGTTAGATTTAAATTATATTTAACTTAGGGGGGTGTTAGTGTTAGGGTTAGACTTAGCTTTAGGGGTTAATCCATTTATTAGAATAGCGGTGAGCTCCGGTCGTCAGATTAGGGGTTAATAATTGAAGGTAGGTGTCGGCGATGTTAGGGAGGGCAGATTAGGGGTTAATACTATTTATGATAGGGTTAGTGAGGCGGGTTAGGGGTTAATAACTTTATTATAGTAGCGCTCAGGTCCGCTCAGCAGATTAGGGGTTAATAAGTGTAGGCAGGTGTCGGCGACGTTGAGGGGGGCAGATTAGGGGTTAATAAATATAATATAGGGGTCGGCGGTGTTAGGGGTAGCAGATTAGGGGTACATAGGGATAACGTAGGTGGCGGCGCTTTGCGGTCGGAAGATTAGGGGTTAATTATTTTAAGTAGCTGGCGGCGACGTTGTGGGGGGCAGGTTAGGGGTTAATAAATGTAATACAGGGGTCGGCGGGGTTAGGGGCAGCAGATTAGGGGTACATAAGTATAACGTAGGTGGCGGTCGGCAGATTAGGGGTTAAAAATTTTAATCGAGTGGCGGCGATGTGGGGGGAGCTCGGTTTAGGGGTACATAGGTAGTTTATGGGTGTTAGTGTACTTTAGGGTACAGTAGTTAAGAGCTTTATGAACCGGCGTTAGCCAGAAAGCTCTTAACTCCTGCTATTTTCAGGCGGCTGGAATTTTGTCGTTAGATGTCTAACGCTCACTTCAGAAACGACTCTAAATACCGGCGTTAGAAAGATCCCATTGAAAAGATAGGATACGCAAATGGCGTAGGGGGATCTGCGGTATGGAAAAGTCGCGGCTGAAAAGTGAGCGTTAGACCCTTTAATCACTGACTCCAAATACCAGCGGGCGGCCAAAACCAGCGTTAGGAGCCTCTAACGCTGGTTTTAACGGCTACCGCCGAACTCCAAATCTAGGCCTAAGTCTGGCTCACTAGTGTAGTGTTACCCCCTAGTGACCGGTATAAACTCCCCCACTAGTAAGCGTACATAGTGTGAAAGGTTCTACGTAACAACATCAACAATTGTGAAATAGGCGACCTAAGGCTTTCTAAAAATACAGGAGCTCCAGGGCTCCTCACCAGTACCCTAGCGTCCCTATAATTTATGCTTACCTGATAAATTCATTTCTTTCATGGTGGTGAGAGTCCAAGTAGCTGCCTTGCAAATTTGATTAACTGAAGCCTCATTTTTTTAAAGCCCAATAAGTGGAAACTGACATAGTAGAATGAGCAGTAATCCGCTGCAGTGGAGGTTGACCTGTCTCCAAATAAGCTCTGTGAATCAAAGTTTTAACCAAGAAGGTAAAGATACATTTCCTTGCCCCCCCAAAAAAAGAGCAAACAAACTAGAAGTTTGTCTAAAATCCTTAGTAGCATCAACACTGCCCTAACACCATCCAGATAATACAAAGATCTTTCAGAAGCATTCTTAGGACTAGGACACAAAGAAGGAACAACAACCTCTCTACCAAAGTTGTCTGAAAAAACAACCTTGGGCAAAAAATGAAATGATGTCCATAAAAATCAAATAAGGAGGCTCACAATAAAGAGCAGAAAATTCAAAAATTCTTCTTGCAAAGGATATAGTCAAAAGAAACAAGTCTTCTCAAGAAAGTATTTATGATCTTGATAAAGGCATCGTATTGATGCTGAAACTCGTAGAAGTGACGGATGTTGAACCACTGACTACACAGCTGATATGAAGCTGATCTTTACCACCCTACAGAGCGGAAAAAGCCCACAAGGTTTACAGAGAATGGGAGTTCCATTCACCTCATTACTCGGTATATCCGAAGAATTTTATTATAACTGGCATTACAGCACTTTTCAAAATGGAGGATCTGTATTAGGATTGGTAATTTGAAAGGTCACATGACAGCACTGACATCATAACGGCTGGGAAACGCTGACTACAAGACTACACCAATCAGTATGATCACAATATTAAATATTGGATACAACTAACTACCAAGTAACACTTTATTTGAAAAAAGTAACCAGCAGCCCTGCAACAAGGTGTTGTTTTTTCGATCTTCTGGTATACACATTTTTTATAAAAAGCACTGGTATACACATTTTTTATAAAAAGCACAAACAATTTCCGCTTTAAAACTTTTATGCTCATTTAAAGTTGTGGCCACAACTAATGATATAGCACTTGTTTATTGAATTGTATTGTTCTTTTGAATTTTCTTTATTAAATACTATCGGCTAGATTACGAGTCTTGCGTTAGCCTTAAAAAGCAGCGTTGAGAGGTCCCAACTCTGCTTTTTAACGCCCGCTGGTATTACGAGTCTGGCAGGTACAGGTGTACCGCTCACTTTTCTTCCACGTCTCGAGCTTACCGCAAATTCCCTTACGTCAATTGCGTATCCTATCTTTTTAATGGGATTTGCCTAAAGCCGGTATTACGAGTCTTGGAAGAAGTGAGCGGTAGACCCTCTCCTGTCAAGACTCTTACCGCATTTAAAAGTCAGTAGTTAAGAGTTTTATGGGCTAACGCAGTAACATAAAACTCTTAACTAAAGTGCTAAAAAGTACACTAACACCAATAAACTACCTATTAACCCCTAAACCGAGCCCCCTCCCACATCGGAAACACTTTAATAACATTTTTAACCCCTAATCTGCCGACCGGACATCGCTGCCACTTTAATAAATATATTAACCCCTAAACCGCCGCACTCCCGCCTCGCAAACACTAGTTACATTTTATTAACCCCTAATCTGCCGTCCCTAACATCGCCAACACCTATCTACATTTATTAAACCCCAATCTGCCGTCCCCAACGTCGCCACTACTATATTAAATGTAATAACCCCTAAACCTAAGTCTAACTCTAAGTCTAACCCCCCATAACTTAAATATAATTTAACTAAAACAAAATAAAATAACTACAATTAAATAAATTAATCCTATTTAAAACTAAATACTTACCTATAAAATAAACCATAAGATAGCTACAATATAACTAATAGTTACATTTGTATCTATCTTAGGGTTTATATTTATTTTACAGGCAAGTTTGTATTTATTTTAACTAGGTACAATAGTTATTAAATAGTTATTAACTATTTAATAGCTACCTAGTTAAAATAAGTACTAATTTACCTGTAAAATAAATCCTAAACTAAATTACAATTACACCTAACACTACACTATCATTAAATTAATTACATAAATTAACTGCAATTAACTACAATTAAATAAAATAAATTACGAAAAACAACAAACACTAAATTACAGAAAATAAAAAAATAATTAATTTTTTTTAAATCAGCCAATAGGATTGAGGTCACATTCTATTGGCTGATTGGCACAGCCAATAGAATGCAAGCTCAATCCTATTGGCTGATTGGATCCGCCAATAGGATTTTTCCTACCTTAATTCCGATTGGCTGATAGAATCCTATCAGCCAATCGGAATTCAAGGGACGCCATCTTGGATGACGTCATATAAAGGAACCTTCATTCTTCGCTTGGACTTCGTTTGAAGAGGATGCTCCGCGTCGGCTGGATTGAAGATGGACCCGCTCCGGATGGATGAAGATAGAAGATGCCGTCTGGATGAAGACTTCTGCCGCTTGGAGGACCTCTTCTGCCCGTATCGGATGAAGACTTCTGCCCCTCTGGAGGTCCACTTGTGCCCGGCTGGGTGAAGACATCTCAAGGTAGGGTGATCTTCAAGGGGGTAGTGTTAGGTTTTTTAAGGGGGGATTGGGTGGGTTTTAGAGAAGGGTTGGGTGTGTGGGTGGTGGGTTTTAATGTTGGGGGGATTTTTTTTTTTTAAGGTTATACAGCTGATTACTTTGGGGCAATAGCCCTTAAAAGGGCAGCAAAAGGCTCTTTTAAGGGCTATTTGTAATTTAGTATAGGGTACAGAATTTATTTATTTTGGGGGGCTTTTTTATTTTATTAGGGGGATTAGAGTAGGTGTAATTAGTTTTAAAAAATTGTAATTATTTTTTTATTTTCTGTAATTTAGTGTTTGTTGTTTTTCGTAATTTAGTTTATTTAATTTAATTGTAATTAATTGTATTTAATTTAGGTAATTAATTTAATGATAGTGTAGTGTTAGGTGTAATTGTAATTTAGCTTAGGATTTATTTTACAGGTAAATTTGTACTTATTTTAACTGGGTAGCTATTAAATAGTTAATAACTATTTAATAACTATTGTACCTAGTTAAAATAAAAACAAACTTGCCTGTAAAATAAATATAAACCCTAAGATAGATACAAATATAACTATTAGTTATATTGTAGCTATCTTAGGGTTTATTTTATAGGTAAGTATTTAGTTTTAAATAGGATTAATTTATTTAATTGTAGTTATTTTATTTATATTTATTTAAATTATATTTAAGTTAGGGGGGATTAGACTTAGGTTTAGACTTAGGTTTAGGGGTTAATAAATTTAATATAGTAGCGGCGACGACGGGGCGGCAGATTAGGGGTTAATAAGTGTAGTTAGGTTGCGGCGACGTTGGCGGGGCAGATTAGGGGTTAATAAATATAATGTAGGTGACGGCGATGTTGGGGGCAGCAGATTAGGGGTTCATAGGAATAATGTAGGTGGCGGCGGTGTCCGGAGCGGCAGATTAGGGGTTAATAATATAATGCAGGTGTCGGCGATGTCGGGGCGTCAAATTAGGGGTTAATAAGTGTAAGATTAGGGGTGTTTAGACTCGGGGTTCATGTTAGGGTGTTAGGTGAAGACATAAAATAGGAAACAATGGGGCTGCGTTAGAAACTGAACTCTGCTTTTTTGCAGGTGTTAGGTTTTTTCCAGCTGAATCTGCCCCATTGTTTCCTATGGGGAAATCGTGCACAAGCACGTTTAGCCAGCTTACCGCTACCGTAAGCAGCGCTGGTATTGAGGTGAGATGTGGAGCTAAATTTTTCTCTACACTCACCTTTTTGCGGCTAACGCCAGGTTTTAAAAAAACCTGTAATACCAGCGTTGTCTTAAGGGAGCGATGAAAAAAAAAGGCTCGTTAGCACCACACCCCTGTTACCGCAAAACTCGTAATCTAGGCGTATATATTTACTTAATATATCTCCTTTATATACATTTTTTATATGCATGGTAACTGATGAGCAGGATTTTATTTATATACTTTTAACTAGTAACAAAATTGTGATCCTACATAGGTGTTGATTTATTACGTATTAGTTCCCTAGAGTCTGTGGCCTAGATTTGGAGTTTTGTCGGTAAGGACCCGCGTAGCTAACGCCGGCTTTTTTCTGGCCGCACCATAAAAATAACTCTGGTATTGAGAGTCCACATAAAGGCTGCGTTAGGCTCCAAAAAAGGAGCGTAGAGCATTTTTAACGCAGCTTCAACTCTCGATACCAGAGTTGCTTACGCAAGCGGCCAGCCTCAAAAACGTGCTTGTGCACGATTCCCCCATAGGAAACATTGGGGCTGTTTGAGCTGAAAAAAAACCTAACACTTGAAAAAAAGCCGCGTTCAGCTCTTAACTCAGCCCCATTGTTTGCTATGCGGAAACACCTCCTAAGTCTGCACCTAACACCCTAACATGTACCCCGAGTCTAAACACCCCTAACCTTACACTTATTAACCCCTAATCTGCCGTCCCCGCTATCGCTGACACCTGCATTTTATTTTTAACCCCTAATCTGCCGCTCCGTAAACCGCCGCTACTTACATTATCCTTATGTACCCCTAATCTGCTGCCCCTAACACCGCCGACCCCTATATTATATTTATTAACCCCTAATCTGCCCCCCACAACGTCGCCTCCACCTGCCTACACTTATTAACCCCTAATCTGCCGACCGGACCGCACCGCTATTATTATAAAGTTATTAACCCCTAATCTGCCTCACTAACCCTATAATAAATAGTATTAACCCCTAATCTGCCCTCCCTAACATCGCCGACACCTAACTTCAAACATTAACCCCTAATCTGCCGACCGGAGCTCACCGCTATTCTAATAAATGTATTAACCCCTAAAGCTAAGTCTAACCCTAACACTAACACCCCCCTAAGTTAAATATAATTTTATTCTAACAAAATAAATTAACTCTTATTAAATAAATTATTCCTATTTAAAGCTAAATACTTACCTGTAAAATAAATCCTAATATAGCTACAATATAAATTATAATTACATTGTAGCTATTTTAGGATTAATATTTATTTTACAGGCAACTTTGTAATTATTTTAACCAGGTACAATAGCTATTAAATAGTTAAGAACTATTTAATAGTTACCTAGTTAAAATAATTACAAAATGACCTGTAAAATAAATCCTAACCTAAGTTACAATTAAACCTAACACTATACTATCATTAAATTAATTAAATAAAATACCTACAATTATCTACAATTAAACCTAACACTACACTATCAATACATTAATTAAATACAATACCTACAAATAAATACATTTAAATAAACTAACTAAAGTACAAAAAATAAAAAAGAACTAAGTTACAAAAAATAAAAAAATATTTACAAACATAAGAAAAATATTAAAATTTTAAACTAATTACACCTACTCTAAGCCCCCTAATAAAATAACAAAGCCCCCCAAAATAAAAAAATGCCCTACCCTATTCTAAATTACTAAAGTTCAAAGCTCTTTTACCTTACCAGCCCTGAACAGGGCCCTTTGCGGGGCATGCCCCAAGAAGTTCAGCTCTTTTGCCTGTAAAAAAAAACATACAATACCCCCCCCCAACATTACAACCCACCACCCACATACCCCTAATCTAACCCAAACCCCCCTTAAATAAACCTAACACTAAGCCCCTGAATATCTTCCTACCTTGTCTTCACCCTGCCAGGTTCACCGATCGGTCCAGAAGAGCTCCTCCGATGTCCTGATCCAAGCCCAAGCGGGGGGCTGAAGAGGTCCATGATCCGGCTGAAGTCATCATCCAAGCGGGAGCTGAAGAGGTCCATGATCCGGCTGAAGTCTTCATCCAAGCGGGGCAGAAGAGGTCTTCCATCCGGAGCGGAGCGGCAGGATCCTGAAGACCTCCAACGCGGAACATCCATCCTGGCCGACGACTGAACGACGAATGACGGTTCCTTTAAATGACGTCATCCAAGATGGCGTCCCTTGAATTCCGATTGGCTGATAGGATTCTATCAGCCAATCGGAATTAAGGTAGGAATCAGCCAATCAGAATCAAGTTCAATCCGATTGGCTGATTGAATCCATCAGCCAATCAGAATATTCCTACCTTAATTCCGATTGGCTGATAGAATCCTATCAGCCAATCGGAATTCGAGGGACGCCATCTTGGATGACGTCATTATAGGAACCGTCATTCGTCGTTCAGTCGTCGGCCAGGATGGATGTTCCGCGTCGGAGGTCTTCAGGATCCTGCCGTTCCGCTCCGGATGGATGACCATAGAAGATCCCGCTTGGATGAAGACTTCAATCGGATGGAAGACCTCTTCTGCCCCGTTTGGATGAAGACTTCAGCAGGATCATGGACCTCTTCAGCTCCCGCTTGGATGATGACTTCAGCCGGATCATGGACCTCTTCAGCCCCCCGCTTGGGCTTGGATCAGGACATCGGAGGAGCTCTTCTGGACCGATCGGTGAACCTGGCAGGGTGAAGACAAGGTAGGAAGATCTTCAGGGGCTTAGTGTTAGGTTTATTTAAGGGGGGTTTGGGTTAGATTAGGGGTATGTGGGTGGTGGGTTGTAATGTTGGGGGGGGTATTGTATGTTTTTTTTTTACAGGCAAAAGAGCTGAATTTCTTGGGGCATGCCCCGCAAAGGGCCCTGTTCAGGGCCGGTAAGGTAAAAGAGCTTTGAACTTTAGTAATTTAGAATAGGGTAGGGCATTTTTTTATTTTGGGGGGCTTTGTTATTTTATTAGGGGACTTAGAGTAGGTGTAATTAGTTTAAAATTGTTGTAATATTTTTCTTATGTTTGTAAATATTTTTTTATTTTTTGTAACTTAGTTCTTTTTTATTTTTTGTACTTTAGATAGTTTATTTCATTGTAGTTATTTGTAGGTATTGTATTTAATTTATTTATTGATAGTGTAGTGTTAGGTTTAATTGTAGATAATTATAGGTATTTTATTTAATTAATTTATTGATAGTGTAGTGGTAGGTTTAATTGTAACTTTGGTTAGGATTTATTTTACAGGTAAATTTGTAATTATTTTAACTATTTTAGCTATTAAATAGTTCTTAACTATTAAATAGCTATTGTACCTGTTTAAAATAAATACAAAGTTACCTGTAAAATAAATATTAATCCTAAAATAGCTACAATGTAATTATAATTTATATTGTAGCTATATTAGGATTTATTTTACAGGTAAGTTTTTAGCTTTAAATAGGAATAATTTATTTAATAAGAGTTAATTAATTTCATTAGATTAAAATTATATTTAATTTAGGGGGGTGTTAGTGTTAGGGTTAGACTTAGCTTTAGGGGTTAATACATTTATTAGAATAGCGGTGAGCTCCAGTCGGCAGATTAGGGGTTAATAATTGAAGTTAGGTGTCGGCGATGTTAGGGAGGGCAGATTAGGGGTTAATACTATTTATTATAGGGTTAGTGAGGCGGATTAGGGGTTAATAACTTTATTATAGTAGCGGTGCGGTCCGCTCGGCAGATTAGGGGTTAATAAGTGTAGGCAGGTGGAGGCGACGTTGAGGGGGGCAGATTAGGGGTTAATATATATAATATAGGGGTCAGCGGTGTTAGGGGCAGCAGATTAGGGGTACATAAGTATAACGTAGGTGGCGGAACTTTGCGGTCGGCAGATTAGGGGTTGATTATTGTAGGTAGCTGGCTGCGACGTTGTGGGGGGCAGGTTAGGGGTTAATAAATATAATATAGGGGTCGGCGGTGTTAGGGGCAGCAGATTAGGGGTACATAAGTATAACGTAGGTGGCGGTCCGCAGATTAGGGGTTAAAAATTTTTAATCGAGTGGCGGCGATGTGGGGGGACCTCGGTTTAGGGGTACATAGGTAGTTTATGGGTGTTAGTGTACTTTAGAGTACAGTAGTTAAGAGCTTTATGAACCGGCGTTAGCCCAGAAAGCTCTTAACTACTGACTTTTTTCCTGCGGCTGGAGTTTTGTCGTTAGATGTCTAACGCTCACTTCAGCCACAACTCTAAATACCGGAGTTAGAAAGATCCCATTGAAAAGATAGGATACGCAATTGACGTAAGGGGATCTGCGGTATGGAAAAGTGACGGCTGAAAAGTGAGCGTTAGACCCTATTTTGAGTGACTCCAAATACCGGAGGTAGCCTAAAACCAGCGTTAGGAGCCTCTAACGCTGGTTTTCACAGCTAACGCCAAACTCCAAATCTAGGCCTGTATGTTTACGGTAGACATGTGCAACGCTAAAAAAATTGTTTAGTTTCATTTTCATTAGTTAAATAAATAATTTCGTTTCGGCAAATTAGTTTAGTTAAGTTTAAAAAAAAAATTGTTTCAGCAACTTAATTGTGTTAAGTTAAATCATTTTTTCGGATCCGTTCATTTTTTTGAATCCATTCTTTATTCATATGCATTATTCTATTTTGAAGTTTAGAAAAGAATAATGCATATAAATAAAGAATGAATAAAAAAAAAAAACGAAAGGATCCGAAAAAACGATTTAACTAAACATAACTAATATGCTGGCAATTGCCGAAACAAAATTATTTAAAACTGCTGCCGCCACCACCATCCACATCACCGACACTAAATAAAGCTATTAACCCCTAAACCGTCATCCCCATGTAGTTGACACTAACTAAACCTATTAACCCCTAAACCGCTGCCTCCCCCACATCGCCAACACTACCTAAACCTATTAACCCCTAAACCGCAGTTCCCCGACATCGCCAACTCTAACTAAATCACTAAATAAAGCTATTAACCCCTAAACCGCTGTTCCCCGACATTGCCAACACTAACTAAACTTATTAACCCCTAAACCACTCTTCTCAAAAATCACAGACACTAACTGAACCTATTAACCCCTAAACTGCAGTTTTCTGACCTCGCCGACACAACCTAAACTTAGGTATTTTTATTTTTAGTAATGTTAGGTTTTATTTTTAGCAATGTTAGGTTTTATTAGTGTAAGCTTAGCTTTTTATTTTTATTTCACAGGTAAGTTTGTATTTATTTTAACTAGGTAGTAAGTAAATAGTTATATTGTAGCTAGCTTAGGTTTTATTTTTTATTTCACAGGTAAGTTTGTATTTATTTTTTAATAGGTAGTTAGTTAATAATTGTAACTTTAATTTAGGTCTATTTTAATTATGTTAAAGTTAGGGGGTGTTAGGTTTAGGGGTTAATAGTTTAATTTTAGGTTGTTGCGATGTGGGGCCCAGCGGTTAAGGGGTTAATAGGTTTAGTTAGTGTTGGCAATGTTTTGAAATGGAATTTTAGGGGTTAATAGCTTTAAATTAGTGTTTCAATTAGTGCTGGCGATGTTTGGGAATGGCAGTTTAGGGGTTAATAGGTTTAGTTAGTGTCGGTAATGTCGGGGAACTGCGGTTTAGGGGTTAATAGGTTTAGTTAGTGTCAGCGATGTCGGGAAACTTTGGTTTAGGGGTTAATAGGTTTAGTTAGTTTTGGCGATGTTGGTTTAGGGGTTAATAGCTTAATTTAGTGATTTAGTTGGTGTTGGGGAATGGCGGTTTAGGGGTTAATAGCTTTATTAAGTGATGTAGTTGGTGTCGGCGATGTCAAAGAACGGCGGTTTAGAGATTAATAGCTTTTTTTTAGTGATTTAGTTAGTGTCAACAATGTCGGGGAATTGTGGTTCATTCTGAATATGAATAATGGATCAGGAAATTCAGAAACTGATTTTAGTTATGGTGCCAATTCGGAAATTCAGATGCATTCAAATCTCCGAATCGCCCAAAATTCGGGCAAAAACAAAATTCGGCCAAAACAAAACTCACGTCTAGTTTACAGGTGCCACTCTTCCTCTACTTGTATCTTGATAATATCTATTATTGGAGCATGTGTGAGAGGATCACATTCTTATAAGAGTGTGTACATAGGGACCCTTGGCTGGTAAGAGATAGAGAATTTGCTTTTACTAACTTTTCAATAAAGTAGTGTAATGCCAAATTTATGCATAGGTTCAAAAGGAGAAGCCTGCAAAGCCCTTAACACTAGGTTAAGATTCCAAGGAGGAGAAATAGGCATGATAACAGGTTTAATTTGGACCAAAGCAATCTTTCTTTGAAACAAATCTGAAAGAGCTAAAATCTGCCATTTCAGAAAACTTGCAGATAAACCCTTATCTAGGCCATCCTGCAACAATGGAAGAATCCTAGGAATTCTAAAAGAATGCCAGGAAAAAAACATGATTTACATACCAGAAAATGAAGGTTTTCCAAACCTTGGGATCTGGATGAAAGAAAGGACCTTGAGACTGAAGGTTTGACTGTAGAGGAAGAGACCAAGGAGGGCAAATCCTGTGAGGCCATGCTGGAGCAATCAGGATTAAAAATTACTTCTCTAACCTTATCTTGGAAATCACTCTGGGAAGAAGAACCAGAGGAGAGAACAGATAAGAAGGCTAATATGACCAAGGAACTACTAGAGCATCCACAAACTCTGCCTGAGGATCACTGGACCTTGCAAAATACCTGGGAAGTTTATTGTTCAAATGAGAGGCCATCAGATCTAATTCTGGGAGACCCCAAAGATCCACAATCTGATTGAACATATCCTGATGAAGAAACCACTCCCCTGGGTGTAGAGACTGACGACTGAGAAAGTTTGCCTAACAATTGTTAACTCCTGGGATGTGAATCAGAGACTAAACAAGAATTGGCTTCTGCCCAAGAGAGAATTTGAGATATGACCATCATAGTCAGGGAACAGTGAGTTACCTCCTGATGGTTGACACAAGTTACTGCTGTGACATTGTCTGTCTGAAAACAGAGATAAGACTCCCTTTTCAACAGAGGCTAAGCTTGAAGGGCCCTGAAAATTGCATGGAGTTCCAGAACATTGATTGGCAACCTCATCTCTTCAGATTCAAACTGCTCCCCAACTTTAAAGACTTGCATGTGTAGGGATCACAGAACAGGTAGGACGAGCAAAAGAAACCCCCTGAATAATAAACTGATGATCGAGCCACCAATATTTTTTTTAGTATAATCCCTGCACCATTGGCACAGCATACAAAGCTGAAGAGGCCTTTTGTGAAATCAAGCAAATGGAATTGCATCTGAAGCTGCAATAATGAGACCTAGTACTTCCATACACAGAGCCACTGAAGGGAATGAAAGAGACTGAAGGTCTCTGCTCAGTTAGAAAAAGACCCATGGACACTGAGTCTATTTGGAAACTCACGGCTAGATTTAGAGTTTTGTTTGTAATGACCCGCGTAGCTAACGCTGGCTTTTTTCTGGCCGCACCTTTTAAATAACTCTGGTATTGAGAGTTCACAGAATGGCTGCGTTAGGCTCCAAAAAAGGAGCATAGAGCATATTTAACGCAACTTCAACTCTCGATACCAGAGTTGCTTACGGACGCGGCCAGCCTCAAAAACTTGCTTGTGCACGATTCCCCCATAGGAAACATTGGGGCTGTTTGAGCTGAAAAAAAACCTAACACCTGCAAAAAAGCCGCGTTCAGCTCTTAACGCAGCCCCATTGTTTGCTATGCGGAAACACCTCCTAAGTCTGCACCTAACACCCTAACATGTACCCCGAGTCTAAACACCCCTAACCTTACACTTATTAACCCCTAATCTGCCGTCCCCGCTATCGCTGACACCTGCATTTTATTTTTAACCCCTAATCTGCCGCTCCGTAAACCGCCGCTACTTACATTATCCTTATGTACCCCTAATCTGCTGCCCCTAACACCGCCGACCCCTATATTATATTTATTAACCCCTAATCTGCCCCCCACAACGTCGCCTCCACCTGCCTACACTTATTAACCCCTAATCTGCCGACCGGACCGCACCGCTATTATTATAAAGTTATTAACCCCTAATCTGCCTCACTAACCCAATAATAAATAGTATTAACCCCTAATCTGCCCTCCCTAACATCGCCGACACCTAACTTCAAACATTAACCCCTAATCTGCCGACCGGAGCTCACCGCTATTCTAATAAATGTATTAACCCCTAAAGCTAAATCTAACCCTAGCACTAACACCCCCCTAAGTTAAATATAATTTTATTCTAACAAAATAAATTAACTCTTATTAAATAAATTATTCCTATTTAAAGCTAAATACTTACCTGTAAAATAAATCCTAATATAGCTACAATGTAAATTATAATTACATTGTAGCTATTTTAGGATTAATATTTATTTTACAGGCAACTTTGTAATTATTTTAACCAGGTACAATAGCTATTAAATAGTTAAGAACTATTTAATAGTTACCTAGTTAAAATAATTACAAAATTACCTGTAAAATAAATCCTAACCTAAGTTACAATTAAACCTAACACTATACTATCATTAAATTAATTAAATAAAATACCTACAATTATCTACAATTAAACCTAACACTACACTATCAATACATTAATTAAATACAATACCTACAAATAAATACATTTAAATAAACTAACTAAAGTACAAAAAATAAAAAAGAACTAAGTTACAAAAAATAAAAAAATATTTACAAACATAAGAAAAATATTAAAATTTTAAACTAATTACACCTACTCTAAGCCCCCTAATAAAATAACAAAGCCCCCCAAAATAAAAAAATGCCCTACCCTATTCTAAATTACTAAAGTTCAAAGCTCTTTTACCTTACCAGCCCTGAACAGGGCCCTTTGCGGGGCATGCCCCAAGAAGTTCAGCTCTTTTGCCTGTAAAAAAAAACATACAATACCCCCCCCAACATTACAACCCACCACCCACATACCCCTAATCTAACCCAAACCCCCCTTAAATAAACCTAACACTAAGCCCCTGAAGATCTTCCTACCTTGTCTTCACCCTGCCAGGTTCACCGATCGGTCCAGAAGAGCTCCTCCGATGTCCTGATCCAAGCCCAAGCGGGGGGCTGAAGAGGTCCATGATCCGGCTGAAGTCTTCATCCAAGCGGGGCAGAAGAGGTCTTCCATCCGGAGCGGAGCAGCAGGATCCTGAAGACCTCCAACGCGGAACATCCATCCTGGCCGACGACTGAACGACGAATGACGGTTCCTTTAAATGACGTCATCCAAGATGGCGTCCCTTGAATTCCGATTGGCTGATAGGATTCTATCAGCCAATCGGAATTAAGGTAGGAATCAGCCAATCAGAATCAAGTTCAATCCAATTGGCTGATTGAATCCACCAGCCAATCAGAATATTCCTACCTTAATTCCGATTGGCTGATAGAATCCTATCAGCCAATCGGAATTCGAGGGACGCCATCTTGTTTGACGTCATTTAAAGGAACCGTCATTCGTCGTTCAGTCGTCGGCCAGGATGGATGTTCCGCGTCGGCGGTCTTCAGGATCCTGCCGCTCCGCTCCGGATGGATGACCATAGAAGATCCCGCTTGGATGAAGACTTCAATCGGATGGAAGACCTCTTCTGCCCCGCTTAGATGAAGACTTCAGCTGGATCATGGACCTCTTCAGCTCCCGCTTGGATGATGACTTCAGCCGGATCATGGACCTCTTCAGCCCCCCGCTTGGGCTTGGATCAGGACATCGGAGGAGCTCTTCTGGACCGATCGGTGAACCTGGCAGGGTGAAGACAAGGTAGGAAGATCTTCAGGGGCTTAGTGTTAGGTTTATTTAAGGGGGGTTTGGGTTAGATTAGGGGTATGTGGGTGGTGGGTTGTAATGTTGGGGGGGTATTGTATGTTTTTTTTTTACAGGCAAAAGAGCTGAACTTCTTGGGGCATGCCCCGCAAAGGGCCCTGTTCAGGGCCGGTAAGGTAAAAGAGCTTTGAACTTTAGTAATTTAGAATAGGGTAGGGCATTTTTTTTATTTTGGGGGGCTTTGTTATTTTATTAGGGGACTTAGAGTAGGTGTAATTAGTTTAAAATTGTTGTAATATTTTTCTTATGTTTGTAAATATTTTTTTATTTTTTGTAACTTAGTTCTTTTTTATTTTTTGTACTTTAGATAGTTTATTTCATTGTAGTTATTTGTAGGTATTGTATTTAATTTATTTATTGATAGTGTAGTGTTAGGTTTAATTGTAGATAATTATAGGTATTTTATTTAATTAATTTATTGATAGTGTAGTGGTATGTTTAATTGTAACTTTGGTTAGGATTTATTTTACAGGTAAATTTGTAATTATTTTAACTATTTTAGCTATTAAATAGTTCTTAACTATTAAATAGCTATTGTACCTGGTTAAAATAAATACAAAGTTACCTGTAAAATAAATATTAATCCTAAAATAGCTACAATGTAATTATAATTTATATTGTAGCTATATTAGGATTTATTTTACAGGTAAGTATTTAGCTTTAAATAGGAATAATTTATTTAATAAGAGTTAATTAATTTCGTTAGATTAAAATTATATTTAATTTAGGGGGGTGTTAGTGTTAGGGTTAGACTTATCTTTAGGGGTTAATACATTTATTAGAATAGCGGTGAGCTCCAGTCGGCAGATTAGGGGTTAATAATTGAAGTTAGGTGTCGGCGATGTTAGGGAGGGCAGATTAGGGGTTAATACTATTTATTATAGGGTTAGTGAGGCGGATTAGGGGTTAATAACTTTATTATAGTAGCGGTGCGGTCCGCTCGGCAGATTAGGGGTTAATAAGTGTAGGCAGGTGGAGGCGACGTTGAGGGGGGCAGATTAGGGGTTAATATATATAATATAGGGGTCAGCGGTGTTAGGGGCAGCAGATTAGGGGTACATAAGTATAACGTAGGTGGCGGCACTTTGCGGTCGGCAGATTAGGGGTTAATTATTGTAGGTAGCTGGCTGCGACGTTGTGGGGGGCAGGTTAGGGGTTAATAAATATAATATAGGGGTCGGCGGTGTTAGGGGCAGCAGATTAGGGGTACATAAGTATAACGTAGGTGGCGGTCCGCAGATTAGGGGTTAAAAAAATTTAATCGAGTGGCGGCGATGTGGGGGGACCTCGGTTTAGGGGTACATAGGTAGTTTATGGGTGTTAGTGTACTTTAGAGTACAGTAGTTAAGAGCTTTATGAACCGGCGTTAGCCCAGAAAGCTCTTAACTACTGACTTTTTTCCTGCGGCTGGAGTTTTGTCGTTAGATGTCTAACGCTCACTTCAGCCACGACTCTAAATACCGGAGTTAGAAAGATCCCATTGAAAAGATAGGATACGCAATTGACGTAAGGGGATCTGCGGTATGGAAAAGTCACGGCTGAAAAGTGAGCGTTAGACCCTATTTTGAGTGACTCCAAATACCGGAGGTAGCCTAAAACCAGCGTTAGGAGCCTCTAACGCTGGTTTTCACAGCTAACGCCAAACTCCAAATCTAGGCCTGTATGTTTACGGTAGACATGTGCAACGCTAAAAAAATTGTTTAGTTTCATTTTCATTAGTTAAATAAATAATTTCGTTTCGGCAAATTAGTTTAGTTAAGTTTAAAAAAAAATTGTTTCAGCAACTTAATTGTGTTAAGTTAAATCATTTTTTCGGATCCGTTCATTTTTTTGAATCCATTCTTTATTCATATGCATTATTCTATTCTGAAGTTTAGAAAAGAATAATGCATATAAATAAAGAATGAATAAAAAAAAAAAACGAAAGGATCCGAAAAAACGATTTAACTAAACATAACTAATATGCTGGCAATTGCCGAAACAAAATTATTTAAAACTGCTGCCGCCACCACCATCCACATCACCGACACTAAATAAAGCTATTAACCCCTAAACCGTCATCCCCATGTAGTTGACACTAACTAAACCTATTAACCCCTAAACCGCTGCCTCCCCCACATCGCCAACACTACCTAAACCTATTAACCCCTAAACCGCAGTTCCCCGACATCGCCAACTCTAACTAAATCACTAAATAAAGCTATTAACCCCTAAACCGCTGTTCCCCGACATTGCCAACACTAACTAAACTTATTAACCCCTAAACCACTCTTCTCAAAAATCACAGACACTAACTGAACCTATTAACCCCTAAACTGCAGTTTTCTGACCTCGCCGACACAACCTAAACTTAGGTATTTTTATTTTTAGTAATGTTAGGTTTTATTTTTAGCAATGTTAGGTTTTATTAGTGTAAGCTTAGCTTTTTATTTTTTATTTCACAGGTAAGTTTGTATTTATTTTTTAATAGGTAGTTAGTTAATAATTGTAACTTTAATTTAGGTCTATTTTAATTATGTTAAAGTTAGGGGGTGTTAGGTTTAGGGGTTAATAGTTTAATTTTAGGTTGTTGCAATGTGGGGCCCAGCGGTTAAGGGGTTAATAGGTTTAGTTAGTGTTGGCAATGTTTTGAAATGGAATTTTAGGGGTTAATAGCTTTAAATTAGTGTTTCAATTAGTGCTGGCGATGTTTGGGAATGGCAGTTTAGGGGTTAATAGGTTTAGTTAGTGTCGGTAATGTCGGGGAACTGCGGTTTAGGGGTTAATAGGTTTAGTTAGTGTCAGCGATGTCGGGAAACTTTGGTTTAGGGGTTAATAGGTTTAGTTAGTTTTGGCGATGTTGGTTTAGGGGTTAATAGCTTAATTTAGTGATTTAGTTGGTGTTGGGGAATGGCGGTTTAGGGGTTAATAGCTTTATTAAGTGATGTAGTTGGTGTCGGCGATGTCAAAGAACGGCGGTTTAGAGATTAATAGCTTTTTTTTTGTGATTTAGTTAGTGTCAACAATGTCGGGGAATTGTGGTTCATTCTGAATATGAATAATGGATCAGGAAATTCAGAAACTGATTTTAGTTATGGTGCCAATTCGGAAATTCGGATGCATTCAAATCTCCGAATCGCCCAAAATTCGGGCAAAAACAAAATTCGGCCAAAACAAAACTCACGTCTAGTTTACAGGCGCCACTCTTCCTCTACTTGTATCTTGATAATATCTATTATTGGAGCATGTGTGAGAGGATCACATTCTTATAAGAGTGTGTACATAGGGACCCCTGGCTGGTAAGAGATAGAGAATTTGCTTTTACTAACTTTTCAATAAAGTAGTGTAATGCCAAATTTATGCATAGGTTCAAAAGGAGAAGCCTGCAAAGCCCTTAACACTAGGTTAAGATTCCAAGGAGGAGAAATAGGCATGATAACAGGTTTAATTTGGACCAAAGCAATCTTTCTTTGAAACAAATCTGAAAGAGCTAAAATCTGCCATTTCAGAAAACTTGCAGATAAACCCTTATCTAGGCCATCCTGCAACAATGGAAGAATCCTAGGAATTCTAAAAGAATGCCAGGAAAAAAACATGATTTACATACCAGAAAATGAAGGTTTTCCAAACCTTGTGATAAATTTTCCTAGAAACAGGTTTACGAGCCTGAAGTAGAATTTCAGTCACAGAATCTGAGAAACCCGTATGTCTCAGAGCTTAGCATTCAATTTCCATGCCATTAAGTTTAGAGACTTGGGATCTGGATGAAAGAAAGGACCTTGAGACTGAAGGTTTGACTGTAGAGGAAGAGACCAAGGAGGGCAAATACTGTGAGGCCATGCTGGAGCAATCAGGATTAAAAATTACTTCTCTAACCTTATCTTGGAAATCACTCTGGGAAGAAGAACCAGAGGAGAGAACAGATAAGAAGGCTAATATGACCAAGGAACTACTAGAGCATCCACAAACTCTGCCTGAGGATCACTGGACCTTGCAAAATACCTGGGAAGTTTATTGTTCAAATGAGAGGCCATCAGATCTAATTCTGGGAGACCCCAAAGATCCACAATCTGATTGAACATATCCTGATGAAGAAACCACTCCCCTGGGTGTAGAGACTGACGACTGAGAAAGTTTGCCTAACAATTGTTAACTCCTGGGATGTGAATCAGAGACTAAACAAGAATTGGCTTCTGCCCAAGAGAGAATTTGAGATATGACCATCATAGTCAGGGAACAGTGAGTTACCTCCTGATGGTTGACACAAGTTACTGCTGTGACATTGTCTGTCTGAAAACAGAGATAAGACTCCCTTTTCAACAGAGGCTAAGCTTGAAGGGCCCTGAAAATTGCTTGGAGTTCCAGAACATTGATTGGCAACCTCATCTCTTGAGATTCAAACTGCTCCCCAACTTTAAAGACTTGCATGTGTAGGGATCACAGAACAGGTAGGACGAGCAAAAGAAACCCCCTGAATAATAAACTGATGATCGAGCCACCAATATTTTTTTTAGTATAATCCCTGCACCATTGACACAGCATACGAAGCTGAAGAGCCTTTTGTGAAATCAAGCAAATGGAATTGCATCTGAAGCTGCAATCATGAGACCTAGTACTTCCATACACAGAGCCACTGAAGGGAATGAAAGAGACTGAAGGTCTCTGCTCAGTTAGAAAAAGACCCATGGACACTGAGTCTATTTGGAAACTCACGGCTAGATTTAGAGTTTTGTTTGTAATGACCCGCGTAGCTAACGCTGGCTTTTTTCTGGCCGCACCTTTTAAATAACTCTGGTATTGAGAGTTCACAGAATGGCTGCGTTAGGCTCCAAAAAAGGAGCATAGAGCATATTTAACGCAACTTCAACTCTCGATACCAGAGTTGCTTACGGACGCGGCCAGCTTCAAAAACGTGCTTGTGCACGATTCCCCCATAGGAAACAATGGGGCTGTTTGAGCTGAAAAAAACCTAACACCTGCAAAAAAGCCGCGTTCAGCTCCTAACGATCAGCCAATAGAATGCAAGCTCAATCTGATTGGCTGATTGTTCCGATCAGCCAATAGAATGCGAGCTCAATCTGATTGGCTGATTGGATCAGCCAATCGGATTGAACTTGATTCTGATTGGCTGATTCCATCAGCCAATCAGAATATTCCTACCTTAATTCCGATTGGCTGATAGAATCCTATCAGCCAATCGGAATTCGAGTGACGCCATCTTGGATGACGTCATTTAAAGGAACCGTCATTCATCGTCTAGTCGTCGGTTGAAGAGGATGTTTCGCGTCGGCTTGGAAGAAGATGGTTCCGCTCCGCTCCAGAAGAAAGAAGATTGAAGATGCGGCTTGATAGAAGACTTCATCCCGATGATGGACTTCCGACTTCAGCCCGATGATGGATTTCTTCAGTCGCCGCTTGGATCAAGACTTCAGCCGGAGGATGGACGTCACTCTTCAGCCCCCCGCTTGGGCTTGGATCAACACTTCCGAGGCTTGGATCAAGACTTCCGACGACGGATCGGTGAACCTGGCAGGGTGAAGATAAGGTAGGAAGATCTTCAGGGGCTTAGTGTTAGGTATATTTAAGGGGGTTTGGGTTATAGGCAAAAGAGCTGAATTCTTTGGGGCATGCCCCGCAAAGGGCCCTGTTCAGGGCTGGTAAGGTAAAAGAGCTTTGAACTTTTTTAATTTAGAATAGGGTAGGGCATTTTTTTATTTTGGGGGGCTTTGTTATTTTATTAGGGGGCTTAGAGTAGGTGTAATTAGTTTAAAATTGTTGTAATATTTTTCTAATGTTTGTAAATATTTTTTTATTTTTTTGTAACTTAGTTCTTTTTTATTTTTTGTACTTTAGTTAGTTTATTTCATTGTATTTACTTGTAGATATTGTATTTAAATAATTTATTGATAGTGTAGTGTTAGGTTTAATTGTAGATAATTGTTGGTGTTTATTTAATTAATTTATTGATAGTGTAGTGTTAGGTTTAATTGTAACTTAGGTTAGGATTTATTTTACAGGTAATTTTGTAATTATTTTAACTATTTTAGCTATTAAATAGTTCTTAACTATTTAATAGCTATTGTACCTGGTTTTTACAAAGTTACCTGTAAAATAAATATAAATCCTAAAATAGCTATAATATAATTATAATTTATGTTGCAGCTATATTAGGGTTTATTTTACAGGTAAGTATTTAGCTTTAAATAGGAATAATTTATTTAATAAGAGTTAATTTATTTTGTTAGAATAAAATGATATTTAACTTAGGGGGGTGTTAGGGTTAGGGTTAAAATTAGCTTTAGGGGTGAAAAAATTTATTAGAGTAGCGGTGAGCTCCGATCGGCAGATTAGGGGTTAATACTTGAAGTTAGGTTTCAGCGATGTTAGGGAGGGCAGATTAGGGGTTAATACTATTTATTATAGGGTTATTGAGGCGGGAGTGAGGCGGATTAGGAGTTAATAACTTTATTATAGTAGCGGTGAGATCCGCTCGGCAGATTAGGGGTTAATAATTGTAGGCAGGTGGAGGCGACGTTGAGGGGGGCAGATTAGGGGTTAATAAATATAATATAGGGGTCGGCGATGTTAGGGGCAGCAGATTAGGGGTACATAAGGATAACGTAAGTAGTGGCGCTTTGCGGTCGGCAGATTAGGGGTTAATTATTGTAGGTAGCTGGCGGCGACATTGTGGGGGGCAGGTTAGGGGTTAATAAATATAATATAGGGGTCGGCGGTGTTAGGGGCAGCAGATTAGGGGTACATAAGTATAACGTAGGTGGCGGTCGGCAGATTAGGGGTTAAAAAATGTAATTGAGTGGCGGCGATGTGGGGGGACCTCGGTTTAGGGGTACATAGGTAGTTTATGGGTGTTAGTGTACTTTAGAGCACAGTAGTTAAGAGCTTTATAAACCGGCGTTAGCCCAGAAAGCTCTTAACTACTGCCTTTTTTCTGCGGCTGGAGTTTTGTCGTTAGATTTCTAACGCTCACTTCAGCCACGACTGTAAATACCGGAGTTAGAAAGATCCCATTGAAAAGATAGGATACGCAATTGACGTAAGGGGATCTGCAGTATGGAAAAGTCGCGGCTGAAAAGTGAGCGTTAGACCCTTTCCTGACTGACTCCAAATACTGGCGGTAGCCTAAAACCAGCGTTAGGAGCCTCTAACGCTGGTTTTCACGGCTACTGCCAAACTCTAAATATAGGCCTCAGGAAATTATCCCTTGTCAGAGGAATCAAAGAGCTCTTTGAAAAATTGATCCTTCAACCATGTCTTTGAAAAAACAACAAGAGTTGGTTGATGTGAAATTCTGCTAAAAAGACGGAGCTTTAACCAAAATTTCATACAGGTAAGAAAATACTGCAATGCCCTAAGCTCTGATCACTGACAAAATGGTGCCCAGTACCTTGGTAAATATTCTTCAAACTGTAGCCAGACAAATTGAAGAGCAGCAAACTGAAAGTGCTTGTCCAGAAAAGCAAACCTCAGAAACTGGTAAAGTTCTCTGTGAATTGGAATATGAAGTAAGCATCCTTAAAATCGATTATGGACATAAACTGACCTTGCTGAACAAAAGGCGGAATAGTCCTGATAGATGAGGTCCTTTCAAACTTTTTCAGTGTCTTAAGATCCAAAACTGTTCTGAAAGTGCCTTCCTTCTTTGGAACAATGAAGAGATTTGAATAAAATCCTGTCCCCTTTTCCTGCAAAGGGACTGGAACAATCACTCCCATATCTGACAGATCTGAGACAGATTGAAAAAAGTTTGAGCTTACAAGATCCCTTAAAACATTCAACAGATAAAATCTTTTTCTGGGAGGCCTTGCTCTGAATCCAATATTATAACCCTGAGAAATAACATTCTGAACCAAGGAAAGAGGCTTAATCTACCCCGTACCAGAACTTCTGGGCTGGGAGCCGCACTTTCATTCGATTTTAGAGGAAGGGAAGGATTTCTTACCCTGCTTAGAATTTCTCCAGTTAGCTTTAGGTCTTCAGACTGAACCAGAAGCACATTTCTTTTGAACAGAGGATTAAGTTTTCCGTTCCTTATTCTAACAAAGGAACAAAAACATTTAGAATATTCGATTTTCCTTTAGACTTCCTGTCTTGAGGAAGAAAAGCACCTTTACCTCCAGTAATAGTAGAAATAATTTAATCTAAATCAGACCAAGAAAACTTCTTTCCCTAAAAGGAAAGAGACAATAATCTAGATTTAGATACCATATCAGCAGACCAGGATTTAAGCCACAAGGCAATAGAAATAGCTGGTCTGAGCATATAACCAGCACATAAAAATGTCCTTCCAGAAAAAGATTCTAACTTTCTGTCTAAAGGTTCCTTACAAAATGTACTGTCTTCCAAAGGAATAGTAGTACATTTAGACAGAGTGGAAAAGGCCCCATCCACCTTGGGAACTGTTTCTCATAACTCTAGATTATCAGCAGGTAAAGGATGTACATTTTTTAAACCTTGCAGAAGGATTAAAAGATACCCCTGGATTAGACGATTCCCTAGAAATCATGTCAGAGACAGCATTATGCACAGGAAAAACCTCAGGGAGATTAACAATTGTCCTAAAAAATGGAATTTAAAATATTACAAGGTTTTTCATCAGAAGCTTTAGGATCTTTAGCCCCTAAAATGATTAAGACCTCTCTTAAAAGATAATGAATGTGTTCATTCAACAGAAAAGTGTAAATATCAGGTTGAACTTCAGGTGAAACTTCTCCATCTGAAGATACAACAGTATCCCTGGGCTCAGGGCACATAGCACTTGTAGAAGGAAAAATCCAAACTGACTGTTTATGCTTATTTGAAGGTGGAAGGAAACCCAAAACAGAAACTGCAGCCTTGATAAAGGTTTTCATGGCAGGAGGCAGACCTTCAGCATTAACCTATAATGATCAAAAAGTATGTGCATCGGAACCCAAAGAAACAGCATTAGATTAGTCTTTATGCATTAACAAATCTAAATATGAGCCTCATAAATGAGCTGAAGAGAGTAGCTTATCTTTTTTACAATAAGCACACCTAATAATGGTAGAAAGGCGTTCAGCAGACTAGGGCCTAGATTTGGAGTTTGGCGTTAGCCGTGAAAACCAGCGTTAGAGGCTCCTAACGCTGGTTTTAGGCTAACTCCGGTATTTGGAGTCACTCAAAATAGGGTCTAACGCTCACTTTTCAGCCGCGACTTTTCCATACCGCAGATCCCCTTACGTCTATTGCGTATCCTATCTTTTCAATGGGATCTTTCTAACTCCGGTATTTAGAGTCGTGTCTGAAGTGAGCGTTAGACATCTAACGACAAAACTCCAGCCGCAGGAAAAAAGTCAGTAGTTAAGAGCTTTCTGGGCTAACGCCGGTTCATAAAGCTCTTAACTACTGTACTCTAAAGTACACTAACACCCATAAACTACCTATGTACCCCTAAACCGAGGCCCGCCCACATCGCCGCCACTCGATTAAATTTTTTTAACTCCTAATCTGCCGACAGCCACCTACGTTATACTTATGTACCCCTAATCTGCTGCCCCTAACACCGCCGACCCCTGTATTATATTTATTAACCCCTAATCTGCCCCCCACAACGTAGCCGCCAGCTACCTACAATAATTAACCGCAAAGCGCCGCCACCTACATTATAGCTATGTACCCCTAATCTGCTGCCCCTAACACAGCCGACCCCTATATTATATTTATTAACCCCTAATCTGCCCCCCACAACGTCGCCTCTACCTGCCTACACTTATTAACCCCTAATCTGCCGAGCGGACCGCACCGCTACTATTATAAAGTTATTAACCCCTAATCCGCCTCACTAACCCTATAATAAATAGTATTAACCCCTAATCTGCCCTCCCTAACATCGCCAACACCTAACTTCAATTATTAACCCCTAATCTGCCGACCGGAGCTCACCGCTATTCTAATAAATGTATTAACCCCTAAAGCTAAGTCTAACCCTAACACTAACACCCCCCTAAATTAAATATAATTTTAATCTAACGAAATTAATTAACTCTTATTAAATAAATTATTCCTATTTAAAGCTAAATACTTACCTGTAAAATAAACCCTAATATAGCTACAATATAACGAATAATTACATTGTAGCTATTTTAGGATTAATATTTATTTTACAGGCAACTTTGTAATTATTTTAACCAGGTACAATAGCTATTTAATAGTTAAGAACTATTTAATAGCTAAAATAGTTAAAATAATTACAAATTTACCTGTAAAATAAATCCTAACCTGAGTTACAATTAAACCTACCACTACACTATCAATAAATTAATTAAATAAAATACCTATAATTATCTACAATTAAACCTACCACTACACTATCAATAAATTAATTAAATAAAATACCTACAATTATCTACAATTAAACCTAACACTACACTATCAATAAATAAATTAAATACAATACCTACAAATAACTACAATGAAATAAACTATCTAAAGTACAAAAAATAAAAAAGAACTAAGTTACAAAAAATAAAAAAATATTTACAAACATAAGAAAAATATTACAACAATTTTAAACTAATTACACCTACTCTAAGCCCCCTAATAAAATAACAAAGACCCCCAAAATAAAAAAATGCCCTACCCTATTCTAAATTAAAAAAGTTCAAAGCTCTTTTACCTTACCAGCCCTGAACAGGGCCCTTTGCGGGGCATGCCCCAAGAAATTCAGCTCTTTTGCCTGTAAAAAAAAACATACAATACCCCCCCAACATTACAACCCACCACCCACATACCCCTAATCTAACCCAAACCCCCCAATCCGATCAGCCAATCAGATTGAGCTCGCATTCTATTGGCTGATTGGAGCAGCCAATAGAATGCAAGCTCAATCTGATTGGCTGATCGAATCAGCCAATCGGATTGAACTTGATTCTGATTGGCTGATTCCATCAGCCAATCAGAATATTCCTACCTTAATTCCGATTGGCTGATAGAATCCTATCAGCCAATCGGAATTCCAGGGATGCCATCTTGGATGACGTCCCTTAAAGGAACCGTCATTCGGCTAGTAGGCGTCGGGAGAAGAGGATGTTCCACGTCGGAGGTCTGCAAGATGGATCCGGACGAATGAAGATTGAAGATGCCGTTGATAGATGACTTCATCCGGATCATGGACCTCTTCAGCTCCTGCTTGGATGAAGACTTCATCCGGATCATGGACCTCTTCAGCTCCCGCTTGGATGAAGACTTCAGCCGGATCATGGACCTCTTCAGCCCCCCGCTTGGGCTTGGATCAGGACATCGGAGGAGCTCTTCAGGACGGATCGGTGAACCTGGTAGGGTGAAGACAAGGTAGGAAGATCTTCAGGGGCTTAGTGTTAGGTTTATTTAAGGGGGGTTTGGGTTAGATTAGGGGTATGTGGGTGGTGGGTTGTAATGTTGGGGGGGGGGGTATTGTATGTTTTTTTTTACAGGCAAATGAGCTGAATTTCTTGGGGCATGCCCCGCAAAGGGCCCTGTTCAGGGCTGGTAAGGTAAAAGAGCTTTGAAATGTAGTAATTTAGAAAAGGGTAGGGCATTTTGTTATTTTGGGGGTCTTTGTTATTTTATTAGGGGGCTTAGAGTAGGTGTAATTAGTTTAAAATTGTTGTAATATTTTTCTTATGTTTGTAAATATTTTTTTATTTTTTGTAACTTAGTTCTTTTTTATTTTTTGTACTTTAGTTAGTTTATTTCATTGTAGTTATTTGTAGGAATTGTATTTAATTTATTTATTGATAGTGTAGTGTTAGGTTTAATTGTAGGTAATTGTAGGTATTTTATTTAATTAATTTAATGATAGTATAGTGTTAGTTTTAATTGTAACTTAGTTTAGGATTTATTTTACAGGTAATTTTGTTATTATTTTAACTAGGTAACTATTAAATAGTTCTTAACTATTTAATAGCTATTGTACCTAGTTAAAATAATTACAAAGTTGCCTGTAAAATAAATATTATTCCTAAAATAGCTACAATGTAATTATAATTTATATTGTAGCTATATTAGGATTTATTTTACAGGTAAGTATTTAGCTTTAAATAGGAATAATTTATTTAATAAGAGTTAATTAATTTTGTTAGATTAAAATTATATTTAATTTAGGGGGGTGTTAGTGTTAGGGTTAGACTTAGCTTTAGGGGTTAATACATTTATTATAGTAGCGGTGAGCTCCGGTCGGCAGATTAGGGGTTAATGTTTGAATTTAGGTGTCGGCGATGTTAGGGAGGGCAGATTAGGGGTTAATACTATTTATTATAGGGTTAGTGATGCGGATTAGGGGTTAATAACTTTATTATAGTAGCGCTCAGGTCCGCTCGGCAGATTAGGGGTTAATAAGTGTAGGCAGGTGGAGGCGACGTTGAGGGGGGCAGATTAGGGGTTAATAAATATAATATAGGGGTCGGCGGTGTTAGGGGCAGCAGATTAGGGGTACATAAGGATAATGTAAGTAGCGGCGGTTTACGGAGCGGCAGATTAGGGGTTAAAAATAATATGCAGGGGTCAGCGATCGCGGGGGCAGCAGATTAGGGGTTAATAAGTGTAAGGTTAGGGGTGTTTAGACTCGGGGTACATGTTAGGTGCAGACGTAGGAAGTGTTTCCCCATAGCAAACAATGGGGCTGCGTTAGGAGCTGAACGCGGCTTTTTTGCAGGTGTTAGGTTTTTTTTCAGCTCAAACAGCCCCATTGTTTCCTATGGGGGAATCGTGCACGAGCACGTTTTTGAGGCTGGCCGCTTGCGTAAGCAACTCTGGTATCGAGAGTTGAAGCTGCGTTAAAAATGCTCTACGCTCCTTTTTTGGAGCCGAACGCAGCCTTTTTGTGGACTCTCAATACCAGAGTTATTTTTATGGTGCGGCCAGAAAAAAGCCGGCGTTAGCTACGCGGGTCGTTACCGACAAAACTCCAAATCTAGCCGTTAGTTTCTTGGTTATGTTTAGGGACAGAATGCTTGGATGAAGACTTCATCCGGATCATGGACCTCTTCAGCTCCCGCTTGGATGAAGACTTCAGCCGGATCATGGACCTCTTCAGCCCCCCGCTTGGGCTTGGATCAGGACATCGGAGGAGCTCTTCAGGACGGATCGGTGAACCTGGTAGGGTGAAGACAAGGTAGGAAGATCTTCAGGGGCTTAGTGTTAGGTTTATTTAAGGGGGGTTTGGGTTAGATTAGGGGTATGTGGGTGGTGGGTTGTAATGTTGGGGGGGGTATTGTATGTTTTTTTTTACAGGCAAATGAGCTGAATTTCTTGGGGCATGCCCCGCAAAGGGCCCTGTTCAGGGCTGGTAAGGTAAAAGAGCTTTGAAATGTAGTAATTTAGAAAAGGGTAGGGCATTTTGTTATTTTGGGGGTCTTTGTTATTTTATTAGGGGGCTTAGAGTAGGTGTAATTAGTTTAAAATTGTTGTAATATTTTTCTTATGTTTGTAAATATTTTTTTATTTTTTGTAACTTAGTTCTTTTTTATTTTTTGTACTTTAGTTAGTTTATTTCATTGTAGTTATTTGTAGGAATTGTATTTAATTTATTTATTGATAGTGTAGTGTTAGGTTTAATTGTAGGTAATTGTAGGTATTTTATTTAATTAATTTAATGATAGTATAGTGTTAGTTTTAATTGTAACTTAGTTTAGGATTTATTTTACAGGTAATTTTGTTATTATTTTAACTAGGTAACTATTAAATAGTTCTTAACTATTTAATAGCTATTGTACCTAGTTAAAATAATTACAAAGTTGCCTGTAAAATAAATATTATTCCTAAAATAGCTACAATGTAATTATAATTTATATTGTAGCTATATTAGGATTTATTTTACAGGTAAGTATTTAGCTTTAAATAGGAATAATTTATTTAATAAGAGTTAATTAATTTTGTTAGATTAAAATTATATTTAATTTAGGGGGGTGTTAGTGTTAGGGTTAGACTTAGCTTTAGGGGTTAATACATTTATTATAGTAGCGGTGAGCTCCGGTCGGCAGATTAGGGGTTAATGTTTGAATTTAGGTGTCGGCGATGTTAGGGAGGGCAGATTAGGGGTTAATACTATTTATTATAGGGTTAGTGATGCGGATTAGGGGTTAATAACTTTATTATAGTAGCGCTCAGGTCCGCTCGGCAGATTAGGGGTTAATAAGTGTAGGCAGGTGGAGGCGACGTTGAGGGGGGCAGATTAGGGGTTAATAAATATAATATAGGGGTCGGCGGTGTTAGGGGCAGCAGATTAGGGGTACATAAGGATAATGTAAGTAGCGGCGGTTTACGGAGCGGCAGATTAGGGGTTAAAAATAATATGCAGGGGTCAGCGATCGCGGGGGCAGCAGATTAGGGGTTAATAAGTGTAAGGTTAGGGGTGTTTAGACTCGGGGTACATGTTAGGTGCAGACGTAGGAAGTGTTTCCCCATAGCAAACAATGGGGCTGCGTTAGGAGCTGAACGCGGCTTTTTTGCAGGTGTTAGGTTTTTTTTCAGCTCAAACAGCCCCATTGTTTCCTATGGGGGAATCGTGCACGAGCACGTTTTTGAGGCTGGCCGCTTGCGTAAGCAACTCTGGTATCGAGAGTTGAAGCTGCGTTAAAAATGCTCTACGCTCCTTTTTTGGAGCCGAACGCAGCCTTTTTGTGGACTCTCAATACCAGAGTTATTTTTATGGTGCGGCCAGAAAAAAGCCGGCGTTAGCTACGCGGGTCGTTACCGACAAAACTCCAAATCTAGCCGTTAGTTTCTTGGTTATGTTTAGGGACAGAATCGTGCTTCTCCATTATAGCAAATTGTAAAGAAATGCAATAAACAATATAAAACCCCTTAAAAAACTCTTGAGGAATGGAAACCATTTACCCCCACCTAAGTAGCTTAAACAACACAAACTGACAGTTAAATTAGATAAAGCATGCCAAAACCCCAAAGAGGGCAAAGCAGAACAAGCGTGTGCTAACAAGATGTGTGTACATCAATGCCTGGGAAAACTAAAAGGACGTGCGCTAACCAGACAGCCAAATGAAAAAACCTGCTCTAACTCGATGAGTATAAACCCGACATGCACAATCCCGATAAATGAGAACAGACAAACATGCAAAAAACTGAGCGTACCAAAAAAAATAGCCACATGCAAAGAGAAGGGAAATTGTGAAAGATCTACCCCAGGGCCATATATAATAACATATATAGATAAACTCTTTAACAATAAAAAAGTGCCCATAATATAGCTAAATGAGTGTCTATAATAAAAAATAAAAATATACTTACCAATAGACACTCGTCGACTAGCAATCAGGTAGCAGACAGTCAAACCAGTACTGAAACATATCAGCAGAGGTTATGGAATAGGAGTATATTTGTAGATCTATAAAGGGAGGCAGAAGATACATCCAGTGACTGATTATAGAGGGTTTATGAAAAGATTTCCAATACGGTGAAACCATTGAATCACAAACCATACCATAAATACATCCCTCTGTCAATCACTGTACTCTGAGGGGAAACCGGGTCTCAACATAGACTGAAAAAAACTTTCTCTGATGAATCATATGCATGTCTTCTTAATTCAACCACCTCCAGCGAAAGCAAATTAAAGACTGAGGTATGTGTGAGATGGGAGGGGTTTTATAGAGCTCTTGAGGTTTGGGAATATTTTCCTCCTCCTAGTGGTAGAGAAGAGTAATTCCCATGAGTAAGGACTGTGGACTCTCACCACCAGTATGAAAGAAAATTATATCTTTCTACAGTCTCATTTTGCTTTGGTTCACAATAATCATCAAATACTGTACTTCCACTGTTTGTGCCAGTTAGGGAGCTGCTATTCCTGGAAGAAGAGTGTCTTTCATCTCTCTGCCATTTTCCCCAAGTAAGTACAGAAACAGTTTTACATTCATCTCTTCTGGTTTGTCAGCCATTGTAAGGTCTTTGTATAGGATTATTTATTCATTCCATTTCTTCCATGCCTGAGTCAGATTTGTTACCTGGAAATCCAGCAAACCTGGTGGTTTTAAACCTTCCATGTTATCTTATTGGTGTATTGCTCAAAAAACATCCACTGCGTCTGCCACCATGCTTTAATTTAGCTTTACATGTACACTATAAATAGACTTCAGCAGTTCAACGTGATGCTTTTTGTTAAAGGGACAACCTACACCCTACATTTTATTGTTTACAAAGATAGATAATCAGTTTATTATCCTTTCCCCAGTTTTGCATAACCAGTTATATTAAAGGGATAGTTAAGTTCAAATAAGACTTTCATGATTCAGTTAGGGCATGTACTTGTAAACAATTTACTAATTTACATTTATCATCAACTTTGCTTTGTTCTCTTGGTATTCTTAGTTGAAAGCTAGACCTAGGTAGGCTCATATGATAATTTTTAAGCCCTTGAAGGCTGCCTCTAATCTAAATGCATTTGACATTTTTTCACAGCTAGAAGGCGTTAGTTCATGTGTTTCATATAGATAACATTGTGCTCACGGATAAGAAGTTATTTAAGAGTCAGCACTAATTGCCTAAAATGCAAGTCTGTCAAGAGATCTGAGATAAGGAGTCAGCATAAGCTTAGATACAAGGTAATTACAGATGTACAGTCACAAGAAAATTCTTGGGGAGAGAATGTGATGAGGTCCACATGAAGGACCTGCAGAGGAAGAAGATTTTGGCTACCAAATAGAAGACTTTAGATGGTGAGTAATTTTAGGTCTTTTTTTTCTTAAGTAAATTTTTAGGTATAGCTAATATAGAGCATCTGGACATGAAATTTACATTGGGCAAAGTGATTGATAATTTCTGCTGGGTCAAGTGATTTGAGGTATGAAGAAACATTATATCTGTAAGTGGTTTCAGACAATGAGTCTGATCTTTTAGCTTTGAGAATGTGGTGGAGAGGGGTTGAAGGGTCAGGCATTCAATCTGAAGTATTATGTGGCAGTATAGCTAAGAAGGACTGCAGAGCCAAGGGGTTGATCTAAGGCTTAACGTGGCAATATAGTTAAGAGTGAGTGCAGCACCAGAGTTTGATCTGAAATCTGGATATGTAAAAGAGAAGCTGCATGAGTATGGATCTGATCTGAGGTCTAATGTGGGCATGTGGATGACCCTGGCTGCAGTGCTGATCTGAGGACTAAAGTTGTAATGGGGTTAATAGAGGGGCTGTGGGGCTATTAGGACTGATCAGAGGTAGGATGTAGGCACATGGCTCAAAGACCAGTGGGTGGTCTGATCTAAAATCTGCTTTGGTTTATAAGGATTTTAGTGTCAGGAGATTGATTTGAGATCTAATCCTGGTCCTTCCTACTGCTCTCTATGTTGTTTAATAGGGACCTGATGATCTAAAGCCCTTTGCTCTAGTGAGATTATTTAAGATATCTCGTCAGTACTAATAGATCCCTTAAAGAAGTTTATAAAGGTAAACCATAGCTAGTGAACTGTAAGGTTATTGATGTGAAGGAGAGACTCATGTTACAATCTAATGTTAAAAAAGCCCACAAAAATGTTGCATAATTTCTCTCCTTATGCTGGTAAGTTTTTGCAAGTAGCCATTTTGCATGGTTTTAGTACATATTTTTTATGCCTTAAAGATGAAGATGACTATAATGAATAAGTTTATAAATGTATTATACTTTATAACCATAGAAAGATCTAGTAATTAGGTTGGGATGGATCTTTTGGGCTCTAAGCTATAAGTTGGTCACTCTAGCAATACACAGATCTCCATGATGTTGCAGATGGGCAATAAGCATAGAGGAATTCAAACATCTTAAAAACTACACAGTACACAAACTGTGGTAAACATTGCATTTGAACAAAGAAATATTCTCACACACAGACCAATAGATGCTGTTGTATACTCATAAAAGGGCTTATATACAGTTGCCAAGTAGTGATGTTGCGAACATAAAAATTTGGGTTCGCGAACAGCGAACGCGAACTTCCGCAAAAGATCACAAACCGGGCGAACCCCCATAGACTTCAATGGGCAGGCGAATTTTAAAACCCACAGGGACTCTTTCTGGCCACAATAGTGATGGAAAAGTTGTTTCAAGGGGACTAACACCTGGACTGTGGCGTGCCGGAGGGGGATCCATGGCAAAACTCCCATGGAAAATTACATAGTTGATGCAGAGTCTGGTTTTAATCCATAAAGGGCATAAATCACCTAACATTCCTAAATTGTTTGGAATAACGTGCTTTAAAACATCAGGTATGATGTTGTATCGATCAGGTAGTGTAAGGATTACGCCCGCTTCACAGTGACAGACTGCGGGTACAACATCATCATTATCACACTGTACGTTAATGTGTGTAATGCTGCCTGACTGAGACATATCCCTGTTATCTACATCCTCTGGCAATAATGGTTGCGCATCACTCATTTCTTCCAACTGATGTGTAAATAACTCCTCTGACAGATCAAGTGAAGCGGCTGTGGTGCTAGTGTTGGTGGTGGCAGGCAGGCGGGCGAGTGGTAACTTGGGAGGTGCCCGAAGCTAAACTGGAGGAGGATGGTACGTCAAGGTTCCGAGCGGAAGCTGTAGAAGATTGGGTGTCCTGTGTTAGCTAGTCAACTATGTCCTCAGAACTTTTCGAGTTCAGGGTACGTGGCCTCTGAACACTGGGCATTATTCTAGGGCCAAAGGGAATCACAGCACCACGACCACGACGGCCCCTGCGGGGTGGCCTACCTCTGCCTGTCATTTTTATTTTGATTTGTGGTACTATGCGTGCAAGCTACTGTGACAACAGATATGAGTGGCACTGTGCACTGGCAGAAGTTGGCAGAGTAGACGCTGTAGGCCTGACACACACGCTTGCAGACAACTAACTGCTATTCAATCTATTACAGTCAAAATTGTATTTTTTTTTTTATATACACTGCTGTTACACCAGATATGAGTTGCACTGGTGTGACACTGTGCCCTGGCAGGCCCTGAAAAATCTGTTACACATCTACAACCACCAAAAAACAACCATGCTAAATAGTTTCTAAATTTTGTCCTGAGTTTAGAAATACCCAATGTTAACATGTTCTTTGCTTTTTTTGCAAGTTATAGGGAAATAAATACAAGAAGCACTTTGCTATTTCAAAACCACTTTTTTTCAAAATAAGCGCTAGTTACATTGGAACCCTGATATCTGTCAGGAATACCTGAATATCCCTTGACATGTATATATTTTTTCTAGAAGACATCCCAAAGTATTGATCTATGCCCATTTTGGTATATTTCATGCCACCATTTCACCGCCAAATGCGATCAAATAAAAAAAAAAATGTTCACTTTTTCACAAACTTTAGGTTTCTCACAGAAATTATTTACAAACAACTTATGCAATTATGGCATAAATGGTTGTAAATGCTTCTCTGGGATCCCCTTTGTTCAGAAATAGCAGACTTATATGGCTTTGGCGTTGCTTTTTGGCAATTAGAAGGCTGCTAAATGCTGCTGCGCATCACACGTGTATTATGGTTAACAGTGAAGGGGTTAATTAGGTAGTTTGTAGGGAGCTTGCAGGGTTAATTTTAGCGTTAGTGTAGTGATCAGCCTCCCACCTGACACATCAGACCCCCTGATCCCTCCCAAACAGCTCCCTTCCCTCCCCCACCCCACAATTGTTCCCGCCATCTTAAGTACTGGCAGAAAGTCTGCCAGTACTAAAATAAAAGGTTTTTAAATTATTTTTTTAGCATATTTACATATGCTGTGGTGTAGCATCCCCCTTAGCCCCCAACCTCCCTGATCCCCCCCCCCTCCAAAAAAAAAAACAGCTCTCTAACCCTCCCCATCTGCCTTATTGGCAGCCATCTTGGGTACTGGCAGCTGTCTGCTATTATTTCACAGTCAAAAAAGTGTTGTTTTTTTTTAAATGTACACTACTGTTACACCAGATATGAGTGGTGGCACTGGGCAAGTGGGCACAGTATACGCTGTGAGTCTGACACACACGCTGGCAGGCAGGCAACTGCAATTAGATTACACAGGAAAAAAAAAAAAAAAGCAGACTGACGTTCTAGCCCTAAAAAGGGCTTTTTGGGGTGCTGTCCTTACAGCAGACATCAGATGAGTCCTTCAGGACTGTAGTGGACACTGAATACACTAGCCTAGCTATCAATTTCCCTATTAAATCAGCAGCAGTTACACTGTCCCTCCTTTCACTAAGAATGCAGCTTCCAAATTAATCTAAAATGGATGCTGTCCAGGAGGTGGGAGGGTCTGGGAGGGAGTGTCTGCCGCTGATTGGCTGTAATGTGTCTGCTGACTGTTAGGTAAAGGGTCAAAGTTTACTCAATTATGATGAATAGGGGCGGATCGAACATCGCATATGTTCGCCCGCCACGGCGAACGCGAACATGCTATGTTTGCCGCGAACTATTCGCCGGCGAACTATTCGCGACATCACTATTGCCAAGACATGACTCATTCAGGGGCAAATTTGATGTCCATCCTTGTTTCCTAGGGAGGGAGACCACAAAACCACAAAACCACATATACACACAAACACACACACACACACACATATATATATATATATATATATATATATATATATATATATATATATATATATATATATATATATATATATATATATATATATATATATATATATATATATATATATATATATATATATATATATATATATATATATATATATATATATATATATATATATATATATATATATATATATATATAGGAAGAAAACGAGGAACTCCAGGACTGTTGCCAATGTTGATTTATTAGAGCAGGTAAGTGAGAGACACAGTCACAGTGTGCAGGGATTAGATCTGACGCGTTTCCCGCATGCTTACATGCGCTTCATCAGAGATCTGATATATATATATATATATATATATATATGTATATATATATATATATTTATAGAAATACAGGACAAGCGCATTCCAAGGGACTTATCAAAAATCACTTTAATCAGTGTTAACGTTTTCGGACATAATATAGTCCGTCTTCAGACAAAAAAGTGTTAGCATACGGGGTTCCATATGCTCTGCACGTTTTAGGTGATCTGTGCAGCTCATGTGTAACACCCTTACTGCTTAGATTAGTGCTGTATTTATTGCAGTTTTTTGGTCCTTATTAGATATTTATGCACACCATTCTCTATGTCACCTGGTTTACACTTATTAAGGATTTCCACGCTAACTCTATTGTTATACAGGTTGCTATGGCAACCAAGTTGCGGTTTGTGTAATCCCTGTGAATAGAGATTGGTGTTTACAACATATGTTAAATGTTCCACAATAATGTGCTGTTGTATGCCTTGCACTCACTGGGGATTTTTTTTCCCTGCTGATAGCATGTTTGTACATGTTTATATTTGGTTGCTATGGCAACCAGGAACGGTCCGTGTAAGTCATTCAAAGTATAACTGCTGCGATATTGAAATGTGAATATTGTACCCTCATGTTGTGCCACTGACTTTTCATAGCACCTCTTGCCTTTTTGTTTTGTTTTGTTTATTATAGTTGGGTACTGGCATGGCCCACGTTGCCCGGGATGATGACGTCACCCCCAGGGGGCGGAGCTACCCGGGAGAGCGTGGATGCTGAGTCAGTTCACAGTTTGCTTGGTGTATTTAATGGGTGTTGGGTAAGTACTGTGTAAACACTTTTTTGTCTGAAGACGGACTATATTATGTCCGAAAACGTTAAAGTGATTTTTGATAAGTCCCTTGGAGTGCGCTTGTCCTGTATTTCTATCTATTTTATTTGCTGCACCCAGGGCATAAGGACTTTGGTCATTGGGAGTGCAATTTCCTGCTTGTCTATATATATATATATATATATATATATATATATATATATATATACGCATTCACATACAAACAAACTCACAGGCACACAAACATACAAATACGTATATACTGTATATATACATACTTAAATTCACACAGACATTCAAATACACACAAGCACACATATATACACACTCACATACTCACACACCCATATGCACAAACTAAAATACACATATGAACACACACTCAAATACAAACTCAAATACACACACGCAAATATGTATACACACACACACACTCAGATACATACACACATATATACACACAGAGACAAAGACACACATACACACATACACATATATACAGTATAAAGTCAGATACCCACATATAATGTACATAGTTACATATAAGCACTTGCATGCACACATGCATACACACACACTCACACACATATTTACACACTAAAATACACATGAATACACATAGATACTGCGTAAATTTGTTAAAAAGAATACTGATTTACTTTAATTATAAAAATGTACTTATCTCTGACAAAGTGCTTTTAACGGCACGAAATGCGTAGGAAAACTTTTGGGTTAGACAGCTGGCCCCTATGTCAGGTTATTTGTAACATTGCTTTTAACAAGATGTATTAAAGGCTAAGTTTTAAACTTCACTATCTGGCTACGCTGGATATTTTGTTTTGTTGCTGTTTGAATTTCTTTGAGTCTTAGGCTGCTCCGTTTTCTGACCCTGACGTCATAATTCACTGCCCTTTGGTGTACTTCATGTAGGAGCCACGAAGACACCGAATTGGCAGAGAGGAGCCAGTGGATCCGATCCAAACAGTCGGTAAGAAGCTAACAGGTACTGATTACCAAGAACTACACATATATAGAAGCTTCTAACAGAACTGGTGAGTGACTTTATTTCTCATACATATTTCCCTAGTGTACAGACCGTATTAGAAGGGGTTCTAAACAAGAACATATACTACATTCTGAGCAAGTTACTTCACAATCAAATATATTACATTCAGCAAGCAGTAGGACATTCTCAGCACAGGGGGTTTACCTACAGACCAGCATTTACTGTTTTTATGTATTGTTACTATTATGCTAAAAATGTACTTTGCTCCCTTGTTATCCTTTGTTGAAAAGCAGGTAAGCCGGTATATAACATAGGCACAGGAAGAAGCATGAGTTGAATAAAAATGATTTTAACAATGTTATACATTTGCAAGAACACTAGATGGCACCAGTTTTTTCACAAACTGCTTCTATACAGGGCTCCACCAGTGTGCACTCCACCGACCTAAGTATGCTCTTCAACAACGAATATATTATTGTTGTTATTCTTATCATTTATTTGGAGAGCGACAACAGATTCTGCAACGTTATATGAGAATGAAGCAAATTTAATTTTTTTTTTGTTTTGTGTTAGAACATTATTATAATGTGCAGCATTTAGCACAGTGTTTTGGGAGTATACTGGTGTCATGTCATGTCAATCAAATAGTAAACGTTGTCAGCGCATAGTTTATATTGGCAAATGATATTCAATCGCTACATCAGTTCTACTTTTGTGAGATTAATTACAAATAGCAAATAACAGCAGCACATGAACTTTACCTGGCTCTTCAGTCTCACGTTTCATCCCATATCTCGCACTAGGAGGAAGAAGTTCTTCCAAATCTTTCATTGTTTCATCAGTTGTGTCCGTGTTGTTTCGTTTGTTCTTTTCATCCTGTCTTTGCTGCATAAAAACAAACATCATTAACGCAGATTTTGTTTTTGAATAGCTGTATACCAGAAATACTTCATCAAGGAAGTGCCTCTAAGCTACAATATGCAAGTCATCTTAGAGCAAGATCAAACTTATGGTAGTGAAATTCTCTAACTTTTATTTATGATAGTGGTTTTCTGTCATATTTCTATACTATAGTCTACTCAATTTTCTCTTTCTCATAACATATATCCTTAATGCTCTTTTCTTTCCTAGTTTGTTCTCCAATCTCAAATTATGTACATATATTTTTACAATTTTCTGCAATCGCTGCGTGACTTACCCCCTTCACTGCACCAGTTCTCACCCCGTGTCTCAAGGCATGAGAACGAGGCTCCCATATGAGCCTATGGAAGCGAACTCTCATGAGTGCAATGCTTCCCAGCAATGTGAATTGGAGCTTACGTTCGCATTGCTGTCAACTTGTAATACAAGTGCACATTAACGTGAACTGGTATTACTCAGTGGAGCGCAAATATCGGTTTCACAAAAGCGATATTTAGCGCTCCACTGGTAATCTGGCCCAAAGATAGCATAAGGTGGTGCAAGATTTGTGCATCTAGCTTTGCGTTATGTGTATAACTGGCATAAAGTAGCTGTAGGAAACATGAATCTGGTCTGCAATCTAGTGTGAATATAAAGCAGACATAAATAGTTACAGTATGTATGCATATGTGCTGGGGTCTGATATATGGTGGCATGCATATGGTCTGCTCTGAAGTTACTCACATCATTGGGTACATTTTTTACATGCTCATCAATGCAGTAAATTGCATGCAGCAATATTGTTAAAATCACACCTTTTTATCAATATATTTCCTTAATGTCTATTTTTCTCCTAGTTTGTTCTCCCTTTTATCCATGCTTTTATCTATGTTTTTATGTTGTCCCTTGATTAAAGTATATTGGGGATGGGCCAGGCTCAGCTGTGCTGCTTCCTATTGTGTGAGGTTCACTGCTGTTTCTTCTAGGGTGAATTAAGGGCTCGATTTATCAAAGCTGAGGCGGACAGGGACGCATATACATGCCCCTGTACGCCTCAGCTCGCCTGTGGCGGGGCGAATTTACCCGCAGGTAGTCACCATTGCACACAAGCGCAATTTTGTGAAATTCAATCTCTGCGGTCTAGTCCAACCAAGGAGATTGACAGCTCCTGCCCGTGCATGATTGATTGTGCACGGGCAGGAGCTGTCAATCTCTTCGGTCGGACTAGACCACAGAGATTGAATTTTGCCACCTTAGAGGTGGCGAAGAGGTTAGGAAAGTAGCGGTCTGATGACCGCTGCTTGTTAAATATGGAGAGCAGGTTCTTGTGAGAACTTGCAGCTGTAGGCCTATTTAACAAAGGTCTGTTGGACCTGATCCAACAGTGCGGATCAGGTCTGACAGACCTCGCTGAATGCGGAGAGCAATACGCTCTCCGTATTCAGCATTGCACCAGCAGCTCTTGTGAGCTGCTGGTGCAATGTCGCCCCCTGCAGATTGGCCGCCAGCAGGGGAGTGAATTGCGGCGATGTCTGTCCGCCTGCTCAGAGTAGGCGGACAGGTTATGGAGCAGCGGTCACACATAACTGTTAGTCAGAGAATACAATTTTAAAGAACTGTCCAATTTACTGCTATTATTAAATTTGCTTCATTCTCTTTGATGAAGGAACAGCAATGCTTTACTGGGAGCAAGCTGAACACATCACGGGAGTGATTGACAAGAGGCATATTTTTTCAGCCACCAATCAGCAAATAATATCCAGTAGTGAATTATAGTGGTGTTTCTGGCGAGCCTGATAGATATGCCCCATAGTGTCATCATGACCTAAGCATTCCTTTCAGTGTAGTGGTTATGCCCTAATACAGCCAGACACAGCTCTCTTCATACTTTCCGCCCCATCCCCTGACTCTGGAAACTATGCAGCCATGAAAGTAAAATACTATGTGGTGCTCAAAGCAACCAGCAGGGAACATTGAGGTAAAATAGGATGTTTCTTGTTTTGGGTCTAAAGTGGGCATTTAGATTCCATACAGATACATCAGGATCCGGTCACCTGGTGTGAGATCTCATGTGGGCATAAATCTGCCATTAAAAATAGGATATGTGATATATACATTTATTCCGGGGTTAGATATGGGTATATAGTCGCCATAAGGGGGACTAAGGATGTATGCATATATTGTAGCGTCTGGAGTGAATCATTGAAAACTTTTTTATCACTTAGATTAAATAAAACACAAAATCCAATTCAGTAATTTTCATGCAGCAATATTGCTAAAATTACACCTTTTTAACAATATTATATTGAAAATAAATCTATGAGAAATTGTTTTTATGTTGCTTAAAACAAGCATAATGGCATTTAGCTGAACAGTAAAATTTATATATCAGTGGTAGGGAATCAAGTTTACCGCTGGTATTACAATTTGAAAGTAAATACGATAGATTGAGCGCAATTTTGATTTATACTAGAATGATTACCGTGTCCTCAGAGCTCTGGTTAACTGTTTTACGAAACAAAAAAGTGTCACAAAACACAACAAAAAGACATTACAAAGTACAGTTACACTCATAATAATGGACGAAAAAGAAGAAGGCGCCAACATAGTGTGATTCAGTCTTAAAATATTCTCACTCCCCACGCATTCAATTAATCGTACTTACGAGAAGTAAGGCACTTGATAAGTGCTACACAGGCCTTCTGGAACATTAACAGCTGTCCACGTAGCTGCTCGCTCGTCACACAGGTGAATCTCTTGATACAGTGGCTCTCCTGTTAGCCCGAGGTGTATAGGGTCCCTGAAGCTTGTAATCCTGTAGTGCTTCAATTACTCGAAGTAGTCACCCTCAGGTAATAATGCCCAACCAGGTGGGCTAACAGCGTGACAACCGAACACTTCCGGAGACAGAAAATTATCTTTTTTACTTCAGACTCAGCTCACCACACACTCTTTCTGCATTTCCCGTGCTCTGCCTGAAATCTGCCTCTCTCTCCTCCCACCTTCCTCTCCCATCTCAAGTGCCTTACTTCTCGTAAGTATGATTAATTGAATGCGTGGGGAGTGAGAATATTTTAAGACTGAATCATACTATGTTGGCGCCTTCTTCTTTTTCGTCCTTTGTACAGATTTGCTCCGCTTGAACTGCCTTCAAGTTTTGGAAGAAGTGTTTGCAGCCATATTGAACTCTTATTCATCTTTGGACTTTAAGGTCTTTCTAACAGTTTTATCTCTGAGATTGTTACATTACTATCTATTCCATAGTACTGTGGGATATTCATCAATATCACATTTACGTTGTGTGATATTTATTATTATTATTATTATTTATATTTTTATTTCTATTTATTTCACGAATTGGGTATTTGTATTTTTTTTATATGTTACTAGACAGAATTGTTGTATTGTTGACAGCAATCACATTTTAATATTTTATTTATAGAGGCGCATCTGACTTTATTTTTCTTGTACTATTAGCATACACTCATAATAATACCATCTCAAAAATATATCTATTTGTGTACATATGTATTTATGTATTTTATATGTATATATGTATTTAGAGACATATATACACATATAAACACATAAATACATATGTACACATATATAGACATACAGTATATATAAGTGCATTGGAGCCATTTGCAGTTAAGTCGATGAAAACGTAAAATCATATTTATGCAATATTCATTTTTAATAAAGTGTTATACTATGTCTTTAGTTTAAATATTTCACATTCCAATGTTCTGCACATAGCATAATACGTTCTATGTATTTTTAAATATTTAAATCCTACATTTACCTGTATACCTGTATATCTACACCTACAGTATATATAATCACCTATAAATATAGGTATAGATATACAGTATATTGTCACAAAATACCATCAGATATATGTAGAAATAACAAAATTTATGCTTACCTGATAAATTTATTTATTTCCGGACATGGGGAGTCCACAACGTCATTCCAATTTCTAGTGGGATATTCAACTCCTGGCCAGCAGGAGGAGGCAAAGAGCATCCCAACAAAAACTGTTAAGTGTAACTGCCTTACCCATAACCTTCAGTCATTCAGCAGAAGGAAATGGAAAAGGAAGAAACACAAAGTTAAAAAAGGTGCCTGAGGTATACTCCAAAAAACTGCAACATTAATAAAAAAAGAGGGTGGGGTTGTGTTTTCTCTAGGTCCGGAAATAAATAAATTTATCAGGTAAGCATAAATTTTGTTTTCTTTTCTATGACATGGAGAGTCCACAACATCATTCCAGTTACTAGTAGGAGCCAATACCCAAGCTAGAGGACACAGAATGAACAGGGAGGGAGAACAAGGCAGGATCTAAAACAAAGGCACCACCTCTTGAAGAACCTTTCTCCCAAAAGAAACTTCATCCGAGGTAAAAGTATCACATTTGTAGAATTTAGAAAAAGTATGCAGAGAGCAACATGTTGCCGTCTTGCAAATATGTTCCACAGAAGCTTCATTTTTGAAAGCCCAAGATGAAGAGATGGCCCTAGTGGACTGAGCCGTAATTCTCTCAGGAGGCTGCTGTCCAGAAGTCTCATAAGCCAATTGAATCAAACTTTACAACCAGAGAGACAGAGAAGTAGAAGTGGCCTTCTGACCCTTACGTTTTCCAGAGAAAACAACAAACAGGGCAGAAGATTGCCGAAAATCCTTAGTAGCTTGTAAGTAAAATTTAAGAGTCCGCACAACATCTAAGTTATGCAAAAGACGTTCCTTTTGAGAAGAAGGATTGGGACAAAAAGAAGGAACAACCATTTCTTGATTAATATAATACTAAATAATCCCAACCAATGAGTCTTGGAAATCTTTCAAAAAAGAATTTTAATAGTGTATGTAGCTTCATACTATATAATGATCAATCTAAAACAATTGCTTAGATATCAGCAGGAGAAGACAAGATGTAAGCTCACTCACATCCACACAAACCCCATCCACCAAACACATCCGTATCATATAATAATACATTTTTTAAAAGAACAGCAAAACAAAAATAAATTAAACAACGTAATCAAAACATCCCCAGGGTGTCCCCAGGGAGTGAAGAACAACACCACCTGTCACACCACCTGTCAAGAATCACGTAACAGTATTACTTCAAGAAAAAAACAGGATAGTTCTGAATATTGAAAAACAGAAATTGCATTAACTGTATCCAAGGTGCTGAAAAAGTTACTGAAATAAAGTCATCTCATTTAATTCCGGATACTTTGTAGAGATTTTAACTTTTAATCCGGTTACTTGTAAAATGTGGTAGCATGTAACAACCCCAGGATACTTGTGAGTGCTGTTAGTATTTGTAATCCATGCTTTGTTATGTCACGGAAAGATCATAAGTGAAAATGGAGCACTTGTGCAGACATAATAATACTGAACGCATAAAGCATTAACAATAGAAACAATGTTGTGCCTCTAAGTGTCCCTCCATTCAGGCTGTCGTGTGAATGGCCACAATTGTAAAGTGTAAATGGCTGTATTTAAGCGAGGTATATTCAAACTGTAGGTTCAACCTCACACCCTTTATAACTTTCACTCACGGTGAACACACTAACACAGCATAAAAAGTTCCATTGTTGTACTCTGTACACTGCCCAAACATGAAATTAAGTATATTGATAATATTCAATTATCCAGACTAACCTATCGGCTCAAGAACAACATAACAATTGAATATTATCGATATACTTTCTAACATAAGTACGCATTAGGATAATCTATATTATGTGTCTGTAGTTTAGCTCACATATACTATAGGCCATTATGAATAGGAGCGTACTTAAAGATTAATGTTAATGTCATTTCTATAGAATATACTGGTTGCTTGTGTTTTATTTGTGAGTGATATATACATCCATTTTCCCATATAAGTATGAATGAAAGTTACGTGCATGGAGATAATGTGACGTAGGGGGGTGTGTGAATGTACTATCCAAGAGGCAATTTGCAGCATTGGTTTAAATAACACCTCCTCACAAGCACCTGGACATTCCTTGACAAAGGGGCGGAGTCCCCGAAACGCACGTCGGAACCAGTAGAGACGCCATCACCTGTTCTTACTCATGTTGTTTGAGCCACACTGCACGCTAACTGTGAACGGCTTTATAGACGGAGAAAGCGAGATGGGAGTATTGTGACAGCGGTCCATTTCCACACTGAAGGCTACGACGGTGACAAGTCTCACAGTAGTACCACATATACCAGCATTTGCCGACACAGGTAACACTGTTAATCCTTATTGTCCTGACCTGCATTGAAGAGCCTGTCACTCAAGCACAAGGTATTTGCAACTTGAATTTGCAGCTTAACCCCTTAACGACACATGTCGTACAGGGTACGTCGCACACAACCTGGTCTTAAAAGACCAGCGACGTATCCTGTACGACATTAGGGGTTTAAAGCGGCTGGAAGCGATCCTGCTCGCTTCCAGCCGCTTTCCGGTTATTGCAGGATGCCTCGATATCGAGGCATCCTGCAATAACACCCCTGGGCCATCCGATGCAGAGAGAGCCACTCTGTGGCCCTCTCTGCACCGGACATCGATGGCCGGTATCGTTGGTGGGTGGGAGCCGACTTGGGAGGCGGGTGGGCAGCCATCGATGGGCCGGGTAACGTAGAGGGGGCGGGATCGGGGGCGTGGCCGATGGGGGCGCGCACGGGGGCGTGCACATGCACGGGGGCGGTGGGCACGTGCATGGGGCGGGAGCGGGTGGGAACCGCTACACTACAGAAAAGTTTTGTTTGTATTAGTGGTAGAAAGGGGTATTAAAATGTTTAATATTTTATAACAAGCAATCAAAGGTATGTAGGAGGGGGTGGGGGGTTGGTCTTTGGTGTGGGGGGGAGCTACACTACAGAAAATGGGAACATTTTTAAAAAAAAAACAATTTTATTCTAAACTGGGTACTGGCAGACAGCTGCCAGTACCCAAGATGGCGCCCATCAAGGCAGAGGGGGAGGGTTAGAGAGCTGTTTGGTGGGGGATCAGTCAGGTTGGGGGCTAAGGGGGGGTCCTACACATCAGCATATGTAAATATGCTTTAAAAAAAAAGCCTAAATATACCTTTTATTTTAGTACTGGCAGAGTTGCTGCCAGTACTAAAGATGGCGAGGACAATTGTGGGGTGGGGGAGGGAAAAGAGCTGTTTGGGAGGGATCAGGGGGTCTGATGTTTCAGGTGGGAGGCTGAGCTCTACACTAAAGCTAAAATTAACCCTGCAAGCTCCCTACAAGCTACCTAATTAACCCCTTCACTGCTAGCCATAATACACGTGTGATGCGCAGCGGCATTTAGCGGCCTTCTAAGTACCAAAAAGCAACGCCAAAGCCATATATGTCTGCTATTTCTGAACAAAGGGGATCCCAGAGAAGCATTTACAACCATTTGTGCCATAATTGCACAAGCTGTTTGTAAATGATTTCAGTGAGAAACCTAAAATTGTGAAAAATTTATAGTTTTTTTTAATTTGATCGCATTTGGCGGTGAAATGGTGGCATGAAATATACCAAAATTGGCCTAGATCAATACTTTGGGATGTCTACTAAAAAAAAATATATACATGTCAATGGATATTCAGGGATTCCTGAAAGATATTAGTGTTCTAATGTAACTAGCGCTAATTTTGAAAAAAAAAATGGTTTGGAAATAGCAAAGTGCTACTTGTATTTATGGCCCTATAACTAGCAAAAAAAGCAAAGAACATGTAAACATTGGGTATTTCTAAACTCAGGACAAAATTTAGAAACTATTTAGCATGGGTGTTTTTTGGTGGTTGTAGATGTGTAACAGATTTTGGGGTCAAAGTTAGAAAAAGTGTGTTTTTTTCCATTTTTTCCTCATATTTTATAATTTTTTTAATAATAAATTATAAGATATGATTAAAATAATGGTATCTTTAGAAAGTCCATTTAGTGGCGAGAAAAACGGTATATAATATGTGTGGGTACAGTAAATGAGTAAGAGGAAAATTACAGCTAAACATAAACACCTCAGAAATGTAAAAATAGCCCTGGTCTTTAAGGGAAAGAAATTGAAAAAAGGCCTTGGTCTTTAAGGGGTTAATTTCATGTTTGGGCAGTGTACAGAGTACAACAATGGAACTTTTTATGCTGTGTTAGTGTGTTCACCGTGAGTGAAAGTTATAAAGGGTGTGAGGTTGGACCTGCAGTTTGAATATACCTCGCTTAAATACAGCCATTTACACTTTACAATTGTGGCCATTCACACGACAGCCTGAATGGAGGGACACTTAGAGGCACAACATTGTTTCTATTGTTAATGATTTATGCATTCAGTATTATTATGTCTGCACAAGTGCTCCATTTTCACTTATGATCTTTCTGTGACATAACAAAGCATGGATTACAAATACTAACAGCACTCACAAGTATCCTGGGGTTGTTACATGCTACCACATTTTACAAGTAACCGGATTAAAAGTTAAAATCTCTACAAAGTATCCGGAATTAAATGAGATGACTTTATTTCAGTGACTTTTTCAGCACCTTGGATACAGTTGATGCAATTTCTGTTTTTCAATATTCAGAACTATCCTGTTTATTCTTGAAGTAATATTGTCACATGATTCTTGACTGGTGGTGTGACAGGTGGTGTTGTTCTTCACTCCCTGGGGACACCCTGGGGATGTTTTGATTACGTTGTTTAATTTATTTTTGTTTTGCTGTTCTTTTAAAAAATGTATTATTATATGATACGGATGTGTTTGGTGGATGGGGTTTGTGTGGATGTGAGTGAGCTTACATCTTGTCTTCTCCTGCTGCTATCTAAGCAATTGTTTTAGATTGATCATTATATAGTGTGAAGCTACATACACTATTAAAATTCTTTGTTGAAAGAATTTTCATATTTAGTGGGTGTTGCGGTCACTCTTTGAATATTATTTCTTGATTAATGTTTTGATCCGATACTACCTTAGGGAGAAACCCCAATTTAGTATAAAGAACTGCCTTACCAGCATGAAAAATAAGGTACGGGGAATCACACTGCAAAGCTGAAAGTTCAGACACTTTGCAAGCGGAAGAAATAGCAACCAGAAACAAAACCTTCCAGGAGAACAACTTTATATCAACAAGATGCATTGGCTCAAATGGAGCCTGCTGGAAAACTTTAAGAACGAAATTAAGGCTCCACTGGAACCCACAGGTTCCTGTACAAAAACAGGGCCTGTGCAAAAACTTGAACATCTAGGAAATCTGCCAGACGTTAGAGCAAAAGGATAGATAATGCAGAAATCTGACCTTTCATGGTAATGACCGATAAACCCTTCTCCAGGCCATCCTGCAAAAAAGACAAAATCCAGGGAATCCTCACCTGGCTTCATGAAAACTCCTTAGAATTTCCCCCCAAAAGAGATATTTAGGCCATATCGTATGGTAAATCTTGCGAGTAACAGGCTTTTGAATTACGGTTTCAATTACTGCTTCAGAAAAAACACGTTTAGACAGAATTAAGCGTTCAATCTCCAAGCAGTCAGCTTTAGAGAATCTAGGTTGGGGTGGAGGAAAGGATCCTGAATTAGAAGGTCCTTCCTCTGAGGTAACCTCCAAGGAGATAGAGATGACATCCTTACCAGATCCGCAAACCATATCCTGCGAGGCCATGCAGGAGCTCTTAGGATCACCAATGCTCTCCCCTGTTTGATACGAGCAATGACTCGTGGAAGGAAAGCAAACAGAGGAAACAGTTAAGCCAGTGAAAAACCTCCAAGGAACCGCTAGAGCATCTATTAGAACAGCCTTAGGATCTCTTGGCCATGAACCATACTTTGGAACCTTGGCATTTTGGCGGGATGCCATCAGATCCAACTCTGGAACCTCCCATTAGAGGGTTATCTGAGAAAACACTTCCGGGTGGAGAGCCCACTCCCCGGGATGAAAATCTTCCTCCCAGTTGTCCACTCTTGGAATGTGGATGGCAGATAGAAGACAATTGGGGGCTTCCGCCCACTGCAAAATGCGAGTAACTTCTTTCATGGCTAAGGAAGTCTGAGTCCCTCCCTGGTGGTTGATGTAAGCCACTGAGGTGATGTTGTCCGACTGGAACTGAGAAACCAGACTAAAGACAGTTGAGGCCAAACCGATAGGGCATCGAAGACAGCTCTCAACTCCAAGATGTTTATTGGAAGAGAGGGTTCTTCCCTAGACTCCAGACCCTGAGCCTTCAAAAGAACCTAGACAGCTCCCAAGCCTGATAGGCTTGCGTACGTAGTTACAAACTCCCATGAAGGTCTCAGAAAGCAGGTGCCCTGAGACAGATATCCCTGAATCACCCACCACGAGATAGAATCTCTTGTTAAAGGGTACAGATTTATCCTCTGAGATAAATCAGAAAGGTCTTCATTCCATTGACAGAGCATTAAAGTTGTAGTGGTCACAGATGAAACTGAGCAAAAGGAATAATGTCCATGGAAGCCACCATCAGACCAATCACTTCCATGCATTGAGACACTGATGGATGAAAAGGCAGACTGGAGGGAAAGGCAGGAAGCAAGAAGTGTGGAATTTCTGACCTCCATCAGGAAATCTTCATGAACAGGAAATCTATGACTGTCCCTAGAAGACACACTTTTGTAGATGGAACTAGAGAACACCTTTCCAAAATCACCTTCCACATGTGGAAACATAGAAAAGACAGCAACAGCTCTGTATGAGATCTTGCTAGGACAAAAGATGACGCCTGTACCAAATTTAAAGCGATCTCCCAAACAAGGACTTGAACCTCTGGCCCTCAGATCAAAATTTGATGCTCAACCGACTGAGCTATCTGGACTCCTTGTAATAAAACCTATCACAGCCAGGTCCGAATATGAACCTAGGAATCCTAGTTCCCAGTCTGATTCTCTAATCCAGCGCCCTCAGAGGTCTTTAGATAGACTCACTAAACTCCACTCCTAAATAACAGAAGAGCAAAAGTCATGTGAGTGGCTATTAATAGAAAAAAGTTCTTTAGAACCTTTTTCCATAATCCTTTAGCCAAGACTGAAGTCTCTCACATAAAAGAGTTGCAATGTATATTAGAACTCAGTCGAAATATGATGTCACAGACATAAAAGACTTCAATGGAACATAAATATTATTCATAAAACAACATAGGTTATACTTAAAATTAAACCTATCAGAATCAAAAGAATACATATACATAATAAAAAATGATAATCCAACAGCGCGTTAATCTCAATTAGGAAAGAGATTGAAAATAGGCTGTATACACATAACATATAAAAAAGAGAAGAAGATTGCACCTTAAAAGAACAAATTATCACAGTGCTGCCACCAGATGGCGGCAAATACAGGAAAATACAGAATTTATCAGGAAATACATCCTTAAAAGTAAACTGTAAGTACATGTATTAGGAATGTGCTTTATTTTAAACAATAACTCAGCTCCTATTTCCTTATGAGCACAAAAAGCATTGAGCTGCCACCCAATGGCCGCAGTACAATAACATAGTATTTATCAGGAGAATATATCCTGAAAAAAACCTGAAAGTAAACAACTAACTTGGCTCCTATTTCCTTAGCATGATTAGCAATTAGCTGCCACCCTATGACGGCAATACAATAAAAAACATAGGGGCCCATTTATCAAGCTCCAGATGGAGCTTGTTGGCTCGTGTTTATAAAGACCGCTGCTCCATAACCCTGGCGGACACACATCACTGAATATCAACCTGATCGAGTACAATCGGGTTGATTGACACCTCCCTGCTGGTGGCTGATTGGCCGCAAATCTGCAGGGGACGGCATTGCACCAGAAGCTCACAAGAACTGCTGGTGCAATGCTGAATACGGAGCGTGTATTGCTCTCCGCATTCAGCGAGATCTGTCGGACCTGATCCGCACTGTCTGATCAGGTCCGCCAGACCTTTGATAAATATCCCCCATAGTATTTATCAGGAGAATATATCCTGAAAAGAAAACTGTAAGTGCATATATTTATAAATGTTCTTTATTTTAATTCAGCTCCCATATATTTAGGAGTAAGATTAACAAATAGCTGCTACCCAATGGCAGCAATACAATAAAAACCATAGAATTTATAAGGAGATACATCCTGAAAAGTAAATTGTAAGTACATATATTTTGAAATGTTCTTTATTTTAAAAAAATATCTCAGCTCCTATTTCATTAGGAGCATGATTAGCATATAGTTGCCACTCGATGGCGGCAAATACAATAAAAAAAATCAGTATTTATCAGGAGATCACATCCTGAAAAGAAAACTAAGAACATATAGTTATAAATGTCCTTTATTTTAACCAAGTAACTCAGTTCCTAAAACCTCAAGGATCTTTAGCTGTCACCTGATAGCAAGTACAATAAAAACCTATGAGGCAAGACGATAGGACAATCTCAATAAGAAAAAAATAATATATAGTACCCTGAATAAAAAGTACAACTTTATTATGAAACCTATGCGTCTTAAAAAGATGCTGCCTTAATAGAGCAGCAAACCTCATTATTTCACTCTCCAAAGCGCTGCCATTGCGAGTTACTGAAAAGCCTCCTTGTGCGTGTGATATGGTGATGTTAAGCTCCATACCGCACAAAAGCCAAGGGCTGCTTTGACATGTTTGTGCACGCTTTCCCCCATAGACATCAATGGGGAGAGAGCGTGTTAGAAAAACACTCTGCGACCGCGGAATGAAAAATCTCCGTAGCGCAACCCCATTGATGTCTATGGGGAAACAAAAGTTATGTTTAAACCTAACACCCTAACATAAACCCCATGTCTAAACACCCCTAATCTGCCACCCCGACATCGCTGACACCTAAATAAAGTTATTAACCCCTAATCTGACGCTCCCGACATCGCCAACACTAATAAAAGTTATTAACCCCTATTTCGCCGCTCCCTGACATTGCCGCCACTAAAAAAGCCTATTAGCCCCTAAACCGCCGGACCCCCACATCTCCGCAACTAAATAAACCTATTAACCCCTTAACCGCCGGCCCCCCACATCAGAAAACACTAAATTAAACTATTAACCTCTAAACTTAACACCCCCCTAACTTTAAATTAAAATTATAATATAACTATATTTAAATAAATAAAAACTTACCTGTGAAATAAAAATAAACCTAAGTTTAAACTATAAATTAACCTTACATTACTATTCTAATAAAATAAAAAAACTACCAATTACAAAATCTAAATTTCAAATTTAAAAAAAACTAACACTATGAGAAAAATTAAAAAAATCTAAAATTACAAAAAATAATAAACACTAAATTACGAAAACTAAAAAACACTAAGCTTACAAAAAATAATAAACTAAATTATCAAATAAAAATACAAAGTCCCCCCCAACAGTAAAACCCACCACCCAACCAACTGCCCAAAATAAAAAAAAAACTAACAGAAACCTTATCTGAGCCTGTGGTTAAACCTCTTCGTGGAGGTACCGCATAGAGAATAAAAAGGTTAAATAGAGCCACAAAAATAACAGCTCTAATCCCCTTCTCTTCATATGAGATCCCATAGAGATAGCATTCATTTCCATGAAAACAGATCTCAGAAACTGAGCGCATCGCTACAATTTGCATAGTCGACAGAATTTTCTCATTCGGCTAAGATTATAAGCAGGCTGCAGATATGTGCAGACACAATTTGTCCAAAATACATGGTTAGCGATATGCCCCCAGTGAGGGGTGATAAGTACTATAAGCAGAGGGCAGACATAACAATTTGAGCCCTAACTACGCAACCATAAATGTGATCAGAGTTGCTTGCTCGATAACAGCTGCGCCATAAACAGTACTGAACAGAAACCCACAATACTGTCTGAGTCCTTACAAAAAGGAACCCATTCATAACAATGAACCACACAGGGATAGAAGGAGGGGAAATTAATATCGTCATGATACCTATTCCCCACACACCATAAGTCCTGGGCTTGTCCTCAAAATAGCCCAGTAATGGAGTGGCAAATCCCCTGACCCTGGCAGAAAAGCCAGATAGATTCTCAGCCACACATAAATCCGAAACAGCGAATATATATATATATATATATATATATATATATTTATATATGTGTAAAATATACAAACCCTTTAGGAAGGTCACAGGTCCCACTAGGATCCTGAATCTCTTAGTCCTTTCCATGTTATTTCTTATCCTGCAAAATAAAAATATATAAAAGGACTTACCCTCCAGGGAAACTTCTGCTGTTGAGCAGGTACAGCAGCTGCAGGTCTGAAAGCCTCACTTGACCACTAACAGGGACCTGCAGAAAAGAAAGAACCGAGTAACCAACTCTGGCTTTCTGCAAAGGGGTAGCAAAGTGTTAAAAGTAAAGCAAAGACTTCCTTGCCACCTTTTAACTGCTAAAAGCCACCACTACTCTTACTCAAGAGATTGAAATTGACACAGCTAGACCCCAATCCTTGTTTGCAGGGAAAAGTACCCATAAAAGGATTCATTTCTTCAGACACCAACTTTGTACAACCTCCATTGACAGAGGCAAAGAGAATGACTGGGGGTTATGGGTAAGGCAGTTACACTTAACAGCATTTGCTGGGGTGCTCTTTGCCTCCTACTGCTGACCAGGAGTTGAATATCCCACTAGTAATTAGAATGACGTTGTGGACTCTCCATGTCATAGGAAAGAAATTTATTTCTGAATAAATAGAACATATTCTTCTATGTGAAGCACATTGGAATGTGAAATATTCATATTTTCATGTCGGGTTAGCGCACATGAGAATATGTGATCAGGTTTGCGCGGCGCACATGATATTCTAACTTTGGCTTTTTGCACTCATCGGGTTAGCACACAAGTGAAAACAGTTTACTTTCAACTTATAATACAAGCACAACATGAAGTGTTTGCATAGGAAAGGTGTGTGGATTATGCTTCTGGGAATGGACTCATTAGAGTATATTTCAAATTAATAATATAGATTGGCAAATGATGCATAACAGTGAAAGTGATGGTAAAGTTTCCAATTCGTATAATCAGATCCGGAATGGAAACAATATTTTAGATAGAGTTTAATTCATCCATTCTAATACGCTATAACTTAACATAGTGATGATTTTTGTTGCCCTAACGGATTGAAAAAAATGACAACCTGTGTGAGTGCCGTATGTCTGGAGAACAGACAAAAAAATATTGGTTCCATTTTGTATCTGATTATACAATTTGAAAATGTTACCATTACTTTAAGTGGCTAAAAATAAATAACATCTATAATGTAGACAGAGGGGTAGATTTATCATATGTCGAACGGGTATGATTCGCTATAGCAAATCATGTCTGCCCAACATCGCTAAATGCCGACAGCATACGCTGTTGGCATTTATCATTGCATCAGCATTTCTTGTGAAATGCTTGTGCAATGCCGCCCCCTGCACATTTGCTGCCAATCGGCTGCTAGCAGGGGGTGTCAATCATCCCGATCGTATCGGATCAGGATGATTGCAGTCCACCACTCTGACACCTAAAAGGTGGCAGGCAATTTAAGTAGCAGTGGTCTTACGACCGCTGCTTCTTAACTTAAAGGTTTCAGGCGTACCTGAAACCTTGGGCATAAAAAGCAGCATCTGCTGCTTGATAAATCCACCCCAATATCTCATCCTAGTCATATTATGGAAATATATGATGATGCATACCAAATTCTAAAAATTCTGCAAAATATTTGTAGTACCAGTGTTAGTACAATTTACCAAATATCATATCATTCAACTTACCCGCTGCATTTTCTTTTTAAGATCCATGTTTGCATTCTTATAAGCTTTTGATGTTGCATTAAGGTAATATATAGCCAAACTATAAAACACAAAACAGTAGAATATATATTTGACTTATAAAATTAAAATACATTTAAATTGTTTGCTGCATAAGGTTTGTAAAGTTTTAAATTTCTATTGTTATAACTGTTTTTATTTCAGATTGCTTTTTAAAGAAGTTCTGTTTTGGTTTTTGTTTGCATTTCTTTTCCTATCTTCTTGTGCATGTGTAATTAGGGGAGGAGTTAGTTTCACCTGTGTGGCCTTGCTCTGTGAAACTTTCTGCATTCCATTTCTCTGTGTTAAAGGGTAACTGTACACTAGATTTTTCTTTGCATACATTTTTTGTAGATGATCCACTTATATAACCCATCTGAGGGTGTTTTTGTAAAAATGTATAGTTTTGCTTAGTTTTTAAGAACATTGTGCCCTTAAAAAGCCCCACAATGTCAGATGTATACACGCAGTTACAGACTTCTGTTTAAAATATCTGTCTTTTCATATGCAGGGAAGGGGGGGGGGGGTAGTGCCTGCTCTTTTTGTTTACTCAGCCCGTTTCCGTGGGTGTCCCAGACTACCTCATCAACAGTGCTAAACTGGGAGCTTTTAAGTAAGTTTTAAAAGGTTTTATACTGGATTTTTAGATCAGTATCTGTGCATATTCTTCTTTATAGTAGTGTCTATTACATGCAGTTATATGAAAACTGGTGTATACAGTCCCTTTAAGTAAGTTTCTCTGTTTAAGAAAAGAGTTTGAGCATTAAGGGAGTTTTTAAATTGCTGCATAAGGTGTGCAAAGTTTTAAATTTGTATTTGATTCCTGTTATTTTATTTTTTTCCCTATCTTCTTGTGTGCGTGTGTAATAAGGGGAGGAGTTTGTTTCACCTGTGTGGACCTACACTCTAAAATTAGCTCATTAACTCTGTGAGGCTTGCTGCATTCAGTTTCTCTGTGTTAAGTTTAGAGTTTGAGAGCTAAGGGAGTTAGAGCAACTAAGGGGTTAGAATACCCAATGGTTAATATAAATCTTTTATATTTTTAAGTTAAACCTTTTAAGTAAAAATATGTGAGACTCTCTCTTATTGTGCAGTTTTCCATATGTTTGCATCACTGGAGCAGCCACTTCAGGGATCATATCTTTGTGGTAAGTGGTAGCATTTTGCTTCTTAAGAAGGTAACATTAGAGTTCTGGCAGAACAGATTTCAACACTGTGTGATATTTAGACACTTGAAATGGAAATGGATATGACTTAGCAGGTTGTTCATAGTTCTAGCAGTGAGAATGGAGAGGATTCAGATGGGGAGACTCTGAGAAAGGGCTGGATCACAGTTAGAAGGGGAAGTAAAAGTAAGGGGAAGAGACAAGTCGGTTCTGAGCTGGTTCACCCCAACAGATTTGCCAGATTGAGTGAAGATGTTGAGGATATCAGTTCAGGAGTGGCAATGTAAGAGAGGGCTGTTCTGCATAATATAGAGAACAGTCCTTCAGTCATAGAAGATGAGCATATTATAGTGAACAATCATTCAGTCATGGAAGAGAGCATACAAGTTTAGGCCTAAGGCAGATGTTGGTTGTAGGAGACTCAATTATTAGCTAGATTGATAGGGTAATTTGACATCCAGATCCCTTAAATAGAACAGTTTTCTATCTTCCAGGGGCTTGTGTAAGGCATATTGTGGAGCAAATTGACACATTGTTAGAAGGATCTTAGACCCATCCTGCATGATGGAATTAGCAGTAGATGGAGTGCCCTAAAAAATGACTTTAGGGAGTTAGATAGCAAGCTTAAAGCAAGGATCTCCAAGGTAATATTTTCTGAGATATCACCGGTGCCATTTGCTAACTCAGTGAGGCAATTCCTGGTTAAAAACATGCTCTAAAAATTAGGGGTTTGACTTTTTAGAGCACTGTGCTGACTTTTTACTTGGATACAATTTCAACAGTATAGATGGAATGCACCTGAATGACATGGGTGCAGGTATGTTGGTAGAGAGGAGGGTATAGCACACTTAGATAATCTTTAAACTAAGCAAAGGGGGGGAGGATCAGTCCAAACATAATCGAACAAACAGATCAATCTGTGAATATGACACAGCTAGAATACCTCAAGGAAGGGCTGACAGAAGAAACACTTAGGAAATGTCACATTAGAAAGTTTAGAGTAAAGTGCACCAAGTAGCAGCAAAGGGCACATGGAAATGAAATGTATGACACCAATTGCAAGAAGCATGGCACGTAAAATGGAGGAGCTGGAGCTCTTAGTTGCAGAAGAGGACTATGATATTATCAGTAAAACTGAAACCTGGTGGGTTGATTTACATGACTGGGCAGTTCACTTAGAGGGTTATAATTTACTTAGGAGGGACAGGAGTAATAAAATGGGTGGAGGAATTTGCATGTATATTAAAGCTGACCTTAAACCGACAATAAGCAATGATATTTATGATGATACAGGTGATAATGTAGAGACCTTGTGGGTTGAAATAAAGAGTTGGGAAAAAATATTTAACAAATATTACTAGGAACATGCTACAAGCCTCCCAACATTAGTGACATGGAGGAAACTCAACTATTAATTTAAATAGAAAAGGCTGCTAATAATACCAGTGCTGTAACTCTGGGGGCTTTTAACTACCCCAACATAAACTGGGGCAATGAAACTAGTAATACAGCTACAGAAGATAGATTTTTAAATATTCTCAAGGATCACTTAATGTCACAATTAATAGAGTAACCAACTAGAAATAAAGCTATATTGGATTTAGTGCTATCAAACAACACATATATAATATCAAACATTAAAGTCAAAGAACATTTGGGTAACAGTGATCATATTTCACATTTTAAATCACTTTCCATAAGCAGTTTTATAAGGGTTCAACTAAGACTTTAAGAAATCAAAATTCAATGATTTAAGGAAATACTTAAATAACATAAATTGTATTCTCTAATAAAATTACAGAGGATAAATGGATAACATTTAAAACTTGTTACATAAATATACATATTAACACATACCACATGGATATACAAGTAAAATAAATACATCTAAGCCAATTTGGCTAAATAAAAATGAGTTAAGATTAAATAGGAAATAATGTAGGACATTTAAATTATTCAAAGAAAATAGTACAGACACAATATTCCAGATATATAAGGAATGTAACAAAGCATGCAAAAAAAATCAATTAAATTAGTCAAAATTTAAAATGGAAGATTAATTGCAAATTCAAACCCTAAATATTTTTTTTTAAGTACATGAATGGCAAATAATATAAGAAGGACAGTATAGGTACTTTAAAATGTGTGAAGGGTAGCATGATTAACAGTGACAGGGAGAAGGCTGAGGTACTAAACCAGTTCTTTTCTTCAGTACACACAATAGAGGAACCAATGGGAGATACTTTGAAACAAATTAGAACATATAAGCTCATACTATTAACTTGGTTATCTCTAGAGCATACCAGGAAAAAACTGGACACTATTGAGGTACATAAAACTCCAGGCCCAGATGGAATACACCCAAGGGCTTTACGGTAACTTATCACTGTTATAGCCAAAACTCTACTCTTAATTTTTCAAGACTCAATATCCTCAGGCATAGTACCCCACGACTGGTGTAAAGATGATGTGGTGCCATTTTTTAAAAGGGAAAGCAGGGCTGATCCAGGAAGCTATAGATCAGTTAGTCTGACATCAAACGTGGGGAAGATACTCGAAGGGATATTAAGGGATTATAATGATGATGTATATTCATGTAAACAAGATTATGAGTTCAAATCAAGATAATTTTATGAGAAATAGATCATTTCAAACTATTCTAATTAGATTATAAGAGGGAGTACGCAAAAATATAGTAGATAAAGGGGAATCAGTTGATGTGATTTACTTGGATTTTGAAAAGGCATGTGATACAGTGCCACATAAGAGATTAATGTAAAAAAAAATGAAGGACTGAGAACAGCAGAAAATGTTAGCTCATGGATAAATAACTGGATAAAAGAGAGGGAGCAACAAGTAGTGGTAACCAGATCATACTCAGATTGGACAAAGGTAATCAGTGGATACCATAGGGATCAATACTGGTCCCTGTTCTTTTTAATATTTTTATTAATGACTTGGAGCAAGGTTTTAAATAGCAACATCTCTATTTTCCAGATGATAAAATGTTGAGTAAGGTCACTAGGTCAGGGCAGGATGAAATTGCTTTACAAAGGGATCTACAAAAATGAGAAGAATGGGCAGGTAAATAGAAAAAGAGATTTAATTCTGGAAAATATAAGGTTCTACATTTTGGAAGTAAAAATAAGGAGGCAACCTATTATTTAAATCGGAATAGATTTAGCAAAACAGAGGAGGAAAGGGATTTGGGAGTAGTAATAGATAACAAGCTAAAGATGGGTGCACAATGCAGAGCAGTGGCTTCTAAGGCCTTGATTTATCAAAGCTTCAACTGATAATACGCTTGAATTTGCCGCAAGATTGATTCGCCGTAGTTAACAAAGCATCAAATATTTAAATACACAAAGTAATAAACGCTCCCGCAATCTCAATCCGACGCAGATCGATGCTTGCATCATCCCAGATGTTTCGAATTCACATTCAACTCTATTTGACCCTTTTCCAAATTTATCAAACATTCAACAGGTACGTTTGCGTCTATTCCGATGCAGCGTACCTATTGTTCAAACCGCCAACCTTGAGGCCGCAAATGCCATAGAAATCATTGGGAGTCTGAAATCACAGAAAGGTTATGTTTGATGCTGCAAGACAATAAAGCATATTAGATAATAAAAGTAAATTAGAAACTTTATTAAAATATATACTCTTTCTAAATCTAACAATATTATTGCTCCAAACTTGGTGCACTAGTAGATATAGAGCTAAAAATTAAATAAATACATAACATAATATAGCTAACTTCCTTTTTTATTTTTGGATAAATCTATATGCACCATGTTTAAGGCATGTAATACAAGTGCCACTCTCCACTTCGCACCAAATTTGACGCAACACTTTTCACACCAGATATGACGCAATACTCATGGACAACCCACACACTAGTGACTTTTTCAAACACTTTTGATTGGGATATGCAGATGAAAAATAAAAGATTATATTTAGAGAAATGTGCTTGTTCATGGACAGTAATGAAATGGTATAAATAATGTTGGAAAAAACAGAATATCCACGACATCAATGACTCTAAATTTATCAAAATTCTGATGCTCATCACACCGTACTTGACGCGCATGTTTTTGACAGACTTTTTGATAAATAAGGGCGTTGTATGTAGATCCGCAGAAGCGATGTCTGGCGAGATTTTTAAACAACATTCCAATTTACTAATATTATCTAATTTGCTACATTCTTTAGATATCTTTTATTGAAGAAATAGCGATGCACATGGGTGACCCAATCACACGAGGCATCTATGTACAGTCATCAATCAGCAGCTTCTGAGGCTATCTAGATATGCTTTTCAGCAAAGGATATCAAGAAAATGAAACTAATTAGTGAACAGAAGTAAATTAGAAAGCTGTGTAAAATTGCATGCTCTTTCTAAATCACTAAAGAAGAAAAATTGGTTTCATGTCCCTTTAAGGCTGGATGAAAGGAAAATGAATCCCCAGCAATGTAAACTTACGCCTAGATTTAGAGTTTTGTCGGTAAAGACCCGCGTAGCTAACGCTGCTTTTTTTCCCAGCGCACCCTTAAGACAACGCTGGTATTTAGAGTTGTCTGAGTGGCTGCGTTAGGCTCAGAAAAGTGAGTGTTGAGCATAATTTAGCGCCACTTCAACCCTCAATACCAGTGTTGCTTATGGTAGCTGTGAGCTGGAAAAACGTGCTCGTGCACGATATCCCCGTAGGAAACAATGGGGCAGTTTGGGCTGAAAAAAAACTAACACCTGCAAAAAAGTTGCGTTAGGCTCCAAACGCAGCCCCATTGTTTCCTATGGGGAAGCACTCTCTAAGTCTGCACCTAACACCCTAACTGAACCCCGAGTCTAAACACCCCTAACCTTATACTTATTAACCCCTAATCTGCCGCCCCCGCTATCGCTGACACCTGCATTATACTATTAACCCCTAATCCTATCAGCCAATCGGAATTCGAGGGACGACATCTTGGATAACGTCCCTTAAAGGAACCTTCATTAGTCATTAGTCCGTCGGGAAGGAGGATGTTCCACATCGGCGGGATGAAGATGGATCTGGAAGACAGAAGATACCGCTTGGAAGAAGACATCGCCCGGATGGAGGACCTCTTCTTTGCCGCTTGGATGAAGAAATCGCCCGGATGGAGGACCACATCGCTCAGATTGGATGAAGACTTCGGCTCGGCTGAGTGAAGACGTCTCAAGGTAGGGAGATCTTCAGGGGGTTAGTGATTTTTAAGGGGGGTTTGGGTGGGTTAGAATAGGGGTATTTGGGTGGTGGGTTGTAATGTTGGGGGGGTATTGTATTTTCATTTACAGGTAAAAGAGCTGATTACTTTGGGGCAATGCCCCGCAAAAAGCCCTTTTAAGGGCTGGTAAAAGAGCTGATTACTTTTGTAATTTAGAATAGGGTAGGGAATTTTATTATTTTGGGGGGCTTTTTATTTTATTAGGGGGCTTAGATTAGGTGTAATTAGATTAAAATTCTTGTAATATTTTTTTATTTTTTGTAATTTAGTGTTTGTTTTTTTTGTATTATAGATTAGTTTATTTAATTGTATTTTAGTTTAGCTAATTGTAGGTAATTTATTTAATTAATTTAATGATAGTGTAGTGTTAGGTTTAATTGTAACTTAGGTTAGGATTTATTTTACATGTAATTTTGTAATTATTTTAACTAGGTAGATATTAAATAGTTAATAACTATTTAATAGATATTCTACCTAGTTAAAATAAATACAAAGTTGCCTGTAAAATAAATATAAATCCTAAAATAGATACAATGTAATTATTATTTATATTGTAGCTATATTAGAGTTTATTTTCTAGATATGTATTTAGTTTTAAATAGGATTAATTTATTTAATTATAGGAATATTATTTTGTTTAATTTAAATTATATTTATGTTAGGGGGGTGTTAGGGTTAGGGTTAGACTTAGGTTTAGGGGTTAATACATTTATTATAGTAGCAGCGACAATGCAGACGGGAGATTAGGGGTTAATAATTGTAGGTAGCTGGCGGCGATGTTAGGGAGGGCAGATTAGGGGTTAATAAAATTTATTCTAGTGTTTGCGAGGCGGGAGTGCGGCAGTTTAGGGGTTAATACATTTATTATAGTGTCGGCGAGGTCCGGGGTTAATAATTGTAGTTAGGTAGAGGCGACATTGGGGGGGCAGATTAGGGGTTAATAAATATAATATAGGGGTCGGCGATGTTAGGGGCAGCAGATTAGGGGTTCATAGGTATAATGTAGGTGGCGGCTGTGTCCGGTCGGCAGATTAGGGGTTAAAAAATTTTATTATAGTGTTTGCAATGTGGGGGGGGGCTTGGTTTAGGGGAACATATGTACTTTATGGGTGTTAGTGTACTTTATAGCACAGTAGTTAAGAGCTTTATATTCTGGCGTTAGCACATAAAGCTCTTAACTACTGACTTTTTTTGTCGGTAGGAGTCTTGTCGGTAGAGGGTCTACCGCTCAGTTCTTCCAAGACTCCAAATACCAGCGTTAGGCAAATCCCATTGAAAAGATAGGATACGCAATTGACGTAAGGGGATCTGCGGTAGCCTGGAGTCGCGGTAAGGAAGTGAGCGGTAAACCCTTTCCTGTCTGACTCTAAATACCAGCGGGCGGTAAAAAGCAGCGTTAGGACCCCTTAACGCTGCTTTTGACAGCAAACACAGAACTCTAAATCTAGGCGTTAGTTTTTATGAAAGAGCAAACAAATTGTGGAACTCATTACCTAAGGAGGTAATAAATGCTGATACCTAAGATACATTTAAAAATGGTTTAGATGAATTTCTGTCTAGAAACATAATTCAGGGATATGATTTCTTGTGTTAAATGGGTCACCTTTTTAAAATGATTTTAATTTAATCTTAACTGGAGCTTTTATAGTAAGTTGAACTCAATAGACTTTTTTCAACCTCATCTACAATGTTACTATGTAAAGAATATGTATTAAAATATCTTAAAAGGACATGAAACCCAAAAATTTTCTTTCATGATTCAGATAGAGAATTTACTTCTATAATCTAATTTGCTTCCTTCTCTTGTTATCCTTTGCTGAAAGTTTTATCTAGGATTGCTCTGGAGCAGCAAAGAACATAGGTTCTAGCTGCTGATTGGTGGCTGCATATATATACAGGGAGTGCAGAATTATTAGGCAAATGAGAATTTTGACCACATCATCCTCTTTATGCATGTTGTCTTACTCCAAGCTGTATAGGCTCGAAAGCCTACTACCAATTAAGCATATTAGGTGATGTGCATCTCTGTAATGAGAAGGGGTGTGGTCTAATGACATCAACACCCTATATCAGGTGTGCATAATTATTAGGCAACTTCCTTTCCTTTGGCAAAATGGGTCAAAAGAAGGACTTGACAGGCTCAGAAAAGTCAAAAATAGTGAGATATCTTGCAGAGGGATGCAGCACTCTTAAAATTGCAAAGCTTCTGAAGCGTGATCATCGAACAATCAAGCGTTTCATTCAAAATAGTCAACAGGGTCGCAAGAAGCGTGTGGAAAAACCAAGGCGCAAAATAACTGCCCATGAACTGAGAAAAGTCAAGCGTGCAGCTGCCAAGATGCCACTTGACACCAGTTTGGCCATATTTCAGAGCTGCAACATCACTGGAGTGCCCAAAAGCACAAGGTGTGCAATACTCAGAGACATGGCCAAGGTAAGAAAGGCTGAAAGACGACCTCCACTGAACAAGCTGAAACGTCAAGTCTGGGCCAAGAAATATCTCAAGACTGATTTTTCTAAGGTTTTATGGACTGATGAAATGAGAGTGAGTCTTGATGGGCCAGATGGATGGGCCCGTGGCTGGATTGGTAAAGGGCAGAGAGCTCCAGTCCGACTCAGACGCCAGCAAGGTGGAGGTGGAGTACTGGTTTGGGCTGGTATCATCAAAGATGAGCTTGTGGGGCCTTTTCAGGTTGAGGATGGAGTCAAGCTCAACTCCCAGTCCTACTGCCAGTTTCTGGAAGACACCTTCTTCAAGCAGTGGTACAGGAAGAAGTCTGCATCCTTCAAGAAAAACATGATTTTCATGCAGGACAATGCTCCATCACACGCGTCCAAGTACTCCACAGCGTGGCTGGCAAGAAAGGGTATAAAAGAAGAAAATCTAATGGCATGGCCTCCTTGTTCACCTGATCTGAACCCCATTGAGAACCTGTGGTCCATCATCAAATGTGAGATTTACAAGGAGGGAAAACAGTACACCTCTCTGAACAGTGTCTGGGAGGCTGTGGTTGCTGCTGCACGCAATGTTGATGGTGAACAGATCAAAACACTGACAGAATCCATGGATGGCAGGCTTTTGAGTGTCCTTGCAAAGAAAGGTGGCTATATTGGTCACTGATTTGTTTTTGTTTTATTTTTGAATGTCAGAAATGTATATTTGTGAATGTTGAGATGTTATATTGGTTTCACTGGTAAAAATAAATAATTGAAATGGGTATATATTTGTTTTTTGTTAAGTTGCCTAATAATTATGCACAGTAATAGTCACCTGCACACACAGATATCCCCCTAAAATAGCTATAACTAAAAACAAACTAAAAACTACTTCCAAAACTATTCAGCTTTGATATTAATGAGTTTTTTGGGTTCATTGAGAACATGGTTGTTGTTCAATAATAAAATTAATCCTCAAAAATACAACTTGCCTAATAATTCTGCACTCCCTGTATATATATATATATATATATATATATATATATACACATATATATATATATATATATATATATATATACTGATTGTCATTGGTTCACCCCATGTGTTGAGTTAGAAACCAGTAATGCATTGCTGCTCCTTCAATAAATGATACTAAGAGAATTAAACCAATTAGATAATAGAAGTGTATTAGAAAGTTGTTTAAAATTGTATTCTCTATCTGAATCACAAAAGAAAAGAAAAATAGGTTTCATGTCCCTTTAATGAACATTATAGATTAGACCGCAATACAAGCAGTTGTTCTATCGAAAACCCAAGAAATCGAAAAATCCAAGATGACGTCATTTCAGGTGACTTCCGTTTTCACAATCTGTTCTTGCCTCTGTCTGGGGGGGGGCTCACCGCCGATCATCTGGCATCCACCCCAAGTAAACATTGGGGAATGAGGTTACCCCCCAGGCGGAGGAAAAATAGATAGTGAAGATAGGCGATTACAGTCCAATCTGATTGGCCGTGTCTCTGTGAGGGACAGGATGCACAACCAATCAGATGTATGGATTCACCGGAAGTGACGTCATCTTGGAGTTTTCGATTTCTTGAAGTTTTTTATAGAACACAGTTCATAATTTATAATTTTGACAATTGCTACTCTTTAGGAAGTAGAAAAAAAAGTTATTTATGTGAATGAGGAGCCTTAGGTAAAAAAAAATGACTATTCGTTATTTGCCTGTTGCAGCTAAATCCAGGTCAGCTGGTTTAGTGAGTCATTGCGATCAATGCAGCAACATTTCTACACAGAATATCTGTGTTACAAATTTACTGCCAATCTCTTAGATTACAAGTTTTGCAATCGTGTTTTAATGCTGAAAAGATGGTAATTTCAGCTTTAAAACAGCACAGCAGCCATGGCAAGTCTTGTCGGTATAGCTGTACCGCAAGTCTTTTAGCTTGTAATGCAACATCAGTCCTGCACTCGTAAAAATGACGTTTTTTCATGGGACTTCCATAGCGCAGCCACTACGAGTTTTGCGGTGAGGCCAAAAAGCTTGCGTTACAGCCTATACCGACAAGATCCGTTTCGCAATCTGAGAGCAGTAGTTATGAGTTTTATGCTACAAAACTGTTACATAAAACTCATAACTAAATTGTTACAAAGTGCACTAAACACCCATAAACTAGCTATTAACCCCTAAACTAAGGCCCTCCCGGAACACAAATACTATATTAAATGTATTAACCCCTAATCTGATGGTCCCGACCACGCCGCCACTAATAAAATGTATTAACCCCTATTCCGCCGCACTATAATAAACCTATTAACCCTTAAACCACAAGCCCCCCACAAGAAATATACTAAATAAAATTATTAACCCCTAAACCGAAAGCCCCCCACATCGCATTAAATTAATTTAAACTAGTAACCCCTAAACCTAATGCCCCCCCTAACTTTATATTAAAATTACAATTTCCCTATCTTAAATTAAATTAAAACTTACCTGTCAAATTAAAAAAAACTAAGTTTAAACTAACAAACTAATATAACTATTAAACTAAAATTAAACTAACTACCAATTAAAGAAACTAAAACACACATTAAAAGAATCCTAACACTACTCTAAAAACTACAAATAATAAAAAATACTTAATTACAAAAAATAACAAACACTAAATTATGAAAAATAACAAACAAAATTAACAAAAATAAAAAATAATTTCACCTAATCTAAAAGCCCTATCAAAATAAAAAAGCCCCCCAAAATAAAAAAAACCCTAGCCTACAATAAACTACCAATAGCCCTTAAAAGGGCCTTTTGTAAGCATTGCCCTAATTTAAACAGCTCTTTTAAATAAAAAAAAATTATAAAGACCCCCCAACAGTAAAACCCACCACCCTACCAACCCCCCAAAATAAAAAAAACCCTAACTCTAACAAAAGCCTAAGCTACACATTGCCCTGAAAAGGGCATTTGTATGGGCATTGCCCTTAAAAGGGCATTTAGCTTGTTTACGAATAGCCCAAACCCTAAACTAAAAAAAAAACCCACCCAAAAACTAACCCCCGAAGATCCACTTACAGTTTTTGAAGTCCCTCTTGAACGATCCTCATCCAAGCGGCAAAGTTCTCATCCAGGAGGTGAGAAGTCTTCATCCAGGCAGCCTTTTCTATCTTCATCCTGGCGGCGAAGTCCTCATCCAGGCGGCGAGAAGTCTTCATCCAGACGGCCTCTTCTATCTTTATCCAGGCGACATCTTCTATCTTCATCACGGGGCGCGGAGCGGGTCCATCTTGAAGACATTTGCCGCGGAGCATCCTCTTCATATGGTCGCCGCTGTATACTGAATCTTCAATGCAAGGTACACAATGCAAGGTACAAAATGGCGTCCCCTGCAAATCAGCCAATAGGATGAGAGCTACTGAAATGAAGCCTTCTCGCCGCCTGGATGAGGACTTTGCCGCCTTTATGAAGACTTCTTGATGCCTGGATGAGGACTTTGCCGCCTGGATCAAGATTGTTCAAGCGGGACTTCAAAAACTGTAAGTGGATATTCGGGGGTTAGTGAAAGGTTTTTTAAGGGCTTTTGGGTGGGTTTTTTTTTTAGTTTAGGGTTTGGGCTATTCGTAAACAAGATAAATGCCATTTTAAGGGTAATGCCCATATAAATGCCCTTTTCAGGGCAATGGGTAGCTTAGGTTTTTTAGATCATTTTTTTTTTTATTTTGTGGGTTTGGGGGTGGGAGTTTGTAATGTTAGTGGGTCTTTGTATTTTTTTTTTAGGTAAAAGAGCTGTTTAACTTAGGGCAATGCCCTACAAAATGCCCTTTTAATGGCTATTGGAAGTTTATTATATAGTCGTTTTTTTATTTTGGGGTGGGTTTCTTTTTAAATGGGTATTAGAATAGGAATAAGTTTTATTATTTTTGCTAATTTGTTATTTTGTGTGATGTATTTTTTTTTTTCGTTTTGGGGTGGGTTTTTATTTAGGGCTTTGGCATTTCATAAACAAGCTAAATGCACTTTTAAGGGCAATGCCCATACAAATGCCCTTTTCAGGGCAATGGGTAGATTAGGTTTTACTTTATTTTTATTTTGTGGGTTTGGGGGGTGGTATACTTTTAGGGGGTGTTTGTTTTGTTTTGTAACAAAAGAGCTGTTAACTTTGAGGCAATGCCCTAAAAAAGGCCATTTTAAGGGCCCACAAAAGGCCCTTTAAAGGCCCTTGGTAGTTTATTCTAGATTAGATTTTTTTAATTTTGAGGTGTTTTTTTTTTAACCTCTTAAGGACATATGACGGAATTTTTCTGTCATAAAACAATTGAGCAAACTAAAAGCTGTGTCCTTAAAGGGTTAAAGGGTATTAGAATAGGAATATTTTTTAATGTTTTAGATAATTGCTTTTCTTATTTTTTGTAATGGTAGGTTTTTTTATTTTTTGTAATTTTAGTGTTTTTTTTTTTTTTGTAATGGTAAGTTTTTATTTTTGTAATGTTAGATGTTAATGTAAGGCAGCTTAGGTTTTATTTCACAGGTAAGCTTGTATTTATTTTAACTAGGTAGTTAGTAAAAAATAGTTAATAACTATTTACTAACTAGTCTACCTAGTTAAAATAAATACAAACTTACCTTTGAAATAAAAATAAAACCTAAGCTAGCTACAATATAACTATTAGTCTAAAGCAGTTTTTCTTAATATTGTGCTGTTGAGTGATACAGCCAATCAGATACCTTCATTTATCCTATTTGATAAATTACATATTATTCCTTCATAGAAGTAGAGAAGGATACCAATCTTTACAAAAATCATTTAGAAAATGTAAACGTCTTTTTAGCTCAAAAATAATTTCATACATTTTAAAAACCTCAATGGCACAAACTTTGCATTCAGCTTCAGTGGGTTTTTTATTTTATTTTTTATTTATATATATTTTATTGAGGTTTTTGCAGCTAACAACAAAAATATAACAATTGTGCACAGAAACATTCAATATATAAGGTACTTTCAGACAGTGATACTGAGGCTCATGAGTAGAAATATATTATCTAACAACCAGTATGTCAGTTACGAAACCTTAAGACTGTAAAGTCAACAGAAAATTATACCTAACAACACTGTCAGCAGATATACCTTCCTGAGCTTGCAGCTATTATTCCTCATCTGTACTTCAGTAATTAGCTAGCCATGACTTACAACAGCTGTACTTTTGTCAAAGTGTTAATATGTATAACTAGGGCACATAATGAAACATTTTTTGTAACAGTGACCATCTGAAATAGATATAAAACAATTGAAACATAAAGAAATGTCTTTCTTTTTAAGACATAACTATATAGAGAGACTACTGCTCCAGTCACTCATGGACCTACATAACTGTATTCATTATATAGAATGGTAGTCACATATAAGCCTTATACAGGGAGTGCAGAATTATTAGGCAAGTTGTATTTTTGAGGATTAATTTTATTATTGAACAACAACCATGTTCTCAATGAACCCAAAAAACTAATTAATATCAAAGCTGAATAGTTTTGGAAGTATTTTTTAGTTTGTTTTTAGTTATAGCTATTTTAGGGGGATATCTGTGTGTGCAGGTGACTATTACTGTGCATAATTATTAGGCAACTTAACAAAAAACAAATATATACCCATTTCAATTATTTATTTTTACCAGCGAAACCAATATAACATCTCAACATTCACAAATATACATTTCTGACATTCAAAAACAAAACAAAAACAAATCAGTGACCAATATAGCCACCTTTCTTTGCAAGGACACTCAAAAGCCTGCCATCCATGGATTCTGTCAGTGTTTTGATCTGTTCACCATCAACATTGCGTGCAGCAGCAACCACAGCCTCCCAGACACTGTTCAGAGAGGTGTACTGTTTTCCCTCCTTGTAAATCTCACATTTGATGATGGACCACAGGTTCTCAATGGGGTTCAGATCAGGTGAACAAGGAGGCCATGTCATTAGATTTTCTTCTTTTATACCCTTTCTTGCCAGCCACGCTGTGGAGTACTTGGACACGTGTGATGGAGCATTGTCCTGCATGAAAATCATGTTTTTCTTGAAGGATGCAGACTTCCTCCTGTATCACTGCTTGAAGAAGGTGTCTTCCAGAAACTGGCAGTAGGACTGGGAGTTGAGCTTGACTCCATCCTCAACCCGAAAAGGCCCCACAAGCTCATCTTTGATTATACCAGCCCAAACCAGTATTCCACCTCCACCTTGCTGGCGTCTGAGTCGGACTGGAGCTCTCTGCCCTTTACCAATCCAGCCACGGGCCCATCCATCTGGCCCATCAAGACTCACTCTCATTTCATCAGTCCATAAAACCTTAGAAAAATCAGTCTTGAGATATTTCTTGGCCCAGTCTTGACGTTTCAGCTTGTGTGTCTTGTTCAGTGGTGGTCGTCTTTCAGCCTTTCTTACCTTGGCCATGTCTCTGAGTATTGCACACCTTGTGCTTTTGGGCACTCCAGTGATGTTGCAGCTCTGAAATATGGCCAAACTGGTGGCAAGTGGCATCTTGGCAGCTGCACGCTTGACTTTTCTCAGTTCATGGGCAGTTATTTTGCGCCTTGGTTTTTCCACACGCTTCTTGCGACACTGTTGCCTATTTTGAATGAAACGCTTGATTGTTCGATGATCACGCTTCAGAAGCTTTGCAATTTTAATAGTGCTGCATCCCTCTGCAAGATATCTCACTATTTTTGACTTTTCTGAGCCTGTCAAGTCCTTCTTTTGACCCATTTTGCCAAAGGAAAGGAAGTTGCCTAATAATTATGCACACCTGATATAGGGTGTTGATGTCATTAGACCACACCCCTTCTCATTACAGAGATGCACATCACCTAATATGCTTAATTGGTAGTAGGCTTTCGAGCCTATACAGCTTGGAGTAAGACAACATGCATAAAGAGGATGATGTGGTTAAAATACTCATTTGCCTAATAATTCTGCACTCCCTGTAGACCTCCCAAGTAATATATGGGAATATATCTTGCATCGCTGGAGGTGGTGGGACTAGAATGATATATGGCCATTTTTAGACCACGGCACATTATTTATAATCTGATTAGATTTTATAGCAGACAGAAAGCTGCTAGTCAATAACCCCAGACAGTAAACTGGGAATTTAACTGAAGTTTGAAGTTACGTTACATTCACAAAATATATAACTGCAAACCCGTAACATAAAAACTGTGCAACATAATGTTAAAAGATTATCTTAGTGGGGGGGGGGGGGGGGGGGCAGAGCCTTCTGGAACGGACCAGGGTTGTAGCATGCAATTGGATGGCATAAAAACATAATTTATGCTTACCTGATAAATTTATTTCTCTTGTGGTGTATCTAGTCCACGGATCATCCATTACTTGTGAGATATTCTCCTTCCCAAAAGGAAGTTGCAAGAGGATCACCCACAGCAGAGCTGCTATTTAGCTCCTCCCCTAACTGCCATATCCAGTCATTCGACCGAAACAAGCCGAGAAAGGAGAAACCATAGGGTGCAGTGGTGACTGTAGTTTAAATTAAAATTTTGACCTGCCTTAAAAGGACAGGGCGGGCCGTGGACTGGATACACCACAAGAGAAATAAATTTATCAGGTAAGCATAAAATATGTTTTCTCTTGTAAGGTGTATCCAGTCCACGGATCATCCATTACTTGTGGGATACCAATACCAAAGCTAAAGTACACGGATGAAGGGAGGGACAAGGCAGGCTTAAATGGAAGGAACCACTGCCTGTAGAACCTTTCTCCCAAAAATAGCCTCCGAAAAAGCAAAAGTATCAAATTTGTAAAATTTTGAAAAGGTATGAAGCGAAGACCAAGTCGCCACCTTGAAAATCTATTCAACAGAAGCCTCATTTTTAAAGGCCCAGGTGGAAGCCACAGCTCTAATAGAATGAGCTGTAATCCTTTCAGGGGGCTGCTGTCCAGCAGTCTCATAGGCTAAGCGTATTACGCTCCGAAGCCAAAAAGAAAGAGAGGTTGCCGAAGCTTTTTGACCTCTCCTCTGTCCAGAGTAAAGAACAAACTGTGTAGATGTTTGGCGAAAATCTTTAGTAGCTTGTAAGTAAAACTTCAAAGCACGGACCACGTCCAGATTATGTAAAAGACGTTCCTTCTTTGAAGAAGGATTAGGACACAATGATGGAACAACAATCTCTTGATTGAAATTCTTGTTAGAAACTACCTTAGGTAAAAACCCAGGTTTTGTACGCAGAACTACTTTATCTGAATGGAAAATCAGATAAGGAGAATCACATTGTAAAGCAGATAACTCAGAGACTCTCCGAGCCGAGGAAATAGCCATCAAAAACAGAACTTTCCAAGATAAAAGTTTAATATCAATGGAATGAAGGGGTTCAAACGGAACCCCTTGAAGAACTTTAAGAACCAAGTTTAAGCTCCATGGGGGAGCAACAGGTTTAAACACAGGCTTGATTCTAACCAAAGCCTGACAAAAAGCTTGAACGTCTGGAACTTCAGCCAGACGCTTGTGCAAAAGAATAGACAGAGCAGAAATCTGTCCCTTTAAAGAACTAGCTGATAATCCTTTTTCCAAACCCTCTTGGAGAAAGGACAATATCCTAGGAATCCTAACCTTACTCCATGAGTAATTCTTGGATTCACACCAATAAAGGTATTTGCGCCATATCTTATGGTAGATTTTCCTGGTGACAGGCTTTCGTGCCTGTATTAGGGTATCAATGACTGACTCAGAGAAGCCACGCTTTGATAAAATCAAGCGTTCAATCTCCATGCAGTCAGTCTCAGAGAAATTAGATTTGGATGATTGAGACCTTGTAGTAGAAGGTCTTGTCTCAGAGGCAGGGTCCATGGTGGAAAGGATGACATGTCCACTAGGTCTGCATACCAGGTCCTGCGTGGCCACGCAGGCGCTATCAAGATCACTGATGCTCTCTCCTGTTTGATTTTGGCAATCAGTCGAGGGAGCAGACGAAACGGTGGAAACACATAAGCCAGGTTGAAGAACCAAGGCGCTGCTAGAGCATCTATCAGTGCCGCTTCTGGGTCCCTGGACCTGGATCCGTAACAAGGAAGCTTGGCGTTCTGGCAAGACGCCATGAGATCCAGTTCTGGTTTGCCCCAACGATGAATCAATTGAGCAAACACCTCCGGATGGAGTTCCCACTCCCCCGGATGAAAAGTCTGACGACTTAGAAAATCCGCCTCCCAGTTCTCTACACCTGGGATATAGATTGCTGATAGGTGGCAAGAGTGAGTCTCTGCCCAGCGAATTATCTTGGAGACTTCCAGCATCGCTAGGGAACTCCTGGTTCCCCCTTGATGGTTGATGTAAGCCACAGTCGTGATGTTGTCCGACTGAAATCTGATGAACCTCAGGGTTGCTAACTGAGGCCAAGCTAGAAGAGCATTGAATACTGCTCTTAACTCCAGAATATTTATTGGGAGGAGTTTCTCCTCCTGAGTCCATGATCCCTGAGTCTTCAGGGAATTCCAGACTGCACCCCAACCTAGAAGGCTGGCATCTGTTGTTACAATTGTCCAATCTGGCCTGAGAAAGGTCATACCTTTGGACAGATGGACCCTAGATAGCCACCAGAGAAGAGAATCTCTGGTCTCTTGATCCAGATTTAGCAGAGGGGACAAATCTGTGTAATCCCCATTCCACTGACTAAGCATGCATAGTTGCAGCGGTCTGAGATGTAGACGCGCAAATGGCACTATGTCCATCGCCGCTACCATTAAGCCGATTACTTCCATACACTGAGCCACCGAAGGGCGCGGAATAGAATGAAGAACATGGCAAGATTTTAGAAGCTTTGATAACCTGGATTCTGTCAGGTAAATCTTCATTTTTACAGAATCTATCAGAGTCCCTAGGAAGGAGACTCTTGTGAGTGGGGATAGAGAACTCTTTTCCTCGTTCACCTTCCACCCATGTGACCTGAGAAATGCCAGAACTATGTCCGTATGTGACTTGGCAATCTGAAAGCTTGACGCCTGTATCAGGATGTCGTCCAGATAAGGGGCCACTGATATACCTCGCAGTCTTAGGACCGCCAGAAGCGATCCCAGAACCTTTGTAAAGATTCTTGGAGCTGAAGCTAACCCGAAGGGAAGAGCCACAAATTGGTAATGCCTGTCCAGAAAGGCAAACCTTAGGAACCGATGATGATCTTTGTGAATCGGTATGTGAAGGTAAGCATCCTTCAAATCCACTGTGGTCATGTACTGACCCTCCTGGATCATAGGTAGGATGGTCCGAATAGTTTCCATTTTGAACAATGGAACTCTGAGGAATTTGTTTAAGATCTTTAGATCCAAAATGGGTCTGAAGGTTCCCTCTTTTTTGGGAACCACAAACAGATTTGAATAGAAACCCTGTCCCTGTTCCGTCTGTGGAACTGGACAGATCACTCCCATAACTAGGAGGTCTTGCACACAGCGTAAGAATGCATCTTTCTTTATCTGGTTTACAGATAATCTCGAAAGGTGAAATCTCCCTTGAGGGGGGGAAGCTTTGAAGTCCAGAAGATATCCCTGAGATATGATCTCCAACGCCCAGGGATCCTGAACATCTCTTGCCCACGCCTGGGCGAAGAGAGAAAGTCTGCCCCCTACTAGATCCGTTAGCGGATAGGGGGCCGTTCCTTCATGCTGTCTTAGAGGCAGCAGCAGGCTTTCTGGCCTGCTTGCCCTTGTTCCAGGACTGGTTAGGTTTCCAGCCCGGCTTGGATTGATCAAAATTTCCCTTTTGTTTTGTAGCAGTGGAAGTTGATGCTGCACCTGCCTTGAAGTTTCGAAAGGCACGAAAATTAGACTGTTTGGCCTTCGATTTGGCCCTGTCCTGAGGAAGGGCATGACCCTTACCTCCAGTAATGTCAGCAAAAATTTCCTTCAAACCAGGCCCGAATAGGGGGAATGTTAAAGACTTTGAAGTCACGTCAGCTGACCAAGATTTAAGCCATAGCGCCCTACGCACCTGGATGGCGAATCCAGAATTCTTAGATGTTAGTTTAGTCAAATGAACAATGGCATCAGAAACAAAAGAATTAGCTAGCTTAAGTGTTCTAAGCTTGTCAAGTATTTCAGTCAATGGAGTAGCTGTCTGAAAGGCCTCTTCCAGAGACTCAAACCAGAATGCTGCAGCAGCAGTGACAGGCGCAATGCATGCAAGGGGCTGCAGGATAAAACATTGTTGAATAAACATTTTCTTAAGGTAACCTTCTAATTTTTTATCCATTGGATCTGAAAAACCACAACTGTCCTCGACAGGGATAGTGGTACGCTTTGCTAAAGTAGAAACTGCTCCCTCCACCTTAGGGACCGTCTGCCATAAGTCCCATGTGGTGGCGTCTATTGGAAAAAAAATTCTAAAAACAGGAGGGGGGGGGGGGGAAACGGCACACCGGGTCTATCCCACTCCTTATTAATAATTTCTGTAAACCTTTTAGGTATTGGAAAAAAATCAGTACACACCGGCACTGCATAGTATTTATCCAGTGTACACAATTTCTCTGGCACTGCAATTGTGTCGCAGTCATTCAGAGCAGCTAACACCTACCCAAGCAATACACGGAGGTTCTCAAGCTTAAATTTAAAAGTAGAAATATCTGAATCAGGTTTCCCCAAATCAGAAATGTCACCCACAGACTGAAGCTCTCCTTCCTCAGCTTCTGCATATTGTGACGCAGTATCAGACATGGGCCTTAAAGCATCTGCGCGCTCTGTACTACGTCTAACCCCAGAGCTATCGCGCTTTCCTCTGAATTCAGGCAGTCTGGCTAATACCGCTGACAGGGTATTATCCATGATTGCCGCCATGTCCTGCAAAGTAATCGCTATGGGCGTCTTTGATGTACTTGGCGCCATTTTAGCGTGAGTCCCTTGAGCAGAAGTCAAAGGGTCCGACACGTGGGGAGAGTTAGTCGGCATAACTTCCCCCTCGTCAGAATCCTCTGGTGATAATTCTTTTAAAGACAACAGCTGATCTTTATTGTTTAAAGTGAAATCAATACATTTAGTACACATTCTCCTATGGGGTTCCACCATGGCTTTTAAACATAATAAACAAGGAGTTTCCTCTATGTCAGACATGTTTACACAGACTAGCAATGAGACTAGCAAGCTTGGAAAACACTTTAAATCAAGTTAAACAAGCAATATAAAAAACGTTACTGTGCCTTTAAGAGAAACAAATTTTGCCAAAATTTGAAATAACAGTGAAAAAAAGGCAGTTAAACTAACGAAATTTTTACAGTGTATGTAACAAGTTAGCAGAGCATTGCACCCACTTGCAAATGGATGATTAACCCCTTAATACAAAAAACGGATTAACAAAATGAAAAAAAAAAAGTTTTTAAACAGTCACAACAACTGCCACAGCTCCACTGTGGCTTTACCTTCCTCAATACACGACTTTTGAAGCCTTTTGAGCCCTTCAGAGATGTCCTATAGCATGCAGGGGACTGCTGAGGGAAGCTGAATGTCTCTGTCTGTAATTTTAACTGCGCAAAAAAGCACTAAAATAGGCCCCTCCCACTCATATTACACCAGTGGAAAGCCTCAGGAAACTGTTTCTAGGCAAAAATCAAGCCAGCCATGTGGAAAAAACTAGGCCCCAATAAGTTTTATCACCAAAGCATATATAAAAACGATTAAACATGCCAGCAAACGTTTTATATTGCACATTAATCAGAGTATATACCTCTTATAGCAAGCCTGATACTAGTCGCTATTAAATCACTGTATTTAGGCTTAACTTACATTAATCTGGTATCAGCAGCATTTTCTAGCAATTCCATCCCTAGAAAAACTTAAACTGCACATACCTTATTGCAGGATACCCTGCACGCCATTCTCCCTCTGAAGTTACCTCACTCCTCAGACATATGTGAGAACAGCAGTGGATCTTAGTTACTTCTGCTAAGATCATAGAAAAACGCAGGCATATTCTTCTTCTAAATGCTGCCTGAGATAAAATAGTACAACTCCGGTACCATTTAAAAACAATAAACTTTTGATTGAAGAAAAAAACTAACTATATTACACCACTTTCTTCTTACTACCTCCAGCTATGTTGAGAGTTGCAAGAGAATGACTGGATATGGCAGTTAGGGGAGGAGCTATATAGCAGCTCTGCTGTGGGTGATCCTCTTGCAACTTCCTGTTGGGAAGGAGAATATCCCACAAGTAATGGATGATCCGTGGACTGGATACACCTTACAAGAGAAATATGGATGTTATACAAATATATATGAATGGCATCATATCAACCATTTAGCATCACTAACTGTGTATTGACCATCTCCCATAATCATAATATCATAAAAATTTAAGGAAACATCTGTTATGAATATTGCAATACCTAGATCCTTGTATAGCATAGTGAAAGCCATCCAAAGATAGACATCTAATTATAAATGTATGTCTTAAAGTATGGTATATTGAGGATAGTACAACATAAATTAGCCCTATAGAATAATAGCACTCTCTTACGTTCTTCATAAGGCAGATGAACAAAAAGATAACAGGGAGAACAAGTATTTAACAGAAATCCCTCTATATAGGTATAGGATTACAAGGTACATACATAGCCATATACTATGGATCTTAATATGCCCTATAAGCTGACATAACACAATAATCTAAATTATTGCTTGGTGTGCATAGGACCAGTTGTTAATATATGCAGGGTTACGTGAAAAGTCACAAATTAGGTAAATAAACTAACCATACTTGTGCAACAATAAAATATAGTGGTATCTATAATTCTAGATCAATGTTCTAGCTATGTCAATAAAGAAGTATAAGTTATGGACCCTATCACCCTAGCATGGGCCAATACCTGGGAAATAGGAAGAGAGGGGAACCCTCTATCCAAGTGGGTAATTTAGTTAGCTATCCCCAAGTAAGAAATGAGTGAGCTAGTAAGCAGGACTTCCCTGTATGAGGATAGCTGGAGGGGCTGAACTTACATAACATGGAATGGTTATATTTTTCCTTTATTTTAGAAAAGGTCACAAAAACCCATTGTTGTAACAATATAGGATCAAAGGGATCTTTACTTTAATCTAAATTAGGCTATAACAATATAGTATTACACACAACACCCTATATTAATACATTACGCTTAGTCCGCTAATGAGCTTCCTATCATAAGGGACTGCTATCCTATTGCATAATGCTATGTATGCCACCAAAAGAGGGTACTGTAGTAATGATTAGATGGCTAATGTGATACAAACACTCCTAGCATTATATATGGGGACATGTGCAAGGAGTAGTTGTTAGGAACTTCAGATAAGCTAGGAATCCCGCTGTGCAAGTGGGAAGAGGAGAGAGGTTTCTGTTGGTTGCACATTGCCAATTCGTAGTACAGTTCCCATCTGCAAGAGGCTCTGACTTAGTGAGCCTATACCCGGGTGCGAGAGAGATGCAGAACAGGGATCTGGCTTCAGTGGCAATCTCTGCATTGCAACCCAGGCCAGATCTCTCTGTGATTTCCCGGAGGCACGCTGATGGATCACGGCACCCAGTGAACTGCTCCCCACATGAAGGAGAGAAGGCATCAGCCACCTCCCACTCTCACCAAGGTTCTCTCCCTCCTCAGGATGCATCTCCCAGGGGTTGGCCGCATCCCTCTTAGGAAAGAATAATAGCGGGTGAGGTGATCTATCTGGAAGGGTACCATTTGTATTTAGGCTACCGGCACATCTTCCCTCTAGCTCTTTAGCTTGTTTCTGTTCCACTGAATCCACACATGTCTCCAGTCTTCCTGCACTCTTAGTTGTAATGTCATTGTCCCACGGGGGTGATGACCATATAAGATGAGATAGACAATTGAATTGTTGGGTGATTTTTCCCTCAAGCTCAGTCAGAAGGGTCATCACTGTATAGCTGAAGTCCTCCATTGTGAGTCTGACCAGCTGAGATTCGAGGCTTTATTCTAAAATGGCCAGTAAAGGGATCGAATGATGCAGGTTGGAGAACCCTGCCGTGGAGGATATTGATAGGTGGCGATCCGATTTTTGATGTGTGATATTTATTGTCCTAGGAGAAGAAGTTTAGCCAGGTAGTTAGTATTCCATCGAGTACCCTTGGCTGTCTATCTTTGGAGCAGAGTGGGTTACTTCAGCGTTAGATTGGGCTGATGAGTCTGGACCATGTCAGCTTTCAGGCAGTGGACCATCTGCTTATGACATTTTCCCCATAATCGGCAATATTAGCGATGCGTGTGTGGTAGAAAATACAAAGAGATACCACCAATAGTAGCTATAGTGCATGTATGTCTCCAAAGATGGCGGCTTATCCCTTCAGGCCAAAAAGTTAATTGAGCTGTTGCAGTGTCAAATATCCTTTTCCTGTGAGTCATAACGTTTGCCCAGAATACTATTACACAATCAAGAGAGATAGTATGATATAAGGCTCCTTATCGAACTTAATATGGTAATTTATTCAATCTAGCAGCAGGAGCTCTGTTAGAACACGTCTTGCTGCTTCGGCTGCTGGCTCCGCCCCCCGTGTTTTTTTGATTTTTAATTCATTACAAGCACTTGTATTTGAATTAGTCAATCCACCCAAATTACAAATACAATATAAGAGAAAAGATTAGTTAAAGATGCAAAACCTAAATCAAACATGCTTTTTTGTAGATTTTTCATAAGCTTTTCAGAGGAGATTTTGTGCACCCAAATGGAAAAAAACATGGTATATGCAAAACTTCAGTTCAGTGGGGATGCTAACTGCCTAATGTGTTTAAAGGCATTTTTTTTTATTTATTTTCTTAATCATTCATATTATTTTCCTTATTTTTCAGTAGCCATTTTTAAAACATCCAAAAACAGAATTGGAATTAGAAATCAGATTATGATCTGGGCTGCATATGGCATCCAATCACAAAAGGCTCACTAGTTGAATTCAACAGACTGTCAATGCTATTCAGCAGAGTGCCTAGATGCAGCCCATATCACAATGTCATCAGTGGGCTGAACTTGGCAGCCATTTCAAAGTGGCTAGAAACAATATTCATTTTAAAATAACTGTTTTACTGTTCCTGCTGCATGATATAGAAAGGGTGCAGAAGGCTGTTTGCAACTTAATCTTTAAGATGACTAAGGTATATACTGTCCCTTTATGATTTGTATAGGTTAAACTCAATTGACTTTTTTCAACCTCATCTACTTATATTACTATGTATAAAAATATCTTAATGGACATTATAGATTAGACTGCAATACAAGCAGTTGTTCTATCGAAAACTCCAAGAAATCGAAAACTCCAAGATGACGTAATTTGCGGTGACAATATAAGAGAAAAGATTACGGTAGCTAAAGATGCAAAACCTAAATCAAACATACTTTTTTTTAGATTTTTCATAAGCTTTTCAGAGGAGATTTTGTGCACCCAAATTGAAAAAAACATGGTATATGCAAAACTTCAGTTCAGTGGGGATGCTGACTGCCTAATGTGTTTGAAGGCATTTTTTTATTTATTTTATTTAACATTCATATTATTTTTATTATTTTTCAGTAGCCATTTTTAAAACATAAAAGACAGTATTTGAATTTGAAATCAGCTTTCCAATGATACTGCAAAATTGTGTTTGTCCCACATCACCTCGAGAAGCCAAAATGTGAATAATGTACTTATCCTGAACATTTAATTTTGACGTCCATTTAGGTATTACATAGGTAAAATTTGGTATTGGATAATATAACAATTGTGTTATGGATTTTTTTTTTAATAAAGCTACTTACACCATAAGAAGTACAGCTCCTATAATCAGTCCAGGGTTTGATGCGTAACCAAACACTTTGCTAATAAATGGTGGCAAATCTTTCTGAATAGTCTCTTGGATAATCTCATACATTCTAATTTTTCCACTAAAATAAAAAAACAATGTTTTGATTAGGGAAATTTTTGAACAATGGAAGATGTTTCTTCCTTTTAATTACTTATATATTTTCATGATTTTCTCACAGATTGCACCATCGTTAAAATTCAATTCCAATTTTTCAGAACTGACAACAAAAGGGAAGAACTAATTTTCACAATATATTGAGAAACACTTTAATAGCAGTACAGAAAATAGCTGTAAAAGAGAATTTAAAGGGACAAATTACCCCACATTTTTCTCCACTTTTATTTGTTTCCAAAGATCCATTTTGCTGTTTGAAATACCTATTATTCCTACCTATTATTAAAGGGACAGTCTAGTAAAAATTAAACTTTCATGATTCAGAGAGGGAATGCAATTTTAAACAGCTTTCCAATTTACCTTTATTGATAAGTTTGCTTTGTTTTCTTAGTGTTATTTGTTTAAAGTTATACCTAGGTAGGCTCAGATGTTAGTTTCTAAGCCGTTGAAGGACGCCTCTTATCTCAGTGCATTTTGACAGTGTTTTTAACATCTAGACAGTGCTAGCGTTCAAGTGTGCCATAGAGATAACATTGAGGGTCCTATGTATCAAAGGTCTTGCGGACCTGATCCAACAGTGTGGATCAGGTCCGCAAGACCTCGCTGAATGCGGAGAGCAATACGCTCTCCGTATTCATCATTTCACCAGTAGCTCACAAGAGCTGCTGGTGCAACGCTGCCCCCTGCAGACTCGCGGCCAATGGGTCGCCAGCAGGGAGGTGTCAATCAACCCGATCGTACTCGATCTTTAGACCGCTGCTTCATAATGGCTGTTTCTGGCGAGTCTGAAGACTCGCCAGAAACACTAACCCACAAGCTCCATACGGAGCTTGATAAATGGGCCTCAATGTCAGCATTGATTGGCTAAAATGCAAGTTTGTCAAAAGAACTGAAATAAGGGGCAGTCTGAGAAGATTTAGATACAAGGTAATCATAGAGGTAAAAAGTATATTAATATAATTGTGCTGGTTATGTAAAACTGGGGAATGGGTAATAAAAGGATTATCTATCTTGTTAAACAATAACAATTCCGGAGTAGACTGTCCCTTTAAGTATAGGTCGAAAAAAACCTGCTTAAACATAGCCAGCAGAAGAAATTAAACTCCCAGTGGGAGGTAGAAGAGATACGCAATAAAATGTTAATTTTCAATTGTTCTAAGTATTGGGCTTTGTTTTACAGAGATAATATAAAGAAGCATATGTGTGTACAGAAAGTGATAAACTAAGGATATCTTTTTTTCCTGCAAGCCAAACCCATTTTGACGGGTTGTAATTTCCAAGAACAAAACTAACTATTCCATATACAGGGAGTGCAGAATTATTAGGCAAGTTGTATTTTTGAGGATTAATTTTATTATTTAACAACAACCATGTTCTCAATGAACCCAAAAAACTAATTAATATCAAAGCTGAATATTTTTGGAAGTAGTTTTTAGTTTGTTTTTAGTTTTAGCTATTTTAGGGGGATATCTGTGTGTGCAGGTGACTATTACGGTGCATAATTATTAGGCAACTTAACAAAAAACAAATATATACCCATTTCAATTATTTATTTTTACCAGTGAAACCAATATAACATCTCAACATTCACAAATATACATTTATGACATTCAAAAACAAAACAAAAACAAATCAGTGACCAATATAGCCACCTTTCTTTGCAAGGACACTCAAAAGCCTGCCAACCATGGATTCTGTCAGTGTTTTGATCTGTTCACCATCAACATTGCGTGCAGCAGCAACCACAGCCTCCCAGACACTGTTCAGAGAGGTGTACTGTTTTCCCTCCTTGTAAATTTCACATTTGATGATGGACCACAGGTTCTCAATGGGGTTCAGATCAGGTGAACAAGGAGGCCATGTCATTAGATTTTCTTCTTTTATACCCTTTCTTGCCAGCCACGCTGTGGAGTACTTGGACGCGTGTGATGGAGCATTGTCCTGCATGAAAATCATGTTTTTCTTGAAGGATGCAGACTTCTTCCTGTACCACTGCTTGAAGAAGGTGTCTTCCAGAAACTGGCAGTAGGACTGGGAGTTGAGCTTGACTCCATCCTCAACCCGAAAAGGCCCCACAAGCTCATCTTTGATGATACCAGCCCAAACCAGTACTCCACCTCCACCTTGCTGGCGTCTGAGTCGGACTGGAGCTCTCTGCCCTTTACCAATCCAGCCACGGGCCCATCCATCTGGCCCATCAAGACTCACTCTCATTTCATCAGTCCATAAAACCTTAGAAAAATCAGTCTTGAGATATTTCTTGGCCCAGTCTTGACGTTTCAGCTTGTGTGTCTTGTTCAGTGGTGGTCGTCTTTCAGCCTTTCTTACCTTGGCCATGTCTCTGAGTATTGCACACCATGTGCTTTTGGGCACTCCAGTGATGTTGCAGCTCTGAAATATGGCCAAACTGGTGGCAAGTGGCATCTTGGCAGCTGCACGCTTGACTTTTCTCAGTTCATGGGCAGTTATTTTGCGCCTTGGTTTTTCCACACGCTTCTTGCGACCCTGTTGACTATTTTGAATGAAACGCTTGATTGTTCGATGATCACGCTTCAGAAGCTTTGCAATTTTAAGAGTGCTGCATCCCTCTGCAAGATATCTCACTATTTTTGACTTTTCTGAGCCTGTCAAGTCCTTCTTTTGACCCATTTTGCCAAAGGAAAGGAAGTTGCCTAATAATTATGCACACCTGATATAGGGTGTTGATGTCATTAGACCACACCCCTTCTCATTACAGAGATGCACATCACCTAATATGCTTAATTGGTAGTAGGCTTTCGAGCCTATACAGCTTGGAGTAAGACAACATGCATAAAGAGGATGATGTGGTCAAAATACTCATTTGCCTAATAATTCTGCACTCCCTGTACAAACATAAACCTAAAGAAGCAATCAATTTATCATCCATTTTATAATCTGCAGCTGGTATAAGTCATTGGAAACACTTTAAGGTAAAAACTATTTTGCAGCACACTATCATTTAAGGCTGAAAAATGAACTTTTAAGCCTAGATTACAAGTGGAGTACAAATATATTAGATCATATCTCTGAAGTTTTCTGCACACATATAAATATAGTAAAAAAAAAAACCAAAAAAAAAAAACATATCTATATTTCTCTAATACAGGTTGAATTCTCCACCCCAGTAGTAAGAGGCACCAAGTGGAGTTGAGAGCAAATCTCAATCCCTGTCAACTTCACAAAGAAGCCTCTCCATCTTTATGGTTTTTACCAGCCTATATTATTCTGGGAAGTTTATTCACTAAAGCTCACTCATCTTTCCATTCTTTAATAAATCACCTGCTTAGAATAAAGTAAAAGCTGTTGATGCTGGAGAAGTTTTTGTGGCCGGTGAAATTGGAGAGCCTGAAGAATCATCTTAGTTAAATATTCCACCTGAGACTAAAAAAGGAATGATCTAAATCAATGCCTTATTTTTAATCAGATTTAGCTCTGATTAAAATCCTAATCTACTCTTGTACTAAAACAACTTCCAACAGTGTAAAGAAAACACAAACACCAAAAGAAAATTGGTTCATAAAGTTTATAAATGTTATGATGATTTTTTTTTTGCATTTTTCCAATCTGTGTTAAAAAAAAGTAAAATTAAAAGCTAGCTTTAAATAAAATGGCTATTTTATGCCACAGTAGCACCCTATAAAATTGGCTGAGGTACATTCAGATATAGAAATACAAGTACAAATGGTATATTTAAATATTGTAATATAAGGGAATAAAAAGTAAAATATTATTTTCAATTTGTTATTTGATAAATGTTTTTCATTATAGTTATGCAAATAGCTGATGTCCATCTTATAAATACATCTACAACTATACCTAAGTACATACTGATACTTACAATATGTTCAATTACCTGAAAGGCCCACAGTCAAAGGAAGGGGGAAGAGACATTATGGTGTATACAACAGGAAGCACACTCATGAATAAAACAAGTAATAAAAGTGCCATGTAAAAATTATTTGATTTTGATGCCTTAAAAACACGTTCCTGTGGGACATTGCTGCTCATTACTGCCCAGCACTGTAAATACATTGATGTCAGAAGACGGAATACATTCACACCAATCAAGCCAGGAGCATAAAAGGATCCCATCCTATAAGAAAGAAGAAAAATATTTGTAGCATAAGGTAGATTTATAGAACAAAGGGTAATGGGGAACACTTCTTTTTTCTACAAATTAACATGATGTCAACACAACCATTTGTGCACTAGCCCATGAAGTCATGTTAAAGGGACACTATACCCAAACATTTTCTTTCATGATTAAGGTAGAGAATACAATTTTAAACAACATTCCAATTTACTTCTATTACCTAATTTGCTTCATTCTTTAGATACACTTTAATGAAGAAATAGCAATGCACACAGTGAACCAATTACAGGAGGCATCTATGTGCAGCTACCAATCAGCAGCTACTAAGCATATCTAGATATGCTTTTCAGCAAAGAATATCAAGAGAATGAAGCAAAATAGATAATAGAAGTAAATTAGAAAGTTGATTATAATTGTATGCTCTTTTTAAATCGTGAAAGAAAAAAATTGGGTTTCATGTCCCTTTAACTATAGAAAATGGTATAAATTCCCAACCTCTCTCACTGGGGCCCTAATAATAAAAACATTGACTGAAAGTTGAGATATTTAAAGAATAGGGGCGTGTCCGAGCAATGTCGGTGAGCAGTAATGTCTCTCCTAAAGAAGACAATTTGATATCTTATCAAATTACCATACAACAGTTCACAACAATATCTATGACTAATAACTTAAAACTTTTCGTTATAAATGTAGAGGGCTTTTTACTGCTTTATTTGGTTTATTTGCATTTACAGTCAATGCATGCAGGTTAAGTTTCCCCCAAATGCAAATATTCCAGTAGTCACATGGTTACAGACTTGAGGGACAAACTTGTGCACAATATGCCCAGAACCCATTGCACTAACTCAAGTGAACATGTCCTTCATATTATATTCTCACCAGATCATGCCTTGATTGAAAATGAGACCAAGTACATTTCCACTAATGTCAAATTCGGCATATGATGGCTAGGGAAAAACAGAAAACAAGTATTTTAGAAAATGTTTTAAGAACTATGTAACAAAACACCACACCATAATGGATAAAGAACTTGTGCTAATTACATAAATTATATGAGGGTGGATCAATAAGTGCTAGCTAGAGCTATATTCTGTAATAATGATGTAAGTATTCAAAACCACATCAAGTCAAAAACCAAAACAAGTTTTACATTTACAAAATGAAGTGCTAACACCACCAGAAGTAAACTTATAAATGGTTTGTGCCTGATTAAATAACAATCAGCTAGATTACGAGTTTTGCGTTATGGCTCATAACGCTGATTTTTCACTATGGCTGCTATGACGAGTCTTGCAGGTATATGTGCACCGCACACCTTGTTATCCGTCACGCAACGTAACTACCGCACCTTTCAAAAAGTCCTTTTACAATGGGACTTCCATAGTGCTGGTATTACGAGTTTGCCTGTCCGGCCAAAAAGTGAGCAGTACAGCCTATAACTACAAGATCTGTACCGCCACCTGAAAGTCAGTAGTTATGAGTTTTACGCTACAAAGCTGTAGCATAAAACCCATAACTAAAGTGTTACAAAGTACACTAAACACCCATAAACTACCTATTATCGCAAACAAAAAAATAAAATTATTAACCCCTAATCTGCCGCTCCAGACATCTCCGCCACTATAATAAACATATTAACCGCTGCAGTCCTGCATCACCAACACTAGTTAAATATTATTAACCCCTAATCTGCTGCCCCCAATGTCGTCGCCACCTACATACACTTATTAAACCCTAATCTGCTGTCCCTAACATCGCCGCAACCTACATTACTGTTATTAACCCCTAATCTGCTGCCCCCAATGTCGCTGCCACTATACTAAAGTTATTAACCCCTAAACCTAACCCTAAGTCTAACCCTAACCCTAACGTAACCCATAACCCTAACACCCACTAACTTTAACATAATTTAAATAATTCCAAATAAAAATTAAAATTAATACCTAAATTATTCCTATTTAAAAATAAATAAATACTTACCTGTAAAATAAAACCTAAGCTAGCTACAATATAACTAATAGTTATATTGTAGCTATCTTAGGTTTTATTTTTATTTCACAGGTAAGTTTGTATTTATTTTAACTAGGTTGATTAGTTAGTAAATAGTTATTAACTATTTACTAACTACCTAGTAAAAATAAATACAAATTTACCTGTGAAATAAAACCTAACCTGTCTTACAGTAAACATAACATTACACTAAAATTAAATAAATTACATTCATGAAATACAATTAACTAAATTACAAACCCCCCCCACTAAGTTACACAAAATAAAAAAGAAATTATCAAATATTTAAACTAATTACACCTAATCTAATAGCCCTATCAAAATAAAAAAGCCCCCCCAAAATAATAAAACCCCTAGCCTAAATTAAACTGTTAATAGCCCTTATAAGGACCTTTTGCGGGGCATTGTCCCAAAGAATGTAGCAAGAAAGGGATTCAAGGATGCACTGGTAGTCGGTAGAATATGCAGAAATTGTTCCAAAGAAATCAGCTCTTTTACATGGCAAATAAAAAAAAAAACAACCCCCAACAGTAAAACCCACCACCCACACAACCAACCCCCACAAATAAAAACCTACCTAAAAAACCTAAGCTTCCCATTGCCCTGAAAAGGACATATGGATGGGCATTGCCCTTAAAAGGGCATTCAACCCTTAATAAAACCTAACACTAACCCCCGAAGATCCACTTACAGTTTTGGAAGACCAGACATCCATCCTCATCCAGCCGGGAGAAGTCTTCATCCAAGCGGCAAGAAGTCCTCAATGAAGCCGGGAGACGTCTTCATCCAAGCGGCAAGAAGTCGTCCTCTAGGCGGGCAGAAGTCTTCATCCAGACGGCATCTTCAATCTTCATCCTTCCGACGCGGAGCGGCTCCATCTTCAAGACATCCAGCGCAGAGCATCCTCTTCATACGGTCCCAGTCATACACTGAAGGTTCCCTTTAAAGGACGTCATCCAAGATGGCATCCCTTGAATTCCGATTAGCTGATAGAATTCTTTCAGCCAATCGGAATTAAATGGTAAAAAATCATATTGGCTGATGCAATCAGCCAATAGGATTGAGCTTCAATCCTATTGGCTGACCCAATCAGCCTATGGGATTGAGCTCGCATTTTATTAGCTGTTCCAATCAGCAAATAGAATGCAAGCTCAATCCTATTGGTTGATTGGATCAGCCAATAGGATTGAAGCTCAATCCTATTGGCTGATTGCATCAGCCAATAGGATTTTTTACCTTTTAATTCCGATTGGCTAATAGAATTCTATCAGCCAATCGGAATTCAAGGGATGCCATCTTGGATGACGTCCTTTAAAGGGAACCTTCAGTGTACGTCTGGGACCGTATGAAGAGGATGCTCTGTGCTGGATGTCTTGAAGATGGAGCCGCTCCACGTTGGAAGGATGAAGATAGAAGATGCCATCTGGATGAAGACTTCTGCCCGCCTGGAGGCCAACTTCTTGTCACTTGGATGAAGACTTCTCCCAGCTTCGTTGAGGACTTCTTGCAGCTTGGATGAAGACTTCTTCCGGCTGGATGAGGATGGATATCCGGTCTTCCAAAACTGTAAGTGGATCTTCGGGGTTAGTGTTAGGTTTTATTAAGGATTTATTGGGTGGGTTTTATTTTTAGCTTAGGGTTTGGGCAATGTAAAAGAGCTAAATGCCCTTTTAAGGGCAATTTCCATCCAAATGCCCTTTTCAGGGCAATGGGGAGCTTAGGTTTATTTAGATAGGATTTTATTTGGGGGTTTGTTGTGTGGGTGGTGGGTTTTACTGTTGGGGGGTTGTTTGTATTTTTTTTTTACAGGTAAAAGAGCTGATTTCTTTGGGGTAATGCCCCGCAAAAGGCCCTTTTAAGGGCTATTGGCAGTTTAGTGTAGGCTAGGGTTTTTTTATTTTGGGGGGGCTTTTTTATTTTGATAGGGCTATTAGATTAGGAGTAATTCATTTTTATTTTTGATAATTTCTTTTTTTATTTTTTGTAATTTAGTGTTTATTATTTTTTATTTTAGATAAATGTATTTTTTAATTTAATTTATTTAATTGTATTGTAATGTTAGGTGTTAGTGTAACTCAGGTTAGGTTTTATTTTACAGGTCAATTTTTATTTATTTTAACTAACTAGTAAATAGTTAATAACTATTTACTAACTAGTCTATCTAGTAAAAATAAATGCAAACTTAGCTGTGAAATAAAAATAAAACCTAAGATAGCTACAATGTAACTATTAGTTATATTGTAGCTAGCTTAGGGTTTATTTTACAGGTAAGTATTTAGTTTTAAATAGGAATTATTTAGTTATTAATAGTAGATTTTTTTTTTTTAAAGCTTTATTAAGCATAAATCAGTACAAAAAAAAGATACCAATAGAACAATCAGCATAAAAAACAGACTTTGAACAATTTTTTAGATATAAAATACAAAAATATTCATAATACAGCCTGGCACAGAATTTTAACATAAGAATAATTGCCAACTAATAAATTACTCTTGTTCTTACATCTGGATTGAGGAGAAATATCTCCAAAGGTAAAGTAATATCCTTTAGTATATGCTCAAAAATAGAGTTTAGTTTATTAAATTTATTACTTATAGGGCATCACAGGAGTTTTTAGACCATGTCTGTTCCCATTTTCTCATCTATCGTTAAATCCTAATATGGAAACGGATAGTCCCTAACAAAGTTACTAAGTAGGGACATCAAGTTCAAATTAACCACAGAAAAGGAAAAAAAAAAAAAAAAAAAAAAAAAAAGGGAAAAGGGAAAAGGGGGAAGGGATGGGGAAGGGAAAAATGGAGGGGAAAGAAAGATAGAGGGAATTTTCAAGGGGATAATGAATCCACAATGGGACCAAGAGAACATTAATATGCATTGGGCTTCTAAGGAGATTTAGGAACCCACCTACTCCAGATCGTCCAATACTTATCGATGCGGTCAGTTGTGTTGTAAAAACCTCTCTCCATTGACGCTAAATAGTCTATAAGTTGAGTGATCTGCGCTAAAGTTGGAGCTTCAGGTTTTTTCCATGACCTGGCTATACACATCTTGGTTGCAATAAGAATTGCAACTCCAAGGATTTGTTGGGGTTTTTGTACTTCCCTGAGCCCGATGTGCAGAAGGGCTAATGCTGGGGATTTAGATAATATAATACCCAAGTCAGATAACAATAGAAAGATCTCTCTCCACAAAGGGGCAATTTTTGGACAGGACCACCAGATGTGTAAATCTGTGCCCTGTTGGCCACATTCCCTCCAGCATTGCGGGGAGGCTGTGGGGTATATCTTTGACAACTTGTGAGGGGTTAAATACCACTTTAAGAGAACCTTGAAGTAGATTTCAAGAAAAGTTATGCAATGTATAGCTGATTTAGTAATCGTTGTCGCGTGTTCCACTTCCATCGGGGTAATTTGGATTTCTATTTCACGTCCCCACGCCTTAATCTGCCAGGGTATGGTTTCGCTATAGTCGCTAAGGAGTAGCAGATGATGATTTGTAAGTGGTATTATAGGCTTAGTCCCTGCTTGCCATCGTTTCTCCCAAGTAGTACTTTCTCTCAGCTGTGCCTTGGGGAAACCCCAAGCCTGGCAGTATTCTATCAATCTATAGCTTTCGAACATTAACCATCTCGGAGCCTCTTTTACCTGCGCGGCTATTTGTTTAGTTGTTGATAGCTTCTTCTGGGTGTAGAGGTCTCCAACACAGACAAAATTCCATGATAGCCAATCCTGTCTATGCATATCTGAGAGGCCCATCATCAGTCCCTGGAGACTATGAATAGGTGAAGGATGAGGTGCCAGTCCTTGATGATGTCTAAGTCTATGCCATGTCCGGCAATTGTCTAAGATAATTTTATTCGTGAGCGCTACATCCAGGAGCCTATGCTTAGGGATCCATATTAGATCTTTTAAAAGGAGTTTTCTAGGGATGACCTCAGTCTCAAGCAAAAACCACGCCGGTTTCTCTTTCTCATTGCTCCAGGCCACAATGTGGGTTAATCTGGCTGCGTCGTGGTATAAGTATATATTGGGGAAAGCTATGCCTCCTTTGTTTATCGGTAGTTGAAGAATACGGCTCGCCACCCTCGGAATCTTTCCTCTCCAGACATAGTTAATGAACATAGACTGAATCTGAGATAAATAAATTTTTGGTATCGTATAGGGTATGCATCTGAATAAGTACAGAATTTTTGGAAGAATAGCCATTTTAAGAGTGGAGATACGCCCCATCCAGGAAATTTCTCTATAGTCCCATCTCTGTAGAAGACTTTTAATTTCTACAATCAATGGCTCAAAATTGTATTTGATGACCTTATTTATATCAGGGCCTAAAAATATACCCAGATGTTTAATAAGATCTATGTGCCAGGTGAAAGAGAAACGGGTCTTAAGTGTGGCGAGGAGCCCAGGATCAAGATTAATTGCTAGAGCTTCCGTTTTGAGAATGTTTACTTTATAGAGACTGAGAACCCCATAGGATTCTAGGGTCCTGAAAACTTCTGGAATTGAAGAGCTCGGGTTAGTTAACAAAATGGTCAAGTCATCAGCGAAGAGGGCAATTTTCTCTATTCGCTCGCCTATCTTAACTCCCTCTATGCCTTGAGAGTGCCTGATCTTTTGGGCTAGAGGTTCCATAACCATAGCAAAGATCAGAGGTGAAAGGGGGCAGCCCTGCCTAGTCCCGTTGGTTATGGGAAAGGCTCTAGATCTAAAACCCACGCCTCTGACCGTCACAAATGGTGCTGTATATAATGCCTGAACCATGCCAATGAATTGGGGAGGAAAACCAAAAGATTTAAGTACCTGCCAGATATAATCCCATCGGACCCTGTCAAATGCCTTTTCCGCATCTAAAGACAGGGCCACGATGGGAACCCCCCGGCAGGCTGACTCAGAGAACACCTGTAAAAGTTTACGAGTATTGTCAGGACCTTGCCTGCCAGATGTGAAGCCAACTTGGTCTATTTGTATGATATCCGGTAGTAAATGAACAATCCTATTAGCTAAGAGCTTAGAATACATCTTGACGTCTAAATTTATCAGAGAAATAGGTCTATAATTGGCACAGTAGAGAGGATCCTTTTCTGGTTTAGGAATTGCAATAATAGATGCTTCCAAGAACTCTCTTGAAAAACTTCCTACCTCATTGAAGAAGGGGCAGAGGAGGGATGATAGATGTTGTTTAAACATTTTATAGAAAGAGCCCGTGAAACCGTCGGGTCCTGGAGATTTATTCGGTTTAAGTTGGGTAATAACATTGCAAATTTCTTTAATAGAGAACGGATGTAGAAGTGAGTTCCTTGCCTCTTCTGTGAGTACAGGAAGCTCAAGGGGGTCTAAAAACTCCTGTATCTTATCTATAGAGGGAGTATCAAGGTTTTCTGCTTCCGTAAGATTATAGAGTTGATAGTAATAATCGGCGAAAGCATTTCCGATATCTTCGGGAGCTAAAACTTTAGAGCCGTTAATCTCTAGAGCTTGAACCCTAGAGTGGGCAGTTCTAGCATTAAGTTTTCGAGCTAAAAGCTCATTTGCCTTATTGCCTTTATGATACATTACTTGCTTAAATTTTGCCAGATTGGCTTTAATTCTATCGTGCTCTAATTGGAGGATTTGTCTTTTGAGGGCGCTAATTTCATCAGAAATTAAGCTAGTAGGATTATCTTTGTTGATTTTTTCCATGTCCCTCAATTTCATGACCAGCTGGCCCAAAGGACCTCCTCTGTTTTTCCGAACTCTAGCTGATTCAGAGATGCAGACCCCCCTTATGTATGCCTTGAATGCCCCCCATAAGATTTGGAAGGAAGTTTGACCTGGTGTATTAAACTGTTTATAGCCGTTGATCGCTTTTATAAGTGAGTCTTTAAATCCTGGTTCTTCCCAGAGAAAATTTGGGAACCTCCACGAATATCCCCCCTTGTGAGCCCCTGATGGAAAAATGTCAAAAGAGACCGCATCGTGGTCTGACCATGTACAAATATGTATTCGTGAATTTGTGACCTCATTGAGAAGCCAAGAGTCAACTAGAAAATAATCCAGTCTAGAATAGGATTTGTGCGGGTTGGAAAAAAAAGTAAAATCTTTGTCCTCAGGGTGGCATGATCGCCAGACATCATATAATTCATGTCTAGCGGATAGGGACCTAAATTTACTTGCTATAGAGCTGGTATAAGGGTCAATAGATTTGCCCCTTACAAGTTTTTTATCTAATTTAGGGTCCCAGATAACATTAAAATCTCCTCCAATTACGATATGACCTTGTCTCACCGATTTTGCAAGTTTAAGGACTTTTGATAAAAAATTTAACTGTTGTTGGTTTGGGGCATATAAGTTAACTAAGGTAAAAAGGGTGCCATTAAGTTTGCACACACAAATAATGAATCTGCCACCGGGGTCTCTATCTAAGTATATTTGTTCAAACTGAAGGTCTTTATGTAGGAGTATTGAAACTCCTCTTGTCTTATCAGAATAAGAAGCCGTAATCAGGCTTGGGTATAGAGTCGATCTATATGTTTGAGGTTTGTCTTTTATCCAGTGAGTTTCCTGGATAAATAAAACTTGTCCCTTTAATTTTTTGCAGTATGTTGTTAACATACTGCGTTTATCAGGCGAGTTTAGGCCCTTAGCATTTAGAGTAAGGAATCGTATGGAAGTCTCCATTGTGGAAAATGGGGAAAGGATAAGGGGGAAAAGGAGAAGAGTAAGGAGAGAGAGAGAAAAAAAAAAAAAAAGAAGCTAAAATAGGAAGAACATATAAGAGGAAAGTTAAAAATGTAAGGAATATAATATATATATTTTGGGAATTCAGATGTGCCAGAGAGTAGCAATATTCTTAAGAAACATAGGGATTCTAATTGATCCACAAGTTTACATCCGTAAACTTAAGTATTATTGAGGGGGAGGAAGTTGGTGAGGCCAGATGGTATAAAAGATATAGGCCTCAAATTGAGTTGGCAAATATTGTGCAGACAGTTGGTTGAAAACAAATATGAATTTATGTGTATTCTTAACCAATATATTAAGTGTATCTAAAAGGAGGAGAACCAATGCCCTCCCTTAAATGATAAATAGGTGAAATCCATTGGGGAAGAAAGGAAGGGGGGAAGGGTTCGGGGAAAGGGGTTATTTTAAATCTAACAAAATATCTTGGGAAACCAATGGAAATATCCTAGGTGTAGTCATATGCTTACTTATATAACCTATGTGTCTGTACTAAATCTATGTGGAAAGTCAGTATCCAATGAATAGCATTTTGTATTAAAAAACATGAGTGCTAGGACAATGGTGTATTTAGTGGCAATTTATTAACCTAAGGTAGAGCTTGACCTTTAAAGAGAGTATGATTTTACGGTTGTCACTGGACTAGATATAAAAAAAAAAAAAAAAAAAAAAAAAAAGGAAGAGGATAAACAGAAATACATTTGGACTATAAAATCTAAGAACATAATACTCAAGTGTTTTGGACTCAGTGCTAGAGCTAATGTCTTCCAACAATTGAACCTCAGGTGTTATGTACCTTTCTACTCCAGTGAGGAGACCTAAACATAGAATATAAATCTATTTGTCTACAGTCTAACAAATGAAACATTTAAAACACTACATAGTCAAATTGACCCAAGGTTGACTTCTAAGTGCTATAAAAACATTCACTGTGAACCATTAGCCATAACTAAGTAGAGCGAGTGGCATAATACTGAGCTTTGTGATATAAGTGAAAGTATAAAGGCAAATCTATAGATTCCCTGTGAGAGGTGAATATCTATCTTAATAATAAGTTACAAAAACTTAAAACATTGCATAATCAAACAAACCTAAGACCCACATATAAGTGCTATAAAAACATTCAATTTACACCTTAACCGAAAAATAGAGCAAATAGCTCAAAGCTGAGCTTTGTGATATAACTAATAATATCCTGGTATATATAAGGGAAGTGACTTTAAACCTTATTATTAGAAGGTAAAATAAAAATAAACAGAGATACATTTAGACTGTAGAATCTAAGAACATAATACTCAAATGTTTTAGGCCCAGTGCTAGAGCTAATGTCTTCTAATAATTAAACCTCAGGTTATCTGTATCTTCTACTCCGATGAGAAGACCTAAACATAGAATATGAATTTATTTGTCTATAATCTAAAAAATGGAACCTTCAAAACACTATACAGTTGGATTGACCACAGGTTGACTTCTAAGTGCTATAAAAACATTCACTGTGAACCATTAACCATAACTAAATAGAACAAGTGGCACAATACTGGGCTTTGTGATATAAGTGAAAATGTAAAAACAAATCTATAGATTCCCTGTGAAAGATACATATCTATCTTAATATTGTGTTCCAAAAACTTAGAACATTGCATAATCAAACAAACCTGAAACCAACATATAAGTGTTAATAATAAAAAAAACAAAAACAAAAAAAAACATTCAATTTACACCTTAACCAAAAATACATAAAGCAAATAGCTCAAAGCTGAGCTTTGTGGTATAAATAAAAATGTATAGACAAATCTACACATTCCCAGTAAAGGGTGAATATCTATCATAGGCCTAGATTTGGAGTTTGGCGGTAGATGGGCTGTTAACGCTCCGCGGGCTTTTTTCTGGCCGCAGCATAAAATTAATTCTGGTATCGAGAGTTCAAAAAAATGCTGCGTTAGGCTCCAAAAAAGGAGCGTAGAGCATTTTTACCGCAAATGCAACTCTCGATACCAAAGTTGCTTACGGACGCGGCCAGCCTCAAAAACGTGCTCGTGCATGATTCTCCCATAGGAAACAATGGGGCTGTTTGAGCTGTAAAAAAACCTAACACCTGCAAAAAAGCAGCGTTCAGCTCCTAACGCAGCCCCATTGTTTCCTATGGGGAAACACTTCCTACGTCTGCACCTAACACTCTAACATGTACCCCGAGTCTAAACACCCCCAACCTTACACTTATTAACCCCTAATCTGCCGCCCCCGCTATCGCTGACCCCTGCATATTATTTTTAACCCCTAATCTTCCGCTCCGTACACCGCCGCAACCTACGTTATCCCTATGTACCCCTAATCTGCTGCCCCTAACACCGCCGACCCCTATATTATATTTATTAACCCCTAATCTGCCCCCCTCAACGTCGCCGACACCTGCCTACACTTATTAACCCCTAATCTGCCGAGCGGACCTGAGTGCTACTATAATAAAGTTATTAACCCCTAATCCACCTCACTAACCCTATAATAAATAGTATTAACCCCTAATCTGCCCTCCCTAACATCGCCGACACCTAACTTCAATTATTAACCCCTAATCTGACGACCGGAGCTCATCGCTACTATAATAAATGGATTAACCCCTAAAGCTAAGTCTAACCCTAACACTAACACCCCCCTAAGTTAAATATAATTTACATCTAACGAAATTAATTAACTCTTATTAAATAAATTATTCCTATTTAAAGCTAAATACTTACCTGTAAAATAAACCCTAATATAGCTACAATATAAATTATAATTATATTATAGCTATTTTAGGATTAATATTTATTTTACAGGCAACTTTGTATTTATTTTAACCAGGTACAATAGCTATTAAATAGTTAAGAACTATTTAATAGTTACCTAGTTAAAATAATAACAAAATTACCTGTAAAATAAGTCCTAACCTAAGTTATAATTAAACCTAACACTACCCTATCAATAAATTAATTAAATAAAATACCTACAATTACCTACAATAAAACCTAACACTACACTAACAATAAATAAATTAAATACAATTTCTACAAATAACTACAATTACATAAACTAACTAAAGTACAAAAAATAAAAAAGAACTAAGTTACAAAAAATAAAAAAATATTTACAAACATAAGAAAAATATTACAACAATTTTAAACTAATTACACCTACTCTTAGCCCCCTAATAAAATAACAAAGACCCCCAAAATAAAAAATTCCCTACCCTATTCTAAATTAATAAATGTAAAAGCTCTTTTACCTTACCAGCCCTGAACAGGGCCCTTTGCGGGGCATGCCCCAAGAAAATCAGCTCTTTTGCCTGTAAAAAAAAACATACAATACCCCCCCCCCCAACATTACAACCCACCACCCACATACCCCTAATCTAACCCAAACCCCCCTTAAATAAACCTAACACTAAGCCCCTGAAGATCTTCCTACCTTGTCTTCACCATCCAGGTATCACCGATCTGTCCTGGCATCCGGTGCTGAAGAGGTCCAGAAGAGGCTCCAAAGTCTTCCTCCTATCCGGCAAGAAGAGGACATCCGGACCGGCAAACATTGTCTCCAAGCGGCATCTTCGATCTTCTTCCATCCGGTGCGGAGCGGGTCCATCTTGAATTGAGCTCGCATTCTATTGGCTGTTCCGATCAGCCAATAGAATGCGAGCTCAATCTGATTGGCTGATTGGATCAGCCAATCGGATTGAACTTGATTCTGATTGGCTGATTCCATCAGCCAATCAGAATATTCCTACCTTAATTCCGATTGGCTGATAGAATCCTATCAGCCAATCGGAATTCGAGGGACGCCATCTTGGATGACGTCCCTTAAAGGAACCGTCATTCGTCGGGAGACACAGAAAGAAGAGGATGGATCCGCGTCAGCTGATTCAAGATGGACCCGCTCCGCACCGGATGGAAGAAGATCGAAGATGCCGCTTGGAGAAGATGTTTGCCGGTCCGGATGTCCTCTTCTTGCCGGATAGGAGGAAGACTTTGGAGCCTCTTCTGGACCTCTTCAGCACCGGATGCCAGGACGGATCGGTGATACCTGGATGGTGAAGACAAGGTAGGAAGATCTTCAGGGGCTTAGTGTTAGGTTTATTTAAGGGGGGTTTGGGTTAGATTAGGGGTATGTGGGTGGTGGGTTGTAATGTTGGGGGGGGTATTGTATGTTTTTTTTTACAGGCAAAAGAGCTGATTTTCTTGGGGCATGCCCCGCAAAGGGCCCTGTTCAGGGCTGGTAAGGTAAAAGAGCTTTTACATTTATTAATTTAGAATAGGGTAGGGAATTTTTTATTTTGGGGGTCTTTGTTATTTTATTAGGGGGCTTAGAGTAGGTGTAATTAGTTTAAAATTGTTGTAATATTTTTCTTATGTTTGTAAATATTTTTTTATTTTTTGTAACTTAGTTCTTTTTTATTTTTTGTACTTTAGTTTATGTAATTGTAGTTATTTGTAGAAATTGTATTTAATTTATTTATTGATAGTGTAGTGTTAGGTTTTATTGTAGGTAATTGTAGGTATTTTATTTAATTAATTTATTGATAGGGTAGTGTTAGGTTTAATTATAACTTAGGTTAGGACTTATTTTACAGGTAATTTTGTTATTATTTTAACTAGGTAACTATTAAATAGTTCTTAACTATTTAATAGCTATTGTACCTGGTTAAAATAAATACAAAGTTGCCTGTAAAATAAATATTAATCCTAAAATAGCTATAATATAATTATAATTTATATTGTAGCTATATTAGGGTTTATTTTACAGGTAAGTATTTATCTTTAAATAGGAATAATTTATTTAATAAGAGTTAATGAATTTCGTTAGATTAAAATTATATTTAACTTAGGGGGTGTTAGTGTTAGGGTTAGACTTAGCTTTAGGGGTTAATCCATTTATTATAGTAGCGATGAGCTCCGGTCGTCAGATTAGGGGTTAATAATTGAAGTTAGGTGTCGGCGATGTTAGGGAGGGCAGATTAGGGGTTAATACTATTTATTATAGGGTTAGTGAGGTGGATTAGGGGTTAATAACTTTATTATAGTAGCGCTCAGGTCCGCTCGGCAGATTAGGGGTTAATAAGTGTAGGCAGGTGTCGGCGACGTTGTGGGGGGCAGGTTAGGGGTTAATAAATATAATACAGGGGTCGGTGGGGTTAGGGGCAGCAGATTAGGGGTACATAAGTATAACGTAGGTGGCGGTCGGCAGATTAGGGGTTAAAAAATTTTAATCGAGTGGCGGCGATGTGGGGGGACCTCGGTTTAGGGGTACATAGGTAGTTTATGGGTGTTAGTGTACTTTAGGGTACAGTAGTTAAGAGCTTTATGAACCGGCGTTAGCCCAGAAAGCTCTTAACTCCTGCTATTTTCCGGCGGCTGGAGTTTTGTCGTTAGAGCTCTAACGCTCACTTCAGAAACGACTCTAAATACCGGCGTTAGAAAGATCCCATTGAAAAGATAGGATACGCAATTCACGTAAGGGGATCTGCGGTATGGAAAAGTCGCGGCTGAAAAGTGAGCGTTAGACCCTATTTTGAGTGACTCCAAATACCGGCGGTAGCCTAAAACCAGGGTTAGGAGCCTCTAACGCTGGTTTTCACGGCTACCGCCGAACTCTAAATCTAGCCGATAGTGTTTAAGTTACAAAAACTTCCCTTTGGCCTTCTTAGACTCATCTAGTGTAACAAAAAAAGGAGATGTATACATCTGAGATAGTACATGATCTCAATAGCATCTAGCTGTTGGGTCAGCCTCGGAGCCAGGCACAGCAATTTCTCTTATAGAACATAGCAAGCCAAGAGGGCTATATATAAGGACTTATATTGCTGTATCTATATCCGAGGGCAAGGCTAAAACTCTAACTATTCAAAAATTTCTAAACAAATAATGTTACCTTGTGTCAGAAGGACATATAGATTATACTTTAAGAGAATTTGAGCAATTTGATAAATTAAAAACTGACAATCAACAAACATATCTCAGAAGCTCACATAATGGATTCCCAGTTGGTTATTCTTAGTGCCAGAATTTTAGGTCCTCTTTCAGGGGAATTATGGTATCTTTAATTAGGACCCAGATGGCATATGCTGTGGAGACTGGCAAAGAAAGCCTATCCTGGGTACTTCCATTGTGAGTCAACAATATTATATAAAAAAGACCTATAGTGAGCTTATTACTAAGAAAAATTTGGATACAAAAAAAAAAAAAAAAGTGATCAAAAAGAAACTGACATATCTCAGGATTCTCACACACAGTGGGTCTCCAGTGGGTTGCTTTCAGAGCCAGGACTTTACCTCCTTTCTCGAGGGAGTTGTATCTACCTTAGTAAGGACCCAATTGGAGTTATTGTAAAAACTAGCGGGGAAGCAAGTCCTAGGTTCATCCACTGTGAGTGGTGAGTTTTAATAAAAAAAAAAAAAAAAAAAGACATATAATTTACTTATTGCCTAAACAAACTTAAGAACAATACATTGAGATACTAAAAATAAAAAGTAAAAATAAAAATATGCAAAACAAAAAATTGCATTTTTTCCCTTAGGTCTCTCATAACATAAATAGGCAGTATGATTTTGCGACTGACTTCCAGGAAAACAGTTATTATCAGATTATCCTGGAGAAGAATCTCTAAGAACTGAATTCCTTTTACTAGACAGGGGGCGTTGAGGAAGGGGGTTCCATTGATCAGCTAGAGGCCTTAGCTGTGAGGGCCTTAAAGGAGTGTGAGCGACATTATTTTCTGCTTGATCCCATTGTTTCAGAAGATCTTCGCCTGTCGCTGGGGAATCCACTGTAACCAGAGATCCCTCTCGATGTATGATGAGTTTAGTTGGGTAGCCCCATCTATATTTTAGGCCTCTTGAACGGAGGGATTGGGTAAGCTGACGGAAGGTGCTCCTTTTCTGCAGGGTGAACTGTGATAGATCTGGAAATACTTGTATCTGTCTCAGATGCTCAGGAAGTTGAGGTTTGGAGAAGGCTGCCCTCATGAGTTGCTCTTTATAAGTATAGAAGTGAAACCTTGCAATTACATTTCTAGGCTTATCTTTGGGAGCGTTTCTGCCTCTAGGAATCCTATGGACTCTATCGATTAGCATATCTTTTGGATCTGAGGGGGGTGCTAGTGAGACGCAAAATCTCTTAACAAATGTCTTTAGATCCGGCTGCAGAGTCTCCTCAGTAATGCCTCTAAATCTAACATTGTTGCGGCGAGACCTATCCTCTAGGTCCGCCACCTTCTGTTCCATTTCAGAGACATAGTCTGCAAGGTTTTGGGAGTGGGCGATTATGTTCTGCTGTTCAATCGCCAAGTCCTCTTGCTTGCGCTCAAGTACTTCAGTCCTCTCTCTCATTTCTGTAAGATCCTTTTTGAGGTCTGCAACTGCGATTTTGATGGTAGATGCAAATTATCTTGCAGGTCATTTAACCTCTTAGATAAAGTATCCACTATGTCTGATCTGGTTATAGGTTCCATTTCTTCCTCCTGTTGTTGAAGTATAGATGAATTAGTACTGTCAGAGCTCTCTTGGCATGAGTGAGGCGAGACAGAGTCCCTTGTAGCAGTTAAATCTTTAGGTTTGAAATGATCAGCAACGGAGTTTTTAGCTCTAGTTAATGTCTTGTTTTTATTTCTTTGAGACTGAGACATTGCTGGTAGATTTAGCTAATCTTTGTGTTTACCCAGAGAAAACAATAAGGGAGGGTAAGGGTGATTTGAGGTATAAACTGGGTTTCTGGATTTCAGCTTGTAGTTTAGTATAAGCAACTAGCACAGGGAGGGCTTCTGGCCACTAACCCCCCTATCCCTGCATTTTATTGGTAGATAGCATAGAGAATCTTAGTGAAGATAGTTGTATTAAAAACTGCAGAGTTTAGAGAGATGAGTATAAAAATATTGTAGTCAGCTCTTCAGGGCCTTTATGCTAGGGCTGTAAGAGGTTTAGCTAGGCCTAGGTGCAGAGAAAAAAAAAACAGTATGGAGATAGGCAATAAAATTGTTTCTCTTTTCACACAGCTACAGTGCTCAAGCCCACACTGTATCAGAGCAGTATACCACACTCCATATCACCCAAACTGTGTAGGTGGCTTCCAAATGTCCCACAGTGTGTCAATGTACAATAAGAGTGCTAAGGCTGTATTTCTCCTTGCAAGGGCCGGAGTGGGCTAGCAGCAATAATATTTCCAGCCTGTGGCCTAGGTTTCCTCCAAGCCCTCTCACTTTAAGTTCATGCCTTAGGAGCTATAGATCTCCAGCTCAGAGTCTAAGCGAGGTTTAAGAATATAATAACACCTCCATATCAATAGACTTACTGTTGGATTCTGTTTTGAGGGTTAGAGTCAGCCAGCCGCGAGTTCCGGTATAGGCCGCAGCCGCAGTGTTTCCCAGCTTAACCTCCGGTACTCCTTCCCGGTCTGCTACGATCTCCCGAAACTTTGTCCAGTTTGGCCGAAAAAAGAGTCTCCTAATGTTCCCCTCAAGTGTCCCAAGATGATTACAGGGAAATCCGCTTGGATTTGAATCAAAAACAGTCTTTTTAGCTTAGGAACAGCAGAGCTCAGTCTCACACGTCTGCACAGCCCTCCTCCCCCTCCTAAACGAATTAATAGTAGATTTTATTTAGATTTATTTTAATAATATTAAAGTTAGGCACGTTAGGGTTAGGTTTAGGTGTTAATATATTTATTTAGTGTTAGTGATGTGGGAGGCCAGAGATTTAGGGGTTAATAAGTGTAATGTAGGTGTCGTCGAGGTCGGGGCGGCAAATTAAAGGTGTTTAGACTCGGGATTTATGTTAAGGTGTTAGGTGTAAACATACATTTTCTTTCCCCATAGACATCAATGGGGCTGCGTTACGGAGCTTTACGCTTTGTCATTGCAGGTGTTAGGCTTTTTTTTAGCCGGCTCTCCCCATTGATGTCTATGGGGAAATCGTGCACGAGCACGTCAAAGCAGCTCAAAGCAGTGCTGGTATTTGTGTGCAAACCTATAATAGCAGTGCTATTAATGGTGAGCGGTGGAAATAACTTGCAAGTTATTAGTGAGCCACTCATAACGCAAAACTCGTAATCTGGCTGAATGTGCCCTAACATTTTAATATTTCACATTCCAATGTTCTTCACATACAGGAAAATGTTCTTTGTATTTTAAATAGATATTTATATACAGTATACTGTATGTCTATATATACCTATAACTGTATATATATTAGATTTTTAGGTATACATTCAAAAATAAGAACATTTTCTTCTATGTGAAGAACATTAGAATGTAAAATATTCATAACGCAGTTTGGGTTTCGCGCTGTAGGTCTAACGTGGTGTCGGGTTAGCGTACATGAAGAATAAGTTATCTTTAGGGGAGTTATATAAATATTACATAAAAAATATTGAAAAAATAGTAATAATACTTATTAACTACTATAGTTACTGTAAAATGCATATATATGCATTTTTTTTTATTTATTTTTTAAAAAACTCTATAATAGTTTTTTTTTACAATAATTATTACTATTTTTCAATACTTTATATTTACTAAATACAAAATGCACATTCATATGTGTTAGCGCACATTATGAATTAGTGAACTCCAGGGTTTTGCGCACATAAACCGACAGGAGTACACTAATTCTTCAGGTGCACTAACCGGGAATGAGTTATATTAAGTTGCGTTATGTATTTATTAAAAATAACATTTAAAAAAATATTTATAAATGTTCTTAAAAAGTCTAAAAAATAATTTGAATATATATAAGTGTATATTTTACAGTAACTATAATTATTTTTTTTCTTTTCAATATTGTGTATGTAATATTTGCATAACGCGCTTTAAGATAACTAATTTTTCATGTGCGCTAACTTAACACCCCACACACATATATATATATTTATAAAAGTATATATATATATATATATATATATATATATATAAAGTCAATGTAAGGATTGCACAATCAAACTGTTAGCCATTGCCACGGTGCACTGCAAATATCCATCCCAGTATATCCAAACAGCAGGCACTCACTGGACTTTATAATAAAATATAATAGATTTATTTCATAAGATTAAAACAGACAAACGTTTCGGCACTGCATTGTGCCTTTTTCAATGTCAGGTACAAAAAGAACACACAAACAGAGTGCAGCTCTACACCCCAAAAAATCAATGTGTACACAATTAAAAACATACCCTTATATACTTATCTAAACTCCCTGTATTTTGCCGCCAAACATCTGTACCGCCATCCTGAAGGTCCACCACTGACGTCACGCTGACATGCTAGTCGTGCCTAGCGTGATGACGCATAGCACGGCGTTGCCATAGCAACGTCAAGGCGTCTAGTTGGCATATTAACAAGAAGGTAGGGAGCATCCGGTGTTGCCGTGCGCATGTCAAACAGCAAGCGCAATAACTCACATAACTGTTGCTAACGGCAACAAATAAACAAATACTTTGCACAACGGCAAACTCACTGGGTGTTCCCTACATAAGGCGGCACTGTTAAAAAGCCTAATGGCTAATATTGTACATGGGCCCGAAAGGTCAGGCACAGTTATGGTTAACAATATGTAGATTAAGCGGAATAATTAAAGCAGTGCAGCTATGCATTCCATATATGACCAATGCAATTTTGTTTGCCATAAATCCACACATAGCTTAAATGGTAAATCCGCAAATCAGATCTAATCTGATCTAATAACATGTTGGACTACATATAGATAACAAATACAATATTGAAGAAGAACTACAAATCCCCTACTTACTTCAGGCAAATTGGAGTATAGTAGAAAAAATACATATATGATATATCAATATATTTAATGTAAGCGGACACCCTAAATCACCCAGTCTACTGGGTGATAAGGTAATGATTTCCATTAACAGAAAGGGCTGAAATCCAGTGTGGTGTTAAGTCCCTTCGGGGCCAGAGTATCCAATTTAAAAATCCATCTGCTTTCACGTTGGAGTAACTTCTTGCCTCTGTCCCCTCCCCTTGGATTAGGGGGGATATGATCTATAAGCATGGATCTAATGCTGGACACAGAGTGTTTCAATTGTGCACAATGACATGCTACGGGTTGGTCTGACTCGCCGTTTTTTAATGCCTCTCGGATGGCATAGCGATGGTTTGCCATCCGATCTCGGAAGGAAGTAATCGTCTTTCCAATGTACACTAGGGCACACGGACAGGTGAGCATATAGACCACATGTGTACTCGTGCAACTCAAGCGATGGTTTATTTTATACCGCTGATTTTTATGGGGGTGCTGGAAAGAATCTCCCTTACACATGCTGTTACACGTGGTACAGCTCCCACAGGGGAAGCATCCCTTTTTTAATGACTTCAGCCAAGTCTCCATTTTGTAATGGTCCACAGGATCAGATTTAACGAGGATGTCCCTCAAATTCCTTGACCTCCGATACACCAACCTTGGCGCTACCATATTCTGAAATGGTAAGGTAGGGTCAGTACCAACCACAGGCCAGTGACGGCGTACAGCATTCGATATACGTTCACAACCAGGCGTGAACGTGGTGATTAGATTGAGTTGCTCCGATGTCTCCTTTTTAAGGATTTTGGTGTCTATTTTTGTATCTGGCCCCAATAGTTTTTCTTGGATATCGCAGATCTCTTTCATAGGGTAACCCCTCTTGTTCAATTTCTCGCCCATTTCTTTAATTTGAATCCTCTGTAAGGGTGTCTCGCTATTATTTCTCAGTGCCCTGGTGAGCTGGAAGGTGAGGACACCCTTTTTCTGGTGTTTAGGGTGAAAGCTGCTGGCATGTAACAATGAATTCCGGTCTGTAGGTTTCGTGTACAACTTGGTACCAAACCTCAAAGTGCCAGAGTCATTCACCTTAAAAACATTAAGGTCCAAAAAATTCACACTATCAGAGCTGAATTCTAATTTAAATCGTATTGGACTGGCCATGTGGTTCAAATGTGACACCCACTCACGCAATGATGGCTCCCCACCTCTCCATATGAGGAACACATCGTCGATGTAGCGGGTATAGTAAATCACTTGAGAGTGTTCAAACGGCTTCATAAGTTCTTGCTCGTACCATGCCATATAGATGTTTGCGTAAGTGGGTGCCACATTCAACCCCATGGCCGTACCAGCCGTCTGTAAGTAATAGCAATCCTCAAGCTTGAAGTCATTTTTCTCCAAGCAGATTTTTAACAGCTCACATATGAATTTGATCGGTGGACCCACATAATGTTCATTATTAGTCACCATGGATCTGACAGCCTCCACCCCCTCCACATGGGGGATGACAGTATAGAGGCTGTCAACATCCATGGTGACCAAAATGTCATCACATTCCAAATTAGTAAAACCTGCAAGTATCCTGAGTAAACTAGGGGAATCTTGTAAGTAAGCCCTAGTATTTTTGACAATAGCCTGTAGGAAGGAGTCAATATAGATGGCAAGGTTAGATAGAACAGAACCCCGGGCAGAAACAATAGGTCTGGCCGGGGGGTTCACAAGAGTCTTGTGAACCTTTGGTAGAATATAGAGTACAGGGACTATTGGGTGGTCAGTGATTAGAAAACTCAGTTCCTTCTCATTTATGAATCCTGCTTCCAAACTACATTGTAAAAAGGTGTCAATGGCTGCTTTATATGCATGAGTTGGATTACCTCTCAATTTTACATATGTGTTCACATCTGCCAATTGCTGCAGGGCCTCTTGTTTGTAATCTATATAATCAAGGACAACGATAGAGCCACCCTTGTCCGCAGGGCGGACAATGACTGATCTATCATTGCCTAACCTCGTGAGTGCTTCTCTTTCAATCTTAGTAAGATTGGGATAAGAGGTTGTATTCGAAGCCTCATTAATACTCTGAGTAAGTATTCTAGTGTAACTCCTGATAGAGGAGTTAGTGTGAGGTGGTTCAAAAGTGGATTTCTTTTTAAATGGTTCAGGTGAATATTCCTGTTCTCTAAAATGATCCCTTAGTTTTAATTGGCGCTGAAATCTATGAATATCAACCATCCTCTCAAAGGTGTCTATATGTGGAGTCGGTACAAAAGATAAACCCTGATTAAGTAGAGCTAGTTCAGCTTCACTTAATGGTCTACTACTAAGATTAAACACTATGGCCTAGATTTGGAGTTTGGCGGTAGAAGGGCTGTTAACGCTCCGCTGGCTTTTTTCTGGCCGCACCATAAAATTAACTCTGGTATCGAGAGTTCAAAAAAATGCTGCGTTAGGCTCCAAAAAAGGAGCGTAGAGCATTTTTACCGCAAATGCAACTCTCGATACCAGAGTTGCTTACGGACGCGGCCAGCCTCAAAAACGTGCTCGTGCACGATTCTCCCATAGGAAACAATGGGGCTGTTTGAGCTGAAAAAAAACCTAACACCTGCAAAAAAGCAGCGTTCAGCTCCTAACGCAGCCCCATTGTTTCCTATGGGGAAACACTTCCTACGTCTGCACCTAACACCCTAACATGTACCCCGAGTCTAAACACCCCTAACCTTACACTTATTAACCCCTAATCTGCCGCCCCCGCTATCGCTGACACCTGCATTATATTATTAACCCCTAATCTGCCGCTCCGTAAACCGCCGCAATTTACATTATCCCTATGTACCCCTAATCTGCTGCCCCTAACACCGCCGACCCCTATATTATATTTATTAACCCCTAATCTGCCCCCCACAACGTCGCCGACACCTGCCTACACTTATTAACCCCTAATCTGCCGAGCGGACCGCACCGCTACTATAATAAATGTATTAACCCCTAACCCGCCTCACTAACCCTATCATAAATAGTATTAACCCCTAATCTGCCCTCCCTAACATCGCCGACACCTACCTTCAATTATTAACCCCTAATCTGATTGAGCTCACATTCTATTGGCTGATCGGAACAGCCAATAGAATGCGAGCTCAATCTGATTGGCTGATTGGATCAGCCAATCGGATTGAACTTGATTATGATTGGCTGATTCCATCAGCCAATCAGAATATTCCTACCTTAATTCCGATTGGCTGATAGAATCCTATCAGCCAATCGGAATTCGAGGGACGCCATCTTGGATGACGTCCCTTAAAGGAACCGTCATTCGTCGGGAGACAACGGAAGAAGAGGATGGATCCACGTCGGCTGCTTCAAGATGGACCCGCTCCGCACCGGATGGAAGAAGATCGAAGATGCCGCTTGGAGAAGATGTTTGCCGGTCCGGATGTCCTCTTCTTGCCGGATAGGAGGAAGACTTTGGAGCCTCTTCTGGACCTCTTCAGCACCGGATGCCAGGACGGATCGGTGATACCTGGATGGTGAAGACAAAGTAGGAAGATCTTCAGGGGCTTAGTGTTAGGTTTATTTAAGGGGGGTTTGGGTTAGATTAGGGGTATGTGGGTGGTGGGTTGTAATGTTGGGGGGGGGGTATTGTATGTTTTTTTTACAGGCAAAAGAGCTGATTTTCTTGGGGCATGCCCCGCAAAGGGCCCTGTTCAGGGCTGGTAAGGTAAAAGAGCTTTTACATTTATTAATTTAGAATAGGGTAGGGAATTTTTTATTTTGGGGGTCTTTGTTATTTTATTAGGGGGCTTAGAGTAGGTGTAATTAGTTTAAAATTGTTGTAATATTTTTCTAATGTTGGTAAATATTTTTTTATTTTTTGTAACTTAGTTCTTTTTTATTTTTTGTACTTTAGTTAGTTTATGTAATTGTAGTTATTTGTAGCAATTGTATTTAATTTATTTATTGATAGTGTAGTGTTAGGTTAATTGTAGGTAATTGTAGGTAGTTTATTTAATTAATTTATTGATAGGGTAGTGTTAGGTTTAATTATAACTTAGGTTAGGATTTATTTTACAGGTAAATTTGTTATTATTTTAACTAGGTAACTATTAAATAGTTCTTAACTATTTAATAGCTATTGTACCTGGTTAAAATAATTACAAAGTTACCTGTAAAATAAATATTAATCCTAAAATAGCTATAATATAATTATAATTTATATTGTAGCTATATTATGATGTATTTTACAGGTAAGTATTTAGCTTTAAATAGGAATAATTTATTTAATAAGAGTTAATTAATTTCGTTAGATTTAAATTATATTTAAGTTAGGGGGGTGTTAGTGTTAGGGTTAGACTTAGCTTTAGGGGTTAATCCATTTATTATAGTAGCGATGAGCTCCGGTCATCAGATTAGGGGTTAATAATTGAAGTTAGGTGTCGGCGATGTTAGGGAGGGCAGATTAGGGGTTAATACTATTTATGATAGGGTTAGTGAGGCGGGTTAGGGGTTAATAAATTTATTATAGTAGCGCTCAGGTACGGTCGGCAGATTAGGGGTTAATAAGTGTAGGCAGGTGTCGGCGACGTTGAGGGGGGCAGATTAGGGGTTAATAAATATAATATAGGGGTCGGCGGTGTTAGCTGCAGCAGATTAGGGGTACATAAGGATAACGTAGATGGCGGCGCTTTGCGGTCGGCAGATTAGGGGTTAATTATTGTAAGTAGCTGGCGGCGACGTTGTGGGGGGCAGGTTAGGGGTTAATAAATATAATACAGGGGTCGGCGGGGACCCTTTAATCACTGACTCCAAATACCGGCGGTAGCCTAAAACCAGCGTTAGGAGCCTCTAACGCTGGTTTTCACGGCTACCGCCAAACTCCAAATCTAGGCCTAAGTTTGTTTCCTCCTTGTTTGTTTCTGACTTGGATTTGTGTTTGTAACCTCCCCTCCATGTCCTACATCTTTTTGGCCTTTTTTGGCCATAATCTGAATCGGAGGTTTCATGGTGGACCTCGTGCTTACCCCTAAAAAAGAATGTGTCTGTTAAGTGTTCTCACTTGGTACTGAAACCTCTGAAGTGGTCTCGGTCCCAGAGGAATCTCCTCCGCTGCTGTCAACAATACTGAGAGTATTTTTTGATCTTAGATTTCTACGGCGCCTATATGGAATCTCATCTTTACCATATAACCACTTATAAACCCGCCGTTCCCTGTAATCACTCTCCACATTATTCAATTTTTTGTCCTTGAAAGCAATCAAATCACTACGGTATTTATTAACCATGCCATCCAACTTGTTCACCCACTCCTGGCTAGTGTCATTTTCCAAAATGTGGAAACTCTGCATTTTGATGGAGTCCAATTCAATTTTAATCTTCGCTTCTACATGCTTTGACATGCGCACGGCAACACCGGATGCTCCCTACCTTCTTGTTAACATGCCAACTAGACGCCTTGACGTTGCTATGGCATCGCCGTGCTATGCGTCATCACGCTAGGCACGACTAGCGTGTCAGCGTGACGTCAGTGGTGGACCTTCAGGATGGCGGTTACGGATGTTTGGCGGCAAAATACAGGGAGTTTAGATAAGTATATAAGGGTATGTTTTTAATTGTGTACACATTGATTTTTTGGGGTGTAGAGCTGCACTCTGTTTATATATATATATATATATATATATATATATATGCCTTTCCATTTTAACGTGATATACCATATACCTTTTAAACCATTTAAGCTCAGACTATGAGTAGAACGTAAACGCTTGAGCAGGAGGGTTAAATAACTTAATGGGTAATAAAAATAAAACATAAGAGAAGCTTAATATTTTAATTGTAATTTTGCCCATAATTTATTATTTATATGAATAATTGCTATTAGATAGTGTACATGAGCGCAACACTTTACTTTAATGTAGTTATGTTGTGTGTAGTGCAACTTTTATTTTAGCCTTAAAGGCTGTGACACACTGCAAGCGCGAGGCGATGCAGCTGCTTTGCACCCCGTCGCATCGCCTCTGAAGTTCAATTATTTAATCTCTGAGTGCTCAGCTACGCGACCTGACGCAGCAGAGTGCTCAGAGATGAAAAGGCAGGACACACTGAGCGCGCACAGCTGCATCTACACGCTGCGCACCGCTCCGCTTGCAGTGTGTCACAGCCTTAACCCTTTTATGCAAGATCTTCAGTCACACAAACCTTTGTGCGCTAATTTAGTTTGCAATGGAACAAAGCATTTACTTTCAACTTGTGATACACATGCAAGTTAGCGTGGGCACGATTATGCAATATGATACACATGATAATGTTAGCGCACCACTTGTAATCTAGTCCACTGTGTGCAATGGAATTATTGAGATCTTGGCAAACTCAATATTAAATTCTGTAGCCAGCAGGCATTTTGACAATCAGTTGTTTCTGACCAACAAGCTTGAGTGGGGTTACAGGGAACTTTGCATACCGGCAGCATTTTTATTTACTCCTGGGAACTGGTGACTATATACTTTATAGTCACTCTCTTATGTATTATTGTTGTACTTTGACTTGTTTTTATATGCCCCACGGCTCATAACGTGGACTCATTAGAGATACTAAACTTATAGAGACTACTGTTTCAGCCTCTTTCAATCAGAGGTAACCCTGGGGATTATCTTATATTATATTTTACATGTGAATAAGCTTACCTCATCACGGATTGAGTTTGTACTTTGTAAGTGCAATAATTGTTGTTCTTAATAAACTGATTATATATCTGTCACAGAATTACGCTATGTGATTTTTTCTTTTTTCTATGTCTCTACCATTGGGACATTGGTCCTGTCATCCATACTCCTGAGGTTACCAGAATTCCATTACCATACTAAAGAATCATACCAGCCCAAGGGCCTAATGGAGCATACGTTTGAGGTTGATCCCCACTCTGCTACACGTTGATACAGAATCCAGAAAAGGTACCTTAGGTGGAGGCATCACTCAAGCACCGGAGAGAGAGAAAATAATAGAGAACAGAGGAGGTCTTTCCCTCACCCCTACAGAGCTGATAGCTTACCTCATAGGATTGAGGTCTCATCCGGTTAGCAGAAAGCGTTTTTACCCAGATCTGCTCAGACTGGGACCGTGAATCAAGTGACTTTATAGAAACTTGGATTTATTTTCTCCAGGCTTCCGTTTTCTTTATAGAAATACTGTATCAGTGCGCTAATTTTGTATTATTGATTTCCTCTTTCCATTAACATTTTCAACAGTGACACAGGTACACTGTATCAATATTTCAGCAGCTCGATCATCTCTACACAAATAATTTTCTTTATTGATTTTTACAGTGTAATTAACAACTAGTACAATCTGTAACTATTTATTACTAAGAGTTTTTTCAATCATACATTATTATAAGAATACTACAAACCCATAGAAGCACTATTTTGGAGGTTTTAGTGCTGGTGACTTTTCTTTAATTTCTCAAAAAAGGTTTAGATGTGTGCATCTCTCCTATTTTCTGGTTGGCTTCCAGGCTGCTGATTTGCTAAGTTTTCTCAGTGTTAGATTTTATGGCTCCTGATTGGTATATGGTTATGAAGAGGAAGTTTCTATTGTTCTCTTGCAAAGGAAGAGAGAGCTATGAATTATTCTTAAAGGGACATGAAACCCATTTTTCTTTCTTTCATTTTTCAGAAATTACCTTCCTGCTTTTCAAGAAAAGGATAACAACAGAATAAGGAAAATTAGATAATAGAAGTACATTTGAAAGTTGCTTAAAATGTTATGATTTATTTGAATCATGAAAGACAACTTTTGAAATGTATGTCCCTTTAAAACCCTTACTGTGGGGCGGAGCATGGAGGAGCACAGTGATGGACGCTTAATTACTGAGCTCCGTGCATACAAGGAAAGGGAAGTGGATAATAAAGCTTCATAATGAGCTGAGTTGTCCGAAATTCTAGAGGGGAAACCCCTTAACTCATTGGTGACAGAACTGAGCTGAAACTAGCGGGGGGGGGGGGGTAAGAGCTGTGTGAGACACTCCGAGCATAGACGCAGCTCACAACATGGCAGATCCACCATCTTACTGAAAGCCTGCTGCCGTTAGCGGAGGAGAACAAGAATCAGGAGTCAAAGAAGAGTAGCGGAATACATGAGCCTGAATGCTGTAACAACTCCCAAGGTTGGTAAGCAGCAGAATAAACCTGCCACAACTTAACACGCTACCGATAGCAGGGGAAAAGGGAGGTGCTTACACACAGTTCACTATGCCGCCATTGTCATAGATGCTTGTAACGGCTACTCCAGTAAGTGAAACAGTAATATCCCTGCAGTGATGTGACAACATAAACATACCCTATGCTGGCAACTGACACTTATAGATGGCAGGGGGGAAATGTGATAAATAGATCCACCGTCAAACTTCAAGGCAACTTGGAGCAGGGACTTTCTTCAACATTTGAAATATGATTGCTTGAAAAGCTTCATGAACGAAGGGACAATGTCATTAATTTTAACACTGATTATGGAGGTGCACTGTTTTACAAAAAACTGATACAAGCCAATCGAGTAAGATTTTTCAATAGCTGCACATGGCTATCAACTCATATACCCAATGAAGTGATAATTATTACAGTCACAGTTTATACAGCTACCTCCCTTTGCACACTGCTCCTTCCTTGTCAAACCTTATGGTCAGAAATCACTATTTGCAATAACAAGAGAAAATACCTTTTTTTAAAGAAAAAACTTTGAGCAGCGGAGAGCTAATTTTTCTTCACTTTATTTGTATATATCAGATCTTAAAGAGGTTTGCTTATCCACAATTTCTATACTTGAACTCTGATATTGTTTATTTTTTTCAAGGGGTAGGAAGAAAAATGTCTGCTAGAAAACAAAACAAACCGGCGTCAGCAACTAAACCGCCTATTCAACATCCCTATTTCAAGTCTTCCAGAGGTGACAAGACTCAGGAAATAGAGGAAGAACTAGATTCTGACTCAGAACCTCAAACCTCTAGCATGGATACGACTCCAGCAACAAAGGCAGATATCCAGAATCTTGTATCTAAGCAAGATATTACCGCCATTTTTGACAAGATGTGGGCCAAGATGGATATACTACAAAATACTGTCACCAACAGTCTGGTGGATATTAAACGGTATATCCTAGCTCTGGGAACTAGAGCCGAAATGCTAGAAGCAAAAGAAGATACTACGACGGAAGAAATAAACACTGTCCCAGCAGATATCCTCCCAAAAACAAGAAATAGGTGAAATCCGTGATAAAATGGAAGATTTGGAGAACAGGAGCCGTCGTTGCAATTTAAGATTAAAAGAAGTCCCTGAGCCTGTAACACCACCAGAATTACCTGCATTTCTCCTTCAACTGTTCCAAACTATTACAGATGATAAAGAGGTCGACAAATTCCAAATCTAAAGAGCACACAGAGCCTTAAGGGCAAAATCCAAAAAAGGAGACCCACCAAGAGACATAATAATAAAAATGTTTTGCTTCCAGGAGAAAGAAGACATAACAGCAGTGGCAAGGAAAACCCCTACCATTAAATTTAAAGGTTCAGTCATCCAATTCTACCAAGACCTTTGTCTGAGAACATTACAAAAATGCAGTGCATTACGCCCTCTCACACAATTGATACATAAAAATCAGATACCCCACAGATGGGGGTTCCCGTTTGCACTGCATATTCAATATGAAGGTAAAACAATCTCATTCAGAGAACCGACAGAGACACCAGAGATATGCAAATATCTGAGACTGCCCAGACCTCCGAACACCACCCCAAGAAAGCAAAAAGCCTCAATTCCCCTCTCAACAAGGATCGTCATCTACGGAAAAGTGGTCTACAGTGTCAAAGAAAAAGCAGAAAACTTGAATTCCTGTTGACTCAGCGACCCTACCCTGGGAATTTATCCCAACCGGCAAAAAATGGAAAGTTCTGGAACAGAAGGACTCATTATGGACAGAATCCCTTAGACAAAGACAGCTAGCAGATGGCTATGATTTTGTGTACATATATTGCTGCAAAATTCACTGAGACTTTATTCTGATTTATACTGGACATTACTAGTCAGATAAGATACTGAGACTATATATAATGTTAAAGTTCTAATTAATGTTGGTTATGCTTATCTTTTTACTATGCAACAGGGGATTACCCTGGAACTCACAACAACACTTTCATTACAAAATGTATAGAAATTATATATTTTCATAATGCACACCCACCCCGATGTGTAATCCTTACATGTTTACAGATTATGGTTAAAATCTACACATTATTGTTGTTTTTTAATTGTACTTTTGTTTTAGTTAATATTCACCTAGATTACGAGTTTTGTCAGTAATGCTGTGCGGTGCTAACGAACAATTTTCCCTCACCACTCACCTGCAGACAACGCTGGTATTATGGGTTTTTGCAAACCTGGCGTTAGCCACAGAAAAGTGAGCGTAGAGCAAAATTTAGCTCCACATCTCACCTCAATACCAGCGCTGCTTACGGTAGCGGTGAGCTGGTAAAACGTGCTCATGCACGATTTCCCCATAGGAATAAATGGGGGAGAGCCGGCTGAAAAGAAACCTAACACCTGCAAAAAAGCAGCTTAAAGCTCCTAATGCAGCCCCATTGATTCCTATGGGGAAACACATTTTATGTCTACACCTAACACCCTAACATAAACCCTGAGTCTAAACACCCCTAATCTTACACTTATTAACCCCTAATCTGCCGCCCCCGACATTGCCGACACCTGCATTATATTATTAACCCCTAAACCTAAGTCTAACCCTAACCCTAATACCCCCCTAACTTAAATATAATTTAAATAAATCTAAATAAAATAACTACAATTAACTAAATTATTCCTAAATTACACCGCCGCCAACTACATTATACTTATGAACTCCTAATCTGCCGCCCCAAACATCGCCGACGCCTACATTATATTTATTAACCCCTAATCTGCCGCCCCAATGTCGCTGCAACCTAACTACATTTATTAACCCCTAATCTGCTGCCCACAAGTACGTCGCTGCCACTATATTAAAGTTATTAACCCCTAAACCTAAGTCTAACCCTAACCCTAACACCCCCTAACTTAAATATAATTTAAATAAATCTAAATAAAATAACTACAATTAACTAAATTATTCATTTTTAAAACTAAATACTTACCTATAAAATAAACCCTAAGATAGCTACAATATAACTAATAGTTACATTGTATCTATCTTAGGGTTTATATTTATTTTACAGGCAACTTTGTATTTATTTTAACTAGGTACAATAGTTATTAAATAGTTATTAACTATTTAATAGCTACCTAGTTAAAATAAATTCAAATTTACCTGTAAAATAAATCCTAACCTATGTTACAATTACACCTAACACTACACTATAATTAAATTAATTACCTAAACTAAAAACAATTAAATACAATTTTAAAAAATTATCTAAAGTACGAAAAAAAACCCCCACTAAATTACAGAAAATAATAAAATAATTACAGGTTTTTTAAACTAATTACACCTAATCTAATCCCCCTAATAAAATGAAAAAGCCCCCTAAAATAATAAAAATCCCTACCCTATATTCAATTTCAAATAGCCCTTATAAGGGCCTTTTGCGGGGCATTGCCCCAAAGTAATCAGCTCTTTTACCTGGAAAAAAAAGTACAATACCCCCCCAACATTAAAACCCACCACCCACACACCCAACCCTACTCTAAAACTCACCCATTACCCCCTTAATAAAACCTAACACTACCCCCTTGAAGATCACCCTACCTTGAGAAGTCTTCACCCCGGGCGAAGTGGTCCTCCAGACGGGACAAAGTCTTCATCCAAGCCGGCCAGAAGAGGTCCTCCAGACGGGCAGAAGTCTTCATCCATTGGCATCTTCTATCTTCATCCATGCGGCTCGCAGCGGGTCCATCTTCAAGACAACTGACGCGGAGCATCCTCTTCAAACGAAGAAAAGTCCAACTGAAGAATGAAGGTTCCTTTAAATGACGTCATCCAAGATGGCGTTCCTTGAATTCCGGTTGGCTGATAGAATTCTATCAGCCAATCGGAATTAAGGTAGAAAAAATCCTATTGGCTGATGCAATCAGCCAATACAATTGAGCTCGCATTCTATTGGCTGATCCAATCAGCCAATAGAATGACAGCTCAATCCTATTGGCTGATTGGATCAGCCAATAGGATTGAAGATAGAAGATGCTGCCTCGATTAAGACTTCTGCCCATCTGGAGGACCTCTTCTGGCTGGCTTGGATGAAGACTTCTGCCCGTCTGGAGGACCACTTTGCCCGGCTTCGTTGAGTACTTCGGCCCGGCTGGGTGAAGACTTCTCAAGGTAGGGTGATCTTCAAGGGGTTAGTGTTAGGTTTTATTAAGGGGGTATTGGGTGGGTTTTAGAGTAGGGTTGGGTGTGTGGGTGGTGGGTTTTAATGTTGGGAGGGGTATTGTACTTTTTTTCCAGGTAAAAGAGCTGATTACTTTGGGGCAATGCCCCACAACAGATCTTTTTAAGGGCTATTTGTAATTTAGTATAGGGTAGGGCTTTTTATTATTTTGGGGGGCTTTTTATTTTATTAGGTAGATTAGATTAGGTGTAATTAGTTTAAAAAACTTTTTTTAGTTTAAAAAAATAATTATTTTATTATTTTCTGTAATTTAGTGTTTGTTTTTTTTTGTACTTTAGATTTAGATTTTTTAAAATTGTATTTAATTGCATTTAGTTTAGGTAATTTAATTATAGTGTAGTTTTAGGTGTAATTGTAACATAGGTTAGGATTTATTTTACAGGTAAATTTGAATTTATTTTTACTAGGTAGCTATTAAATAGTTAATAACTATTTAATAACTATTGTACCTAGTTAAAATAAATACAAAGTTGCCTGTAAAATAAAAATAAATCCTAAGGTAGATACAATGTAACTATTAGTTATATTGTAGCTATTTTAGGGTTTATTTTATAGGTAAGTATTTAGTTTTAAATAGGAATAATTTAGTTAATTGTAGTTATTTTATTTAGATTTATTTAAATTATATTTAAGTTAGGGGGGTGTTAGGATTAGGGTTAGACTTAGGTTTAGGGGTTAATAACTTTATTATAGTGGCGGCGACGTTGGGGGTGGCAGATTAGGGGTTAATAAATGTAGGTAGGTGTAAGCGATGTTAGGGCAGGCAAATTAGGGGTTAATAATATTTAACTAGTGTTTGCGATGCGGGAGTGCGGCGGTTTAGGGGTTAATATATTTATTATAGTGGCGGCGATGTCCGGTTCGACAGCTTAGGGGTTACATTTTTTTTTATTGTTTGCGTTGTGGGGGGGGGGCTTTGGTTTAGGGGTTAATAGGTAGTTTATGGGCGTTAGTGTACTTTTTAGCACTTTAGTTAAGAGTTTTATACTATGGCGTTAGCCCATAAAACTCTTAACTACTGACTTTTAAATGCGGTATCAGTCTTGACAGGATAGGCTGTACCACTCACTTTTTGGAAGACTGGTAATACCGGCGTTATGCAAGTCCCATTGAAAATATAGGATACGCAATTGATGTAAGTGGATCTGCGGTATTTTCGAGTCTGACCAAAAATGTGAGCGGTACACCTGTACCTGCAAGACTCGTAATATCAGCGGTAGGAAAAAAAGCAACGTTGGGACCTCTGAACGCTGCTTTTTAAGGCTAACGCACAATTTGTTTAGTATGTTTTTATTCATGCTGTAAATTTATTATGTTCATTTGGTCACTGATTCATTCTGTCAAAAAGCCGCGCACCAAGTACGGGGCGATGAGCAGCGGATTGTGATAGCTATCACTCATCTGATCTCGCTGCTCTTTGGCGTTTTGACAGCTTTATTGCAAGCCTGTCACTAAGCACCCACACTAACTACACTGTTCTTCCCCCTATACCAGCGCCCCCGGAGCCACCCGCAACTCAATAAAGTTATTAACCCCTAAACCGCCGCTCCTAGACCCCGCCGCAACTATAATAAATGTATTAACCCCTAAACCGCCGCTCCCGGACACCGCCGCCACCTACATTATACCTAGTAACCCCTATCCTGCCCCCCCTATACCGCCGCCACCTATAATAAAGTTATTAACCCCTATCCTGCTGATCCCGGACCTTGCCGCAACTAAATAAATAGTTTAACCCCTAAACTATAATTTATTAACCCCTAATCTGCCCCCCCTACAGCGTCGCCACCTATATTAATCTTATTAACCCCTATCCTGCCCCCCACTACACCGCCGCCACTGTAATAAAATTATTAACCCCTAAACCTAAGTCTAACACTAACCCTAACACCCCCCTAACTTAAATATTAATTAAATAACTCTAAATAATATTTCTCTTATTAACTATGTTAATCCTATTTAAAACTAAATACCTTTAAAATAAACCCTAATATAGCTACAATATAAATAATAATTATATTATAGCTGTCTTAGGATTTATTTTTATTTTACAGGCAACTTTCAATTTATTTTAACTAGGTACAATAGCTATTAAATAGTTATTAACAATTTAATAGCTACCTAGTTAAAATAAAGAGAAATTTACCTGTAAAATAAAAACTAACCTAAGTTACAATTACACCTAACACTACACTATACTTTAATAAATTATTTCTATTTAAAACTAAATACTTACCTGTAAAATAAACCCTAAGATAGCTACAATATAATTAATAATTACATTGTAGCTATTTTAGGATTTATATTTATTTTACAGGTAACTTTGTATTTATTTTAGCTAGTTAGAATAGTTATTAAATAGTTATCAACTATTTAATAGCTACTTAGCTAAAAGAAATACAAAATTACCTGTAAAATAAATCCTAACCTAAGTTACAATTAAACCTAACACTACACTATCATTAAATTAATTAAATAAAATACCTACAAATAACTACAATTAAATACAATTAAATAAACTAACTAAAGTACAAAAAAATAAAAAAAGCTAAATTACAAAAAATAAAAATAATAAGTTACAAACATTTAAAAAATATTACAACAATTTTAAGCTACTTACACCTAATCTAAGCCCCCTAATAAAATAACAAAGCCTCCCAAAATAAAAAAAATGCCCTAACCTATTCTAAATTAAAAAGTTCAAAGCTCTTTTACCTTACCAGCCCTTAAAAGGGCCTTTTGCGGGGCATGCCCCAAAGAATTCTGCTCTTTTGCCTGTAAAAGAAAAATACAACCCCCCCAACATTAAAACCCACCACCCACATACCCCTAATCTAACCCAAACCCCCCTTAAAAAAACCTAACACGGGGGGCGGAGCTAGCCAGCAGTGAAAGCAGACGTGCAGATCTGTAGCTCTCTGCACAAATTGACCAAAAAACCTACTTTAAGACTGAGATATTCTCTAAATTTGCACTAAAAAGGGAGATTTATGCCTATAGACTCGCTGTCCTTGGATATGGACTTGATAAAGTAAAGGCAGAATTTTAGGGAGTACATTAATGGAAAGAAGTTGCTGCGATACTCAGATGGACCGGCGCCATTTTACATGAATACTTGGCAAAAACATTTAGGCTGCTGTAGCGATCTCCCGCCATACAGGCTCCGTAGCACAGAGGGATAAATACTCACACTGAAATTAGACTTCAGTTGTCTATCGGCTTGAACTGATTGCACTTTAGCCCTATTACTGTGCGAGATGCTATTTGCTCATGAAGGCAACATGGCGGCTATTGCCAGATGGAAGATTAAAACTCTCCAGTCCCTAGAGAGGGCTCTTCAACAAGTTGAATTACAACTGATTAGAGCCATTTCAGAAGCGGTACATGGCGCGTGTACTAAAACTCAGAGAAATCCTAGCTGCGCAGGAAACTGCGGGAACGCACTAAATTGTGATGAATGGGAGATTATGGAGATCACGGAAGATGCAGTGGGACAGTATGTGGCTGAGAAGACAATACTCACTAAAGCTGAATCTGTGTCGGCAGACATTCTGGATGAAGAGAGATTGGTGGAATGGAGCCAACGGAACCCACGGTCACTTCTACTAACCTCCCGAGCTGATTCTAAAACAGAGGCGCAGCTGACCATGAAGGAGTGCGAGATGCAAGGTACTACTGTAGCCCCGCAGACATCTGCAGCGATCATGTGCCCCGGGAATAGTTGGCGGCTGAAGTTCGTTGAGATCTGTTGGCTGGATGATGGTAAGATGCTGCAGGAGATCGATACCTATTGTTTGAGAGTTAGCAGACCCTTAGACAAATCTCCCATGATGGAGACTGATATGGCTCGAGGGAATCTACCGGACATGGCGTTTAGACACCATATGCAACTAGACTATTCTGATAAACACTGTCTACTTGGTGAGGGAACTTCTCTGCGTAAAGCTGGGGTTGGATAAACTCTTGGGGCATGAAAGGAGGCAGACACGGACTGAGCAAGTCGCCTTTGCCCCGACATTTGCTGCTTAGACATGTCTAAACTTTTTTATGGACGCTGGTCTGTTGCTCTTTAGTAATATTAAGTTGTAAGTTTATGGCTGCAAGAACAATTATTTCTGTTCATTGATGTTCTTGCTTTGCTTCCATAGTTATATTGGCTGTTATATAGATTCCTTCACTATTGCATATAAGTTCAGACATGCTACTATTTTCATCTATATCTATTTTGCTAAGTGTATGAAGTGTGCAAGGTCATGCCTAACATATTTACTATTACAGGTTCTGTAACCCAGAGATTGCATGCTATATAATATGTCACATGGTAACAATTGTAGATATACAGATGGCGGTCTCTGAGCAGATTCCAACTGCCGCCTTATAATAATCCTGTAGGGTTTTATAAAGTTCTAAGTAGCCATATGTTTAAAAAATATAACTATATAGGTTTTACAGTTTTCCTCAATGTTACTTATAGAATTTGGGTTGATGCAGATTAAGATTTGTGCATTTTACTCTGTCTATTGACAGGTAGGTAGTCCTACATTAACCTAAATGACGCAGGTTAAGCATTGGAAAGTTCTACCCCATTTATGTATTATCTTTACTATTGCTACACTATTAATGTCTACTCTAGTATTGGTATTTTTGTTTATATATATATATGGATGCGTGTTCAGCTTTCTCATTTTAGCTATAATACACAGAGACTTACTTGACATATGTGAATGTACTTTTAGTGTCAGTTTATAGCCTTGGAATGCCCTAACATTTCTCTACCTGCCCTGATAGGTATTCCAACGCTTGCTATGTCATATGTTATAGCCGTGTGCATGCATGTTACCACATATCATAGTTTTAATAGCATTATTGACCCGATGTTTCTTGCTCAGTGTATATTTGCAAATTTATCTACACATTTATAAATTAAGCCTACTATGTATATATATATTTTCCCAAGAGTAAAACTGATAGCCCATAATTGCCCATGCTTGGGCTCCCATCAACTTAGTTAATTAGGTTAGTTGTTAATATTCTCTTTTTTAGTATGTTTCTATAATACTAGGCTCTGCCCCCCCCCCCCCGTTTGGAGCTTATCTATTAAGCTAAGGGACACAGATCCCATCGATGACCCCCTAAAAATTATATAAGAGTACTTCATTATAGTTATGCTTGATAAACTTTTTTTATCATATATCTATATGTTTATAGCCTGGAGGACCCGAAAAGGGCCCTATATGTTGTAGATTCCAACGTACCCTTCTATATTTACATCAATATAGCGGCCATTAATAACCCCTTCCCTATTTTGTCTGCTACTCCCTCTATTATGATACATTTGAGTGACTAGGCCCATAGTGGTCCATATTTGGTCTAAGGGGATTGGGTAGCAGATAATATAAATAAAAATGAGGTCTCATTTTTATAATCCAATTTACGAGGCAGACTGGTAGTGCAAGTCATGTTACTGATATAAGTTTATTTTTTTAAGAATCTTTGCTATGATCGTCCCAATAGCTAGAGATATGCTATTTATGAGCATTAACAATATTTGTTTTTGGGCTAACTAATTTCACAGTCTATATGTAGACTACTGTTTTAATATTATTTTGTTTTTGCTCCTTATGGTCCTATATTTTACTGTGACATGTTTCCTGAGAATACTGCAAATTGAATTTTCAATGTATGACTTGTGTTTTGAAAACCTCAATAAAAATTGAAAAAAAAAAAAAAACCTAACACTACTCCCCTGAAGATCATCCTACCTTGAGTCGTCTTCAGCCAGCCGACCATCGATGGAACCGAAGAGGAGATCCGGAGTGGCAGAAGTCATCATCCAGGTGGTGCTGAATAAGTCTTCCATCCAATAGAAGTCTTCATCCAGACGGCGTCTTCAATCTTCATCCATCCGGAGCAGAGCGGAGCCATCTTCAGATGAGCCGACGCGGAGCCATCCTCTTCTTCCCAACGACTAACGACGAATGGATATTCCTTTAAGGGACGTCATCCAAGATGGTGTCCCTTCAATTCCGATTGGCTGATAGGATTCTATCAGCCAATCGGAATTAAGGTAGGAAAAATCTGATTGGCTGATTGAATCAGCCAATCAGATTGAAGTTCAATCCGATTGGCTGATCCAATCAGCCAATCAGATTGAGCTTGCATTCTATTGGCTGATCGGAACAGCCAATAGAATGCGAGCTCAATCTGATTGGAAGAACTTTTGCTATGGTCAGACTCCCATTGATTCCTATGGGATCCACCGCCTCCAGGGCGGCGGTTTGAAAACCAGGTACGCTGGGCCGGAAAAGTGCCGAGCGTACCTGCTAGTTTTTTGATAACTAGCAAAAGTAGTCAGATTGTGTGCGGAACATCTGGAGTGACGTAAGAATCGATCTGTGTCGGACTGAGTCCGGCGGATCGAAGCTTACGTCACAAAATTCTACTTTTGCCGGTATCTAGGGCTTGATAACTAAGGCGAATCAGCCTCGCCACAAATACGCTGCGGAATTCCAGCGTATTTGAGGTTGACGGCTTGATAACTACCCCCAAAATGTTTACTTTGATTGTGTCATGCGAACCGAGGAGGAGGCTGAGTATTCACACTTATAACCGTTTCTACCCATACAACCTAATTTGACTGAATTCAGGCAGGACAGGACTCGAATGACCAATAGTAAAAAATATTAGCTATCCTAACAGCTATATCTCTCCCGCTGAAAATGAATTCTTGGGCCACTAACTTAATATCACATAATGTCAGAGGGCTGAACTCCACTCTGATATCAAACGCAGGATGGCAATCCCACAATATAAATCTTTATGGGCAAATGCGATCTTCCTTCAGGAAACACATTTTTTAAAATCACAAATACCCAGGTATTGGACTAGAGATTTTCCACACCATTTTCATGCTACAACCGATACTAAAAAATGGGGGGTCTCAATACTCATACATTCTTCCATACCCTTTATACACAAAGAAACCATTGAGGATAAGGAGGGCAGATTTTTAATAGTGAGAGGCCAAATTCAGGACACTGACATTCTATTCTGGAATATCTACGCCCCTACCGACAAGCAAGATACCTTCTTCAAGCAAATAACACATCTTTTGATAGGTTAGTCCCAAACCAGGATAATACTTACGGGAGATTTCAATGTAGATCTTGCACTATACTCTAGAAAACTCCTTCATTCATTAAATAATAAGCAAAATAAACAATATAAAATTATTAAAGGAAAACAGGAATATTTAAATACACACTCACTAATAGATTCCTGAGCCACATTAAATGGAAACACCATTGATACTACATACTTTTCAGTGGCACATAAGACATACACATACTATAACCACACACCCACAAGAGATTGTTGACTGCTTTGCCCAATATTATAGCATCCTGTATGATGGGACCAAGGTAACTCAATCCTCACAGACTGAAACCCTACTAACTAAATTCCTTGATAAAGCCCAACTACCCTCCCTGTCAGGAACTAACAGAGACAACCTAAATCAGCAGTCCGGAACCACTTGTTGTACGGTGGACCAAATGGATATGATCACAGGGGCAAATCCTCGTCTCACCAGGGAGAGTCCAGGGATGCCTTAGGGCAGGAGTCAGTCAACAGATAGGTATCCAACAGTGGCCAGTCCCACACCTCAACTGACTAGAGAAAAGACTAGACCAGTTCCAAGAGAGTCAACGATTCAGAAGATCAAAAAGGTAGGCAGCAAGTGAGGAGATGAATAAATCTTTAAAATTTATTAAAATAGTAAAAACATACTGTTTCATCAGGCTGTATAACAAACAAACTCACAGCTGCCATATTTAAACCCTAAACAACCAATCAGAGAGAGGAAAAAATAATACCATGTTCATAAGGGTGGGGGGGGGAGAGAATAATGTTGAATCAAATTGGGTATAAAACATTTGAAAATATACACATAACATATAATATGTACATACATGCAATTAATAAACTGTGACCTTTCTCCAAAAAACAACTAGTCACCATTGAAATGTATAAAATGACAGAATAATTATTAGAAAAAATGACACCAAAACAAACTGCTAATGGTACATTCCAATAGTCAGTAAGAGAAAATAATAAAAACATATCTATCCTATTAAAATAGGATTCATTAGAGATTCCATTTGATTATTGCTAATGTGAGATGAAAAATAGGGAAGGGGAAATAAATAATAATATAACTATATAACCATGTGTGATCGATATAAGTAGTGTTTTCTGTGCGAACATTGATATGCTGTCAGGTAAAAAAGAGGGAGGGGGGGGGGCGTGTTAGGGAAATGCAAAGTGTAAATAGGGAAAGATAGAAATTCTATAGTAGAGAGCCAAATGAAACTAAGTAAACTTCTTTATTAGAAAAAATAGTAAAATAAATGTTAGACAACTGTTATTAGCTTATGAATGATAACTCAGTTAAGCCAAATCTAAAAGGTGTGCGTGAACTACATTGCCTAGGCAACAGGGGAGGTTAGTACACGTCATTGGTGTCAGTGTGATGGGGCGTGGTTCAGTGAGCAGTAATGTTAATGGGAATATTGAGTGAAAGTATAAGTGCATCCAAACCAAATTAGGTCAGTGGTAAGACTAAATATATTGCGATGGTCAGTGTAGAGACCACAAGACTGCTGTGATGACAGCATTAGCCGACGGCTCACAGAGAAAATTGCCATTTACAAAGGGAACAGTGACTGATGGGGGTGTGTGAAGGACCGCCAATCAGCCACCAGTAAGGAAGTAAATACTGAGGAATGACAGCCAATGACTGTTTAATGAAACATGGCCAATGAGAAACATTAAATATATGACAGGGGATCAGATCACAGTGTGAATAAGAAAAAGGATGTCATATATACCAGGGGAATAACTAGATAATGAAACAATAATACTGGAATATAGAGAAAATTAACTAAGATAGAATAATGCAAATAACGATATTCGCATATTCTAACTGGGAACCTGTGTGAATATAATAAGTGCCTAAGGGCAGTGAATGTGACTAAATGTCTCAACGATATCCTAGTGATTTAATATAGTAGATGCCTAAGGGCAGTGGATATGTGAGGGCAGTGAATGTCTCTATGATATTCTAGTGATTTGATATAGTGGGTGCCTAAGGGCAGTAATTGTGACTATAATGTCTCTACGATATCCTAATGGGCTGGAAGAGTGGGAGAGAGACCAGGCATAATATTAAAGGTCAAATCACTAGTGTGGAGGATAAGTAAAATTAAAAAGGATAAATAATTGTGAATAGAAATATAAATATAAAAGAAGAAAAGGGGAAGAGGATTAACCAACACTAAATTCGTAATACGTTGACTCTCTTGGAACTGGTCTAGTCTTTTCTCTAGTCAGTTGAGGTGTGGGACTGGCCACTGTTGGATACCTATCTGTTGACTGACTCCTGCCCTAAGGCATCCCTGGACTCTCCCTGGTGAGATGAGGATTCGCCCCTGTGATCATATCCATTTGGTCCACCGGACGACAAGTGGTTCCGGACTGCTGTTTTTGCACATCTGTGCTCTACATCTCGTGAGTAGGATTCTTTTTGTGCTCTTTAGTCTGTCATATTATTTACCATCTGATCTGCACCATGTGGCGCCCTCTATTTTGATTTCTCTAGATTCCCTATCCTTGTGTCGTGGCGTGACACTCTAGAGGAGCGGCCCTCCCGTTTGGATCAACATTTTTTCTGGGACTTTACATTACGGATATTAAGGACTTTGCCGTCACATGCCATCCCATTTCGGATGACAGTTTGTATATTATAGATATTATTGTCCTATCTTTCTTATAATCACATTTTAGACACTTGCTTTTATTTTTTTACCTGTTACCGTTTGTTACTCCTAGGCGCCTCTTATAAGTACCTTAGTGATATTAGTTGTTACTAGAGTACTAGTTAACTTAAATCAGGCAATCACTCTCAATGAGGTACAACACGCCATTAAAGATTTAAAACCAGGTAAGGCCCCGAACCCCGGTGGCCTCCCTGGAGAATATTATAAGTTATTCAAATCATCTCTAGCACCTCACTTAGGCATGCCCCGCAAAGGGCCCTGTTCAGGGCTGTTCCGATCAGCCAATAGAATGCGAGCTCAATCTGATTGGCTGATTGGATCAGCCAATCGGATTGAACTTGATTCTGATTGGCTGATTCCATCAGCCAATCAGAATATTCCTACCTTAATTCCGATTGGCTGATAGAATCCTATCAGCCAATCGGAATTCGAGGGACGCCATCTTGGATGATGTCATTTAAAGGAACCGTCATTCGGCGAGTAGGCGTCGGTTGAAGAGGTTGGATCCGCGTCGGTTGGAAAGAAGATGGCTCCGCTCCGCTCCAGAAGAAAGAAGATTGAAGATGCGGCTTGATAGAAGACTTCATCCCGATGATGGACTTCCGACTTCAGCCGATGATGGATTTCTTCAGCCGCCGCTTGGATCCAGACTTCAGCCCGAGGATGGACGTCACTCTTCAGCCCCCCGCTTGGGCTTGGATCAAGACATCAAGGTTTATTTAAGGGGGGTTTGGGTTAGATTAGGGGTATGTTGCTGGTGGGTTGTAATGTTGGGGGGGGGGGGTATTGTATGTTTTACAGGCAAAAGAGCTGAATTCTTTGGGGCATGCCCCGCAAAGGGCCCTGTTCAGGGCTGGTAAGGTAAAAGAGCTTTGAACTTTTTTAATTTAGAATAGGGTAGGGCATTTTTTATTTTGGGGGGCTTTGTTATTTTATTAGGGGGCTTAGAGTAGGTGTAATTAGTTTAACATTGTTGTAATATTTTTCTAATGTTTGTAAATATTTTTTTATTTTTTGTAACTTAGTTCTTTTTTATTTTTCGTACTTTAGTTAGTTTATTTCATTGTATTTATTTGTAGATATTTTATTTAAATAATTTATTGATAGTGTAGTGTTAGGTTTAATTGTAGATAATTGTAGGTATTGTATTTAATTAATTTATTGATAGTGTAGTGTTAGGTTAAATTGTAACTTAGGTTAGGATTTATTTTACAGGTAATTTTGTAATTATTTTAACTATTTTAGCTATTAAATAGTTCTTAACTATTTAATAGCTATTGTACCTGGTTAAAATAAATACAAAGTTGCCTGTAAAATAAATATTAATCCTAAAATAGCTATAATATAATTATAATTTATATTGTAGCTATATTAGGATTTATTTTACAGGTAAGTATTTAGATTTAAATAGGAATAATTTATTTAATAAGAGTTAATTTATTTCGTTAGAATAAAATTATATTTAACTTAGGGGGGTGTTAGGGTTAGGGTTAAAATTAGCTTTAGGGGTTAAAAAATTTATTAGAGTAGCGGTGAGCTCCGATCGGCAGATTAGGGGTTAATACTTGAAGTTAGGTGTCGGCGATGCTAGGGAGGGCAGATTAGGGGTTAATACTATTTATTATAGGGTTATTGAGGCGGGAGTGAGGTGGATTAGGGGTTAATAACTTTATTATAATAGCGGTGCGGTCCGCTCGGCAGATTAGGGGTTAATAAGTGTAGGCAGGTGGAGGCGACGTTGTGGGGGGCAGATTAGGGGTTAATAAATATAATATAGGGGTCGGCGGTGTTAGGGGCAGCAGATTAGGGGTAAATAGCTATAATGTAGCTGGCGGCGGCGTGCCGACGGCAGATTAGGGGCTTAATAAGTGTAGGCAGGTGGAGGCGACGTTGTGGGGGGCAGATTAGGGGTTAATAAATATAATATAGGGGTCGGCGGTGTTAGGGGCAGCAGATTAGGGGTACATAGGGATAACGTAGTTGGCGGCAGTGTACTGAGCGGATGATTAGGGGTTAAAAAATTTTTATAGAGTGGCGGCGATGTGGGGGGGCCTCGGTTTAGGGGTACATAGGTAGTTTATGGGTGTTAATGTACTTTAGAGCACAGTAGTTAAGAGCTTTATGAACCGGCGTTAGCCCAGAAAGCTCTTAACTACTGACTTTTTTCTGCGGCTGGATTTCTAACGCTCACTTCAGCCACGACTCTAAATACCGGCGTTAGAAAGATCCCATTGAAAAGATAGGATACGCAATTGACGTAAGGGGATCTGCGGTATGGAAAAGTCGCGGCTGCAAAGTGAGCATTAGACCCTTTCCTGACTGACTCCAAATACCGGTGGTAGCCTAAAACCAGCGTTAGGAGCCTCTAACGCTGGTTTTCACGGCTACCGCCCAACTCTAAATCTAGGCCAATATGCGCTAAAACACAATAGTAATATATAAAATAGAAATCTAATCGGCACATAACATTAAAATCAGGACAAAACACATCAGATGTCAAGTGTGATATCCTAGACATCTAACATATTATGTTTAATAATGATAGAAAATCGGGCAGAAAAGAAAAAAAGAGATATATTCTATCACTAAACATTAGTGGGAGGGCAGACTTATCTCAGAGAACAGTTGATATAGAAATATCAACCCACTTTTTAATATTACTTGCTCTGTTTTAATTGCTCTCTGTAACTGTCTGGTCATTGCTCTTTGACCGCGTTCCACCGGCTCGAAACACTCATGAACACCTGGGCTCTGATTACCTTTTGAGGAATTCCCGTGGTGTTGATTGGTGCTCTGCTTCATGTGATCTGAGGCTGGCATGTGAGAGATCCTGCTGAGAGTCTTTTGGGCGACTGATTTGGTCCCGTGCTGTTCAGTGAAGCACTCTGGTTGTGCCGCCCCGTTTGTGAGTAGCTTTCCTTTGGGGGTCTTTCTGCCATTTGGTTTGGGTACAAAATAACCGTACTTTATTACCCTATGTAGCGCCTCTCTTTCTTCCTGCTTTGTTAGGATCCATTCATCATCTCGACTTCTTGAGAGTGCTGCCGGACTGTCTATCTAATCCTCTTTACTCTAGCACATCTCTGTAGAACTCTCAAACATCTTCTACTGAAATCTACAGACCTATATCTCTTATAAACCAAGACATAAAAATCTTCACCAAAATCTTAGCGAATAGGTTAAAAATCATTCTACGGGACATTGTGCATCCAGACAAGGTTGGGTTTATTGCGGGCAGAGAAGCACCTGACAATGTCAGACGTATAATTACAACAATTGCCCAGTTGGCCAGGATGAAAACGCCTTCTCTGGTCCTATCATTGGATGCGGAGAAGGCATTTGAAAGAATTAACTGGATATATATTCTCTCAGTTTTGGATAAAATGGAATTTATGGGACCCTTTATAATAGCTTTACAGAGTAAATACTCCAAACCCACTGCAACAGTTAGAGCTATGGGATATCACTCCAGACCCATAAGTATAAAAAATGGTACGAGACAGGGATGCCTGCTGTCCCCATTACTGTTCGCCCTATGCATGGAACCCCCAGCAGCCTTTATTAGACGATCAACTGACATTACTGGACTGAAGATTAAAAATACTGATTATAAAATCACCCTCTTTGTGGACGATGTCCTACTGACATTGACTAAGTCCTTGACTTACTAACCTTTATGATATCCTCGACCAATTTTCTACCATATCAGGATATAAAATAAATATGGACAAAAGTTAAGCCATGGCAATAGCGCTGCCGGACCATACGAAAAAATTCATAGAATTAAATTTTACATTCTCTTGGGTTAAGTAACATATTAAGTACATAGGAGTTAGACTACCAATTCAATATACAGATTTGTATAGAATAAATTATCTTCCCTTATAAAAAGAATTGCGCAAAGACATTGCTAAGTGGAAACTCCTTAACTTCTCCTGGTATGGCAGAATATCTGCAATAACGATAAACATTCCTCCGAGAATTTTATAGCCGTTTCGAACCCTACCTATACCAGTCTCAAAAACCAACCTGAAAACATTACAATCAGAATTTATCCACTTTATAAATAATAAGAAACCATCGAGATTTCCTTTTCAAATATTAACTAAACACAGACAGCTAGGAGATATTGGGGTCCCTAATCTGCTAGATTATTATGATGCCTCTAGGTTAGCACAAACTGTGTTGCTTGGATCTTCAAGAAAAGATGTATTGTGGACTGGATTGGAATCGGACCTGGGAGGCCATGACTCACCAGAAGATTTGATATGGGATAGATCTCTACCTCAACATAAAACCTATAGTTACCCTGAAATTTCTAGTTTTTCAATTTGCCACTGGGAAACCCTAATTAAAAATAAGAAGTTATTACCAGACTTTTCCTCTAGGATGCCAATAAGATATCTTCTCCCAGCCGAATATCAGAAACAATTAGATAAATGGGAAAATCAAGGCCTTTACCGGGTGGGAAACTTGTTAGTACATAAAAAACCTTTAACTTTTAACCAAATACAAGATATGATAACCACAACCCCTCTTAGGTGGTATTTATATTTGGAGCTCATGTCCGCCTTAGGTACATGTTTGCCTAATATGTGTAACCAACTTGGCTCCCCTTTAGAAAAAATCTGTAGTGCTGACAACAGACCAAAATTAAACATTTCACAACTGTACATGGCATTACAGAACACGGCAACTGACACTAAGTCATCCATCATGCTCAAGTGGGAAGTAGATACTGAAACTCTATTGGATGCAAAGGAATGGTGTGAATTATTTTACTCTTCATGCAGGGGTTTGAAGAGTGCAGATTTAAGGGAAAACAGCTTCAAGATCATCTTTCGGTGGTATTTAACTCCAATAAAAACCTCTCATTTTATGGAGAAAAGAGATAGAAACTGCTACAGGGGATGTAAAACGGTGGGTACTTACGCACACATGTGCTGGGAATGCCCTCAGGTAGCCTAGATCTGGACTGATCTATTTACTTACCTTGGCACGTTGTTGGACGATCAAATATCGTTAACCATGTCTGAAGGACTATTACATACACCACTTCCGAATGTCCACAAACATATTAACACACACAATTGTTTGCACAGTCACGAGAATCGGTTTTGCCAGACAATGGAAAGAGGGGACACCGACATGGCAGGAGATTCTGGACAAATTTAAAATGACATATTCACTTCATGAAATAGCAGTGATGATTTTGGGGACAGTGGACACATTTCATAAAGTTTGGTTCTTTTGGCTGATGAAAGCCACTTAATCTACTTAGCTCCAATACATATAAGAGGACAGGAGAATTAAAACATCCCAGCGATAGGAAACTGATATTAAGGTACATAGGTGCAATCAGAATAAAGAGTTTTAAAATATCAAGCCAAACTTGCAGAAACAGGAGGTAAGCTCCAATCTACAAGTAGCGTCCTAAATAATTTTATTGCTTGTGCACTAACTGCCCTTAAAGTAAAAACATATTGAGGGGGGTGGAGCCTGCTCTCAGTGCGGTAGGACACGTCTGTGTGAAGCTCCTGATATCAGATAGATTTTGTATGTTTTTTCTGCAGAAAATCTACACTATTTTATTCTCTAGTGCTCATCTGTTTCACTGAGATCCGACAGATGCTAAGAGTGGATGTCCCGACTGCGTCCTAGCCTATGTTCGCTGAGACAGCTGTGATACACAAATTTCCTCAGGCCTTTCAGCCATTTTGCAACTACCAAGCTCAAGTAAAGAACGGATCTCACTATCCAGAGTTGTGAATCATAGGTCTGGGGCTGCCACACAATTACCCCCCCCCCCCTCCCAAACTCTGGGGTTAAGCAATCCTGTAACAGGATTATTCCAATATACTAAAATGTAATTTGGGACTTTGTTGCCTGATAGCCCAGCTATCACCTATTTCAAAATGGAGGGTCTACGCAGATTGGAGCTGACAGTGACCCGGCTCCTTTAGGAACATTTTCAGAGCCTAGAACAAGGGATATGTGCTATCCTGACAACTGCCCATAATGATAAGCGAGTGCATTTGGAACACACAAGTCCGACAGTACCGGGTGATCCTATACCATACAAGGTGGACACGGGTGTATTGGAGGTCCCTGTCCCTCACCCATGGGGGGATCTAACCCGCTCATCCTCAAGGGGAATTCCGCCTCTGTGATACTCCCAGATGTGGAGACCTGTGCCTTCGGGAGAATTGCCGAGGTCTACGGGACCCATCACCACACGGGGAGGGCCGTTCTTCGGTATCCCCGGGACACAGAAATGGCTGTTGCGGTGGAACAGAGAACCGTTCTTGCTACACCTCTACCTGTGAAAATACTGGCCGGGATGTCTGACCGAGGTAACCCACTTAATTTGCCTAGAAATCCAAGAGACGACGCCTTACCTTCCCTCCACATGACAGAAGCATCGTTGTGGCGACCAGCAAGGCCCGGACTCCCTGGAAATGTGTCCGTCAGATCTCGGTTCCATTTGACAGCAAGGGCAGAACTTTGGTATACTTGCAGAGCCATTAAAGCAGGATATCGGCTGAACTATTCCTATATTTAATGTACAAAAGCTTGTTAACACGCTCAGGATATTTTACAATAGTGATGTCTTTCACTATCTCCCAGTTCGTTCCAGATTACCTGAGGGACTGTTCTCCTATATATTCATCTCTGCTACTGAGACTTTTTACCTTGGAGTTATGTTTACCTTTCGAGACACAATCACATATCCTCTGGAACTATCTATGACGACCTATAAGTCTGAAACATTGAGTATCCGTTTATATCTCAGATATGTGGCCTGGGTTTGGGGTAGCATGGCTGAGGTCTCAGGCTTAACTGTATTATATAGCTAAGAATCATACCACCAACTACATGCATGAAGTTTTTCCCATCAGTGGCCCTGACAAACATTAGAGGGTATATGAGCGCTTAATTTGCATATTAACTTTTTTATTTCTTAGTATGTAAGTGTAAATTACGGGACAGACGTTCACTATTCCAGGTTCAGTCAAATAGAGGATTGAATATATTAGTCTTTTACATGCCCTCTACATGAACACATCTATGTATGGTGGTTGCTATATGTTTTAGAGTTTTTCTCTGTGTATACATTACAGATCTATGTGTCATTTTGATAGAACTTCAACACCCATACCTATGTATGTCCATTGGTATTGCTTTGTTAAATTACATGAAAGATATATTCTTACCAAGATGATGCATTCTGAAATAAGTCGATTTATAGATACCAGGCTTCTCCACTAGAGAGGAGTAAACGTTTACATATAAATTTGAAAGAGTATCAAAACTCTCTCAGTTTCAGGATTAATTGTTTTATATAGCTGAGATTCATACCATCAATTACATACCTGAAGTTTCTCCTACCATTGGCCATGGCAATTATTAGAATGTGCATGAGCGCTTCACCTACATTGTGTATCAATATTTTTTTTTAGCAATTAGCATGAAGGTGTAAACTTTTCTTGCATCCACATGGATACATCTATATATTATGGTTACTATGTGTTTTAGAGTTTTACTCTGTTTTTAAAGGGACAGTCAACACCAGAATTGTTTTTGTTTAAAAAGATAGATAATCCCTTTATTACCCATTCCCCAGTTTTGCACAACTAATACAGTTATATTAATATATGTTTTACCTCTGTGATTACCTTGTATCTAAGCATCTTCTGACAGCCCCCTGATCACATGACATTTTATTTATTATCTATTGACTTTCATCTTAGCCAATTAGTGCAGTGTCTGCCACAATCTACGGGTGTGATCACAATGTTATCTATATGGCTTACATGAACAAGCTCTCCCCTGCTGTGAAAAGCAAATAAAAAAGCATGTGATAAGAGGCGGCCTTCAAGGGCTTAGAAATTATCATATGAGCCTGCCTAGGTTTAGCTTTCAACTAAGAATACCAAGGGAACAAAGCAAAATTGGTGATAAAGGTAAATTGGAAGGTTGTTTAAAATTACATGCCCTATTTGAAACATGAAAGTTCTTTTGGGACTTGACTGTCCCTTTAACTTATAGACTTGTGTGACAGCTCGTTAGAATCTTAACGCCTATACCACATGTATGTTCACTGGTAATGTTTTGTTAAGATACATGAAAACTCCCACCAAGATGATGCATTCTGAAATACCACTATAGGACTATACATAGGCACCAGGCTGTTCCGCTAGAGGGGAGTAAAGTTTTACGCATAAATTTGGAGGTGTATCAGCGCTCACTCAGTTGTATCCACTCAAGAACAGCACTCAGACTGAAGCGATAACCCCCCAGCAAGTCATGGAGTAATCTTAACAAACATTTCTCTATATATCCCCCTGTCCCTTAGTATTTCCCTAAATGGTAATAACTATCTAGTTTGCTATGTACTTGCTCTTTGTACCAAGTCATTATTGTCTCTTATACAATTTGTTTTGCATCATTCCCTATCATATTTTAGGTCCAAGAGTGGCCTGATTTGTTATTTTATTTTTTCCCCAAAGTCCCCCATTCTTCCATCAATCTAGTTCAGGCGGTCCGCAAGAGGCCTCCCTACGTTTTGGGGGAAATTACTTCTTCATCTTATATCTCACTATGTTTTAAGGGGTTACACCGTAATAGAAAATATGAGGTTCACTTTTTATTTAGCTTTCCTAGGCAATATGCGTTTTCCTTGTCTGACAAGTCTTTATGTGGAGATTATGTTCAGGTCAGTGATTTCACTTCTTATATGTTTGTAACTCTGTGATATAAATTGCTTGTTGTACTTATTTTTCAACCTCAATAAAAAAAAAAAATATATATATATATATATATATATATATATATATATATATATATATATATATATATATATAAAAACAACATATTGAGGCCGCATTAGCACTGTTATTACAAGTTGAAAGTAATAAGTTAATGGGCAAACAAAAGACCAAGGCGTGCTAATTTAAGGACTTCGGATACTGTGACTGCATTATCTTCTTCTCTCCATAGACTTCCTGTGGGAGTGCTGAAAAAACAACTAACAGTTATTGCTTGCGCTAACCCAATACCGCTTTATACCAACTGCACTAAACCTAAAGTGAGTTAGGAATACTTTACATTTGTAAATACTTTACATTTGTTTACATAGAAGAAAATGTTCTTTTTATTTTTAAATAGATATTTATATATAAATGTATGATTATTTTTTGGAAAATATAAATCTATACCTATATATCTAGATTAATATATACAGATATACATTAAGCACATATTCATAAGATGAAAAAATATCATGTAGATCAAAATAATAAAAATAGAAGCCATAAAAACAATGGAAGATCCAAGTTCAGATTAGGACCGTGTGCCAAACATGTTTTGGGCGCTCTTCTAGCTCTTGGTCACTGGCATGTACATATTTACACATATAAACACATGAATACACATGTATACACATATATGCACATATACATACACACACACATATCTATCTATCTATCTATCTATCTATCTATCTATATATACTGTATATATATATATATATATATATATATTATATATATATATATACACTGGAGCCCTTTCCAGTCAAACGCTTTGTCATATATATCCCTTTTAACCCTTTTAAAACATTTTTGCCAATATTAATATTATAGTTTTTTTATTAAAAAGTGTATATATGTGTGTAATACTTTATTTTAATGTGTTTGGATGTGTTTTGTGATCTTTTTTTTAACCCTTACACTTTAGTTCAGGTCTCAAGTCACGCTAAATATTCTAGCGCAATTTACAAATTTCAACTTGTAATATGAGCACAAGCTAGCACCTTTGTGATATCTATTGAAAGTACAGGTTGCACTCCAGTGAAGTTGGCCATGCCAACCCTTCTCGGGTTAATGAGCTTTACCATGGAGTTGTAATATCAAGTTGCACGCAAATGGTAGCATCCCTTTTAGGTACGAGCGAAGAAGGTTTACAGCAAGGGAACCTGGTCATCCACCTACCTGGGGTTGTGAGGTGGCCTAATCCCTCATATTTATTATTATTAAGCCCCCTTGTGTAGCTCCCCCTCTCTTGCCCAACCAATTGCACAAGAGCAGGGCTTGTCAATCAGCCCAAACTAATCAGTGGTGGAAAACATAAGAAGTAGATAGATGGCTGCTTCTTAACTTGCTGTTGCAGGTTCCTCCTAACTGGAGCACATAGCAAATGAAAATGTGTAGATAGCCTGCTGTTGACTATTCATAAGCACAAGTATCTATATTTAAAGTGTGACAGCAATAAAGGTGTAATATACACTACTTGAATTTTCAAATATAAAAAAGCAATTTCACATAATTATTTTCTCTAACTAAACCTTATGCTGAATAATTTGCATTGTATATCATCTAGTAACTCACAAAGCCAGATTCTAAATCCCAGCACCAACAGTAGTTCAGAAATCTGACGATCACTGCACGACCAAAATCTCCCACAAGTATAGTTATGTAAGTCACTTGTATATCTGATACTGTCAGCTTTACAAATTCCTGGAAAGATAATAAAAAATGTTCAAAATTACATCAGGAAAAATATCCAAAGTCCAAAAGGATTCACCAAACTTTTTCACAATTAGAAATACGGCATAATTTATGATGGGTGTATATATATACAAATAGGTAATTTAACACAACTACAATTTTAGGAAGTTAACTTAGATTTCACAGCATAAAAGGTCCTAGTATTTTAAAAATAATGAACTTCACCTGGATATGTATTACATTCGTTAAAATTGAATATGAGTAGACATTAAAAATAAAAAGAATATGTCATATTAAGAGAAACCCTGTATGAGAGAATTGAAAAAAGGGTTGCGTGACCCCCATGGAGGCCATGTGGAGAGATTACTCTGAGGTCAGTAGGTTGGGCTATAGGAAGATATGTTGTGTAGGAGAGCGGGAAAGGAAGCATTCTCAGGACCAGAATGTGTGAGGAGAAGCTCCCTCCCTACCCTTTATTTTTATGTGGCCTGGTTTATATGTCGCAGCTTATGGGTATGCCGGGGGTGCTTGCCTGTTTTATGGTGGTTTGATCAGCGTTGGGATTGTTGGTACCTCCTGTTTGATTGACAGTAGAGAATGTGGTACATGGGGGCGTGCCTTTCTCGACGACAAGGAGGGGCACGTGTTGTGGCCGGTCAAGCACCCTGGGAGGATTTTATGTAAATGTTTTATCTGCTTATTTGGTTTTGTTATGGTTATATTATTTATTGTGTTTAATAAAGCAACCTGCTGCCTTTATTTCCCCATACTTTGTGTCATGTATTTATTCAAGCGGAACATAGTGCCTAGTATGGGGGTCATATGGTGAGTGACTTTTAATTTATAAATTTAATTCTGAATATATACATATATATTTATTTGTTTTTATGTGTATATACACATATTAACACATAAATACACACACACATATATATATATATATATATATATATATATATGTATATAAGCATATACATATATTTTTAAAGTTAAAACACAGTCCCCATAGACCGCAATATAAAGACACTTTCTCCTAAGACCCCACATCCCCTCATTTTAACCCCTTATAACTGCTTTCTGCAGTTTTTATTAAAAAATAAAATTGCTCAGCTTTATTTTTTTAACTTAACTACTGTACACTTTATTTTGAGGGTCAATTAGGGCATATTTTTTTAATTAATACTTGCGGGAACATTAACCAGCCCCTTGTAATTCCTGGTTATTTAATATGCGCTCGTAAAAGGGCAAATTGCCCATTTACAGGTGCATGTTAAAATAGCGCTCCACTTGTAATCTATCTCATAGTGAGATACACAAATATTAATTTTAAATTTGTGTTTCTAACATTTTTTGAGGGATCTCTCCATACTGACAAGACGTATTAGAAAATCTTGCATGAGCAGAAAGCTATTGAATATCAGGTCCTCAGTCTTAAAAACAGAAATTTAATATTCTACAATATAAAAAAGGGCAGGGGAAACATTTATGTTACTGTTTGAATGCAAATAAATGTTTTGTTATGAAGCATATTGAAAAATAGAGCTCATCTGTGATTAAAGGGATAGTAAACATCAAAAGTTTATTGTTTAAAAAGATAGATCATCTCTTTATTTACCATTCCACACTTTTGCATAACCAACACTGTTATAGAAATATACGTTCTACCTCTTTAATTACCTTGTATCTAAGCTTCTGCTGACTGCCTCCTAATCTTAGATCTTTTAACAGACTTGCATTTCTGGCAATTAGTGCTGTCTCTTAAAAAACTTCACGTGCATGAGTACAATATTATCTATATGAAACACATGAACTAATGCCCTGTAGCTGTGAAATACTGTCAAATGCATTTAGAGAAGAGGCGGACTTCAGAGGCTAAGAAATTAGCATATTAGCCTACCTTGGTTTAGCTTTCAACTAAGGATAACAAGAGAACAAGGCACATTTGAAGATAATAAGTAAGTTAGAAAGTTGTTGAAAATAACATGCCCTATCTGAATCATGAAAGTTTAATTTGGACTTTACTATCCCTTTAATTATAAAAAGCCTCAGTAAATACATACAGTTTCTATGTACTAATGAGTCCAAAGCAATTTATAAATTAGCTCACCTGTCACCTCGCTTTATAATGAATACATTATTTTAGGACTAATAACATGAATTGATTGTCAGGGTGATATTAATGAATTAGATTATAGGGCCCCTATTTATCAAAGGTGGTGCGGATCAGGTCCGCAACACCTCGCTAAATGCGGAGAGCAATACGCTCTCCGCATTTAACATTGCACCAGCAGCTCACAAGAGCTGCTGGTGCAACGCCGCCCCCTGCTGACTCAGGGGGGTGTCAATCAACCTGATCGTACTCAGATCGTGCTCAGAGCAGCCGGACAGGGTTATGGAGCAGCGGTCTTTAGACCGCTGCTTCATAATTTGTGTTTCTGGTGAGTCTGAAGACTCGTCAGAAACAGGGGCCCACAAGCTCCGTTCGGAGCTTGATAAATGGGCCCCTAGGAATCAACTACTGAAGAACACTGGTCTATATTTATAATGCTCTTAAAATGATGTGTGTCAATCCATTTAGAATAATATTTTGAACATGTTTTCATCAATTTATGAAATGCATTTTACTTATTTCTAGTTAAAGGTACATATGAATAAGTATGACTGAAAAAAGTGTATTTGAAATGTCGGGTCAATTAGAAAACACTTGTGTGACTCAAGCATTGTGAACACAAAACACAGCAATAGCTACTTACAATGCCTACAGTTGTTTCCCAACATGGGCCTCTGGGGACATCAGCTGGACTCATAGGTGGTGGAGTACTACCATTAACTGAAGACAAATTATAGTAGTTGAATAGGATCCATTTTGTATTGTTTTGTACAGTCTCTTCTTCAGCCAACTGGAAAAATGTATGAAATTCAGTGGTTAAAGGGACAGTGCATTTGAAAATCTGCATTGTTTAACAAAGCTAGATAATCCCTTAATTACCCATTCCCAGGGATAGGCAAAGACAAAGGCTGTGGCGGACATTTTCCAAAGTACAGACTTTAGTAAAGGACACCAAGGTACATTTGAAATTAAAAACATAATTTTATAGTGCTTGGTATTATTATACTGATGCAGATACCACTGATCCTATAACCAGCCCTCCTCTGGCTATACCCATGAGCCAGTGTCACTACTGTGTCGTTATATAGTACTGAGTGTTATTATACTGATGCAAATACCACTGACCCTATAACCAGTCCTCCTCTGGTTTTACTCATAATCCATTGTCACTTCTGTGTCTTTGTACAGTGCTTGGTGTTATTATACTGATGCAGATAGAGGCCCATTTATCAAGCTCCGTATGGAGCTTGTGGGCTCATGTTTCTGGTGAGTTTTCAGACTCGCCAGAAACAGCAGGGACATGACCCTGTCCCTAGGAATCGACACAATTCAACCCGATCGAGTACGATCAGGTTGATTGACACCCCCTGCTGGTGCAATGCTGAATACGAGTTATGACACCGCCTGCTGGTGCCAGAAACACAAGTTATGAAGCAGCGTTCTAAAGACCGCTGCTCCATAACCTGTCCGCCTGCTCTGAGGCGGCAGATAGACATCCCCCAAAATCAACCCGATCCAATATGATCGGGTTGATTGACACCCCCTGCGAATCTGCAGGGAGCGGCATTGCACCAGCAGTTCACCATCGATGTGCGGCGGACATAATCCGCAATATCGGATCATGTCCGCTTGCACAATATTAAATAGGCCTCATAGTACTAGTGATTAGGAGGTAGGTTAGGTAAGGTTTTAGTAAGAGTTAATAGGAGGAGAATGATGAGATGAATGAGTTGTAAGAATGGTTACAATTAGTAATAGAAATGGTTAGGGTTACTGTAAAGTAAGATGAGTGAATTAATGATCAAGTAGAAAAAGTAAGAGGTTAAGGTATGGTGTAAGAAAGGTCAGAAAATGAGATGAAAAGAAGATTTAGTTATATAAGTAAATTAAAATTTGTGTGTTAAAATTTAAGTAAATTATGGTGTAGACTGTAGTACTAGAATAGCAGTATTGGTTGTGGTATTGAATTTTTAGTTAGTTGTTATTGGTTGGTTAAGGTTATTGGTTGGCTAGGGTTAAGTTATGGTAGAATAAAGTAGCCTGAGTATTACAATATCATGTATGGGTAGGGTGACCATATTGCCGCTTTAAAAAGGGACACATATAAAAAATACATATGTCAGGGTCCTTTTTAAAGCGGCAATATGGTCACCCTATGTATGAGAAACACCAAGAGTGCAGCTTGCTGAGCTCAATAGGTTAGGCCAAAAATCCAAACTAAGGGTAGATGTTGTTAATGGGGCCTAGTGCAAAGAACATTTAATCTGATACAGCTACATCAATTCAATAATCCTGTGGTGTGCCTGTCCCATGGACACAGCCGTATGCTGTTTCCTAATGATCCACACCACCAGATTATAAAAGCTGGTAGGTTTTTGAAAGTAGAAATGCCGCACTCATTCTCTCCCAAAGAGCTCAAGGACAATGGATTTTAAAAAAGTCATCATCTCCACAAGGTGTGGGGAGAGATTGGACCTTTGAGGGTTTAGAACGTTGTTCGTAACTAAAAAAAAACTTTCACTTTGGATGCTAGTGGGTGGGTGGTTAGGACACCAGCTCCTGGGCAACAATACTTGGGGGGCAGGCCAAATACTCTTTTTCTCATACCCATAAATTAAGGAATTAGGATTTTGGCCCAGTGTAGGCTCAGACAGGTAAGGCTTCAACCATTTCGTAAAGCACTACTCTTCCTTCTTCTTGGGGCAAAGGTGCTCCATTCTAACCATAGGACTGCAGTCTAAAAGAGTGATGCTCCGAGAGCACCATGTCCCAGGTGAGCTACTGCTGAGGATGAGAAAGAAGAAAATTGACTTAAGGAGGTTACACTGCTGCTAGCTATTTCTTCTACCTGACTTTCTCCCTCTCTCAATGTGCCCCTCTTGCGTTGCAATTCAGTGACCCTTTCAATTATCTTGTCCTTCACTTCCTCTAGCTTGTTTAGCAATTGAGCCATACGGCTTTTTACCCTAGAGTCACACAGGGTAGCAAGCATATGTTGTGTGTTGTCATTGATGTCAAGAATTTCACGCTTGAATGCTCTCAGCTCCTGCTTCAGTTTGCATGTGAATGCTACAACTTAGAAAAACAACATATCACCGTGTACATTCTGAGTGAGAAAGGAATCCATTTTGTCCATCAGATAACTGAAAAATGGTATTACCTGGCCAAGGCTAGCAGTGGATGCACTTAAATCCTCAGTGATGTTCCTGAATGAACGGGAAAATGCCACCATTTGCCCTATTGTTCTCTACTTGTCCCTGTCCAGTGGATTGTTCACCCCATACAAAAATGCACTATATGCTCATTAGTGAGACACCCTGTTTTCAGGGTAAAAAGTGGCTTTATATTATTCGACCAAGGAAATAGAAGGACTGGTGAGCATTTTTAAAGAATATCACCAGACCAGAGAGCTTTTTAGAATTACCAAAGTATGGGTCAGCTTCCACTGCACTACAATGCCAGCGTGGAAAGGGGAGGTCCTTAAGAAAAAAATCAGTATTTTTTTAAAACAACATATACAGTCCTATATTTTTACTATGCATAACTTTCAAGTAGAAATTGTGAGTGGATAAAATACTTTTCTTATTTAATGTTTCATATAAAATTATCTTACCTTTCCATTTACATCATCTATTAAAGCCAGCAAGAAGGTGTATAGATTTCCAAGAAAGAGGGCAAATATCCGCCCAAGCTGCCATTTTAATGCTAGTCTAGGGTGAAAATTTTCCATAGCAGCAATTGTTTCAAACAACGGAGGGCAAAACATTGATAGCAAAGACATTACAATCTCTACCTGGAAATACAAGACAAATTACAAAAACGTTTATAGTAACCTTTAAGAGTAAAAGCTTATTTTTTGTTTTATGTACAGTATACATTATATGCTTCTGTTATCCTGTTAATAAGGAAAACATACAATTCTTTGAAAATTATATAATCAAAAAGTTCTATTGATGTAAAGACAGTATTCTTAACTTGGCTATTTTTGTGCTTTTTTGTGTTTTTAGTATTCTAATCAACGCAAAACACATCATTTTGCATATGAAAGAGCTATTGCATATGTCAGATAAATTTGGGACATCTACATTTCCTACATTTAGATTGGACAAAACCCATGCATGCGTGTTTGTTTTTTGCTGGCTGGTTGCCAAATGAAAGTATTGTCTGTATTTTCCTCGGTCTAATTGTATTTTTAAATAATTTGCAACAATCACTGGATGAAGACTACAGGAATAGGTCAAATATAATCTAAAAATGCAATTATTTATATTTTAGATGACACCCTATGATTCAAAACTCAAAGATGAATTTGCGCGTATGTGTGCTTATAAAAAATAACACAAGTCATACATATATTTAGGCCGCTAAAAATAGTTTCAAAATGTTCCCTTCATCCTTTAATAGTACTTTTTTATTTGTAGAACAATACATCTACCTATCTATCTTTAATTTTTTTATATCTAAAATGAAAATTCAATAAATTTGCTTTATTAATTGTTTTATTAAAAAAAAACTAGATTGTTTAAGTCAAGGCGAATAGTCTATAGGAATAATGAACAAGTTAGCAACTTTATACAGAGATTAATCCAATAACCATCATTAAAGGGACAGTATACACCAATTGTCATTTAACTGCATGTTATAGACACTACTATAAAGAATAATATGTACAGATATTGATATAAAAATCCAGTATAAAACCGTTTAAAAGCTTACTTAGAAGGTCCCAGTTTAGCTCTGTTAAAGGGCCACAGTAAGTAAATATTTTCTATGCCTGTTACTAACTAACTACCCCAAATACGCTTTTTATCAATAGCATTTCATTAACATATCTCTACCGTATATCAGAAATCTTGTCTGCAAATTTAATTGTTTTCCAAACCTACTCCGTGGGTATCCTTTGCTCTGTACCAATCCGTTTACAATACCTAGGTTTCAAAATGGCGCTTTAAACACAAAGTTATTGGTTTAAGTGTTTTGAACAAGCAGTGCTGAAAATAGTGGGCAGGATAACGTGACATCATCGGCGAATAAAATATATAACTTTTAGAACGTTATGAAACTTCATTTTGGAGAAAATATAGGTCAGTAGGTTTTAATTAATGTTTATTAACTTTAATATGTTAATTGTTTAGCTTAAAAATTATAACAGAAAATAATCCTTTAAAAAGGTAGCTGGAACAATCACTGCAAGTGGGGAATAGCAGACACCCCCCTTCCCCTTCCTTTGCATATGAAAAGACATAACACAAACAGGAGCAAGCTGGAGAAGGTATACATTAGTATTCTCCTAAAACTTTGGGGCTTGGTTAGGAGTCTGAAAATCAGAGCAGTGTTTAAAAAAAAAAACAAAAAAAAAACTGTATGGGCTACCCTGACCCAAAAGAAAAAAAAGAAATTCCGAAATTTACTGATGAGATACAACCTTTTTGACGTATGGCACTGCCTAAACATGACGGAAAGAGATTACACTTTCTACTCCACTGCACACCACTCCTACTCCCACATAGACTATATATTCTCCAATGGCAAGGCACACATTGCTAGAATTGTGATTTGCCCCTAGTCGGACCACGACATGGTGACTGCCACACTCAACCCATCCCCTCTGGAGGGCCACAAGCGCCCGTGGTGCTTGGCGGACCTCCTGATCAAGAACCCCTGAACCCAACAGACAGCTAATGACATCCAATACTTTTTTCAAACGATGACACCGGACAGACTACAGATGCAACCCTCTGGGCTACTATGAAAGCATTTATTAGAGGGGACTTTTGCATTAACATGTATACTGAGCACATACAAAGGAAATAGAAGGACTGGTGAGCATCCAACAGAAAGAGTGCAAAAAGCCTAGGCATACCATAACTAGCCAAAATGGGTTATCAAAACAATAATGGTCTTCAAATATTTTTTATGAAAAGTGTACAGAAACTGTTGGGGAGAAAAAAAATATTCTAATGGATGCTAAGTTGTTTCAATGCTATGTATCTGACAAATTAATGCAATGCAAAGTCATTTAGAAATCAGGTTTTCTGGCGAGTAATACCTGGGAGTTCAAACAGTCACAGCTTATTACACAGCATAAACCAGTGTGTACAGTTCTGAAACGGACAGCAAAGTCAAAATTAAATGTTCATGATTCAGTTTACTTCTAGGATCAAATTTGCTTTGTTCTCTTGGTATCCTTTTTTGAAGAGTCAATCTAAGTAGACTGATAGGGTCTGAAGCAGTGTTAATTTTGACGGCAAGTTTCAATTTAGTCTTAGTTTTAGTCTTTTGACTAAAATGCCATTTTAGTTTTAGTCATATTTTAGTCATATGAATTGTTTTAGTTTTAGTCTAGTTCTAGTCGACTGAATCTCCAATACATTTTAGTTGACTAAATCTCCAATACATTTTAGTTGACTAAATCTCCAGTAGATTTTAGTCAACTAAAATCTAAGGGGTTTAGTTAAAGTGTAATGCACTATTTAAGCATTTCTCTATCATTTGCAAACTGATTATATACTCCAGGAGTAAACATAACTGTTAATATTTATGGTATTAAGGTTTAAACATGCAATACAGACACAGATTTAGCTGTTGTGATATGTAACATCTTTATTAAACTTAAAATTAAATAAAACCAAGTTTCATAAAAAAACAGAAGTGCAACTTTAAAATATATAAAAAAAAAACTGTATTGGCTGTATTGAACATATTACCCAATATAAAAACTTTAACAGTTCTCTGTTAATAATTAAAACAAATATCAAGTAACTCAACACAACAATACGTTTCTGCAGCTAGCACAGGCACAGCATAACTTAAACCCATATTCGTGGTTTATGCTTATTTCTATAGGAAGAATCAATTGATTGTTCACAGATTCAAAAACGTTTCGGCAACAATATTAGCACTGCTCTAGAACTTCCAAACTTATTATAAACTCCTGGAGTAAAGGTTTATTAACCTGTTTTCTTTTATGGTATTAAGGTTTGAACATGCAATACAGATTTAACAGATTTAACTGTTGTGGTATATAACATGTCTTTATCTTAAAATTTAATAAAATGAAGTTTCGTAAATTTTACAAAAGAGCAGTAATTGAATATGGATTGATTATAACACCTTGCATAAATTGTTTTTGTCAGCAAATTTTGATTTAGTTTTAGTCATAGTCTTTTGACTAAAATGTCATTTTGATTTAGTTTTAGTCATGGTCTTTTGACTAAAATGTCATTTTAGTTTTAGTCGTATTTTAGTCATTAGAATTTCTTTAGTTTTATAGTCATTTTAGTGTAGTTTTAGTCGACGAAATTAACACTGGTCTGAAGAGCATGCACATGTTTTTAGCAGTCTGTGGGCCAGTTTACAGTTTTTTTGTTCAAGCACTAAATGCGTTCAAAGTAAAAATTTAGCACAGCCAGATTTGCAGGCGTATTAAAAGTTGAAAGTAAAAGTTTGTACGTGAGCTAAAGACTGCAATATAATCAGGACTTCAGATATTGTGACCATGCTAACTCCTCCCTATAAACTTCTATAGATCACGCTATAAAAAGCCTTATTAGTTACAGCTCGCAAATTTACTTGACACTGCGCTAGATCAACCACGCTAAAGCCAAAGGTGCATTACGAATACTTTCCATTCCTATGTTCTTCACATAGCAGAAAATGTTGTTTGTTCTTTTTAAACATATGTTTATATATATATATATATATATATATATATATATGATTATATTTGTTTTAAATATATCTATACCTATACATAGATAGATAGATGATAGATAGATAGATAGATAGATAGATAGATAGATAGATAGTGTATATACAGATAAATATATATATATATTTTTAAATAAAAATATGTCAAGAACATAGAAATTTTAAAAGTATTTATATTCAAAAGACATTAAAATATGTTAAAAATTAATAAAAATTATATTGCATGCTTGAAAGAATTTGACTGGGAAGACTTCAAAAGTATATATAAATATCTATATATGTATGTATATATGTGTTTATATGTGTATATATGTATATATGTGAGCACATACATATTTACACCTATAAACTCATAAATGCACATGTATACACATATATAGACATATAAAGACATGTATATATACACACGCACTCACGCACTCACGCACGCATACACATTGGAAACCTTTCCAGTCAAACACTTTGCCATATATCATATTCTTTTTTAACCATTATTAAACATTTTTATCAATATTAAAATTATATTTTTATTACAAAGTCTATATACGAGTATAATATTTATTTTAATATGTTTTGTGAAAACATTTTTTAACCCTTGCACTTTACTTCAGGTCTCAAGTCGTGCTAAATATTCTAGGGCAGTTTTGTCTTTTGCTCGTGTGCAACCCATAACTTTCACCTTGTAATATCAGTTATATTTGTCACAGATTCCGATATCCATTGAAAGTCTAGTTTGAACTATAATTATGTCAGCCGCGCTAACCCTTCTCTGGTAAATAAGATTTACCATGGACTTGTAATATCACGTTGTGTGCTAATATTATCTTGGAAAGCAATATTGCTTATCGCATCCTACACTATTGTATAGCGTGACACTTGTTATCTTGCCCTATGTCAGCAGTGTTTGCAACAATGTGTAACATTTTATAAACATTGTTACAAACACTGTGTAAAGATGGATACAATACATGCATACTTATGAACTCACCTAAGATTAATCTGTAACAAAGGATGCCAGGAAAACAAAGCAAAGTTGAAAATAAAAGTAAATTGGAAAGTTGTTTAAAATGTCATGCTCTATCCAATCCAATTAAGTTTAATTTTTACTTTACTGCCCATTTAAGTGAAATGGAATTCCCCCAAAGTTTATGAACATAAAAAAGCACAGCATAAACCCAAAAATATAAGTCTGAGCACAATTTAATTAGTTTGACCCATACCTCATTGCTTTGATACCAGCTTAATTTATCCAATTTCTTGAATTCCTGTGAGCGTTTTACAACAAAATAAATCAAATATCCACTTCCTCCAAGACAAATGGTAATCATAACATTTGCTAAGACTATAAGAAATCGCCTTAGATGAATATTTTCTTCTTTTGTATTTTCCTGTTCATCCACAATCGATTCCTAATGAGAAAAAAAAGCATGTCTTTATAGTTAGATTTATTATTAAACAAAAATATAGCTATGTAATTCAGTCTTCCTTAATTTATATTAGATGAACTGTTTACTTAGATCTACACTTTATTGGCTCCAAACCCCAGCAATATAATATTATTATATAATATAACTCCCCGTGTAAAGCACAGCAAACAACCGCAAACAGTCCATTTGCACAACCACGAGATAGATAGATTTGATAGATAGATACATAGATTACATAGATCAATAGATGCAATATACATATGATAGATACAAATTACATAGATCAATAGATGCAATATACATTTGATAGATACGAATTACATAGATCAAAAGATGCAATATACATTTGATAGATACGAATTACATAGATCAAAAGATGCAATATACATTTGATAGATACGAATTACATAGATCAATAGATGCAATATACATTTGATAGATACGAATTACATAGATCAATAGATGCAATATACATTTGATAGATACGAATTACATAGATCAATAGATACAATATACATATGATAGATACGAATTACATAGATCAATAGATGCAATATACATTTGATAGATATGAATTACATAGATCAAAAGATGCGATATATTTTTGATAGATACGAATTACATAGATCAATAGATGCAATATACATTTGATAGATACGAATTACATAGATCAATAGATGCAATATACAAAAAAAAATTTTAAAATATTTACAATACTGTTATAACAAATATGATTGGTGGCACTAGTTGACAAGTGGGCCTGGCACACACGCTGGCAGGCAACTGCAATTAGATTGCACTAGCAGACTGATGTTTCACAGTCAAAAAAGTTTTTTTTTAAAATATTTACACTACTGTTACAACAAATATGAGTGGTGCCACTAACTTGGCAAGGGGGCCTGGCATACACGCTGGCAGGCAGGCAACTTCAATTAGATTACAATAGCAGACTGATGTTTCACAGTCAAAAAAGTTTTTTTTTAAAATATTTACACTACTGTTATAACAAATATGATTGGTGGCACTAGTTGGCAAGTGGGCCTGGCACACACGCTGGCAGACAGGCAACTGCAATTAGATTACACTAGCTGACTGATGTTTCACAGTCAAAAAAGTTTTTTTTAAAAAAATATTTACACTACTGTTATAACAAATATGATTGGTGGCACTAGTTTGCAAGTGGGCCTGGCACACACACTGGCAGGTAGGCAACTGCAATTAGATTACACTAGCTGACTGATGTTTCACAGTCAAAAAAGTTTTTTTAAAATATTTACAAAACTGTTACAACAAATATGATTGGTGGCACTAGTTGACAAGTGGGCCTGGCACACACGCTGGCAGGCAACTGCAATTAGATTGCACTAGCAGACTGATGTTTCACAGTCAAAAAAGTTTTTTTTTTTAAATATTTACAAAACTGTTACAACAAATATGAGTGGTGCCACTAACTTGGCAAGGGGGCCTGGCATACACGCTGGCAGGCAGGCAACTTCAATTAGATTACAATAGCAGACTGATGTTTCACAGTCAAAAAAGTTTTTTTTTTAAATATTTACACTACTGTTATAACAAATATGATTGGTGGCACTAGTTGGCAAGTGGGCCTGGCACACACGCTGGCAGACAGGCAACTGCAATTAGATTACACTAGCTGACTGATGTTTCACAGTCAAAAAAGTTTTTTTTTTTAAATATTTACACTACTGTTATAACAAATATGATTGGTGGCACTAGTTTGCAAGTGGGCCTGGCACACACGCTGGCAGGTAGGCAACTGCAATTAGATTACGCTAGCTGACTGATGTTTCACAGTCAAAAAGTTTTTTTTTAAAATATTTACAAAACTGTTACAATAAATATGAGTGGTGCCACTAAATTGGCAAGTGGGCCTGGCACACACGCTGGCAGGCAGGCAACTTCAATTAGATTACAATAGCAGACTGATGTTTCACAGTCAAAAAAAGTTTTTTTTTTAAATATTTACAATACTGTTATAACAAATATGATTGGTAGCACTAGCTGGCAAGTGGGCCTGGCACACACGCTGGCAGGCAGGCAACTGCAATTCGATTGCACTAGCAGACTGATGTTTCACAGTCAAAAAAGTTTTTTTTTAAAATATTTACACTACTGTTATAACAAATATGATTGGTGGCACTAGTTTGCAAGTGGGCCTGGCACACACACTGGCAGGTAGGCAACTGCAATTAGATTACACTAGCTGACTGATGTTTCACAGTCAAAAAAGTTTTTTTAAAATATTTACAAAACTGTTACAACAAATATGAGTGGTGCCACTAACTTGGCAAGTGGGCCTGGCACACACGCTGGCAGGCAGGCAACTTCAATTAGATTACAATAGCAGACTGATGTTTCACAGTCAAAAAAGTTTTTTTTTAAATATTTACACTACTGTTATAACAAATGATTGGTGGCACTAGTTGGCAAGTGGGCCTGGCACACACGCTGGCAGGTAGGCAACTGCAATTAGATTACGCTAGCTGACTGATGTTTCACAGTCAAAAAGTTTTTTTTAAAATATTTACAAAACTGTTACAATAAATATGAGTGGTGCCACTAAATTGGCAAGTGGGCCTGGCACACACGCTGGCAGGCAGGCAACTTCAATTAGATTACAATAGCAGACTGATGTTTCACAGTCAAAAAAAGTTTTTTTTTTAAATATTTACAATACTGTTATAACAAATATGATTGGTAGCACTAGCTGGCAAGTGGGCCTGGCACACACGCTGGCAGGCAGGCAACTGCAATTCGATTGCACTAGCAGACTGATGTTTCACAGTCAAAAAAGTTTTTTTTTTAAATATGTACACTACTGTTACAACAAATATGAGTGGTGGCACTAACTTGGCAAGTGGGCCTGGCACACACGCTGGCAGGCAGGCAACTTCAATTAGATTACACTAACAGACTGATGTTTCACAGTCAAAAAAGTTTTTTTTTTTAAATATTTACACTACTGTTATAACAAATATGATTGGTGGTATTAGTTGGAAAGTGGAACTGGAACACACGCTGGCAGGCAGGCAACTGCAATTAAATAACACTAATAGACTGATGTAAAAGTTTTTTAAAAAAAAATTTACACATGTTACAACAGATATGAGTGGTGGCACTGAGGATGGAAGTAGGCACAGTATATGCTGGGATCCTGACACACAGGCTGGCACTAGTGGCAGGCTGGCCTGGCAACTAAAATTAAATAAAACTAGCAGACTGATGTAAAAGTTTTTTTTAAAAAAATGTACACTAATGTTACAACAGATATGAGTGGTGGCACTGAGGATGGAAGTAGGCACAGTATATGCTGGGAGCCTGACACACAGGCTGGCACTAGTGGCCCTGGCAGGCTGGCCTGGCAAAGAAAATTAAATAACACTAGCAGACTGATGTAAAAGTTTTTTTTTAAAAAGTTACACTAATGTTACAACAGATATGAGTGGTGGCACTGAGGATGGAAGTAGGCACAGTATATGCTGGGAGCCTGACACACAGGCTAGCACAAGTGGCAGGCTGGCCTGGCAACTAAAATTAAATAAAACTAGCAGACTGATGTAAAAGTTTTTTTTTTTAAAAATGTACACTAATGTTACAACAGATATGAGTGGTGGCACTGAGGATGGAAGTAGGCACAGTATATGCTGGGAGCCTGACACACAGGCTGGCACTAGTGGTACTGGCAGGCTGGCCTGGCAAAGAAAATTAAATAACACTAGCAGACTGATGTAAAAGTTACAGCAGAGATCAGATGAGTCCTTCAGGACTGTAGTGGACACTGAATACACTAGCCTAGCTATCAATTTCCCTATAAAATCACCAGCAGCAGCACTATCCCTCCTCTCACTAAGAATGCAGGATCATAATGAATCTAAAATGGCTGCTGCCCAGGAGCTGGGAGGGTCTGGGAGGGAGTGTCTGCTGCTGATTGGCTGAAATGTGTCTGCAGACTGTGAGCTACAGGGTTAAAGTTTACTCAATGATGATGAATAGGGGGCGGATCGAACATCGCATATGTTCGCCCGCCGCGGCGAACGCGAACAAGCTAAGATCGCCGGGAACTGTTCTCCGGCGAACTGTTCGCAACATCACTAATGCTAGTCTTTATTGCGTCATTTTTGGCACGAGAATTTTTTTGGCACAAAAAATACGTCTATGACGCAACTTCGTCATTTCCGGCGTCATAGTTGACGCCGGAGCCTTACACACGGTTGCGTCATTAGTGACGCGAGTGTGTCATTTCCAGTTATTATTGGCGCCAAAAAAGTTTTCAGTTACATTGTGCGTCATAATGGGGTGCCAAACTTTTTCATTATTTTAATACCCCATTGATGTTTGCCTCTTGCCTTTTTCTCTATCAGAGGGCTATGCTTTTTGCATTTTTTCCCATTCCTGAAACTGTCATATAAGGAAATTGATAATTTTGCTTTATATGTTTTTACATTTTGCAAGATGTGTCAATCTGATCCTGCCTCAAAAGTTTCTGCTGGAACATTGCTGCCTGACATTGGGTCTACCAAAGCTAAGTGCATTTGTTGTAAGATTGTGGAAATTATTTCGCCGAATGTCATTTGTAATAGTTGTCATGATAAACTTTTACATGCAGATAGTGTGTCCATCAGTATTAGTACATTGCCAGTTGCAGTTCCTTCAACTTCCAATGTAAATGATATACCCATGAATTTTAAAGAATTTGTTTCTGATTCTATCCAGAAGGCTTTGTCTGCATTTCCACCTTCTAATAAACACCTTCTAATAAACGTAAAAGGTCTTTTAAAACTTCTCATTCAGTTGATGAAATTTCAAATGACCAACAACATAATAATTTATCCTCCTCTGATAAGGATCTATCTGATTCAGAAGATCCTTCCTCAGACATTGACACTGACAAATCTACTTATTTATTTAAAATAGAATATATGCAGTCTTTATTAAAAGAAGTGTTAATTACTTTGGATATTGATGTAACCAGTCCTCTTGACGTTCAGTCTAATAAATGTTTAAATGCTGTTTTTAAACCTCCTGTGGTTTCTCCAGGGGTTTTTCCTATTCCTGAGTGTATTTCTGATATGATTTCTACGGAATGGAATAAGCCAGGTACTTCTTTTATTCCTTCTTAAAGGCTTAAAAAATTGTATCCTTTACCAGCAAATTGATGGGGCTATTTCTACTCTTGCTAAACGTACCACTATTCCTATGGAAGATAGTACTTCCTTTAAGGATCCTTTAGATAGGAAGCTTGAATCTTATCTAAGGAAGGCCTATTTATATTCAGGTCATCTTCTCAAACCTGCAATTTCTTTGGCTGATGTTGCGGCTGCATCAACTTTCTGGTTGGAGAATGTAGATCAACCAGAATTGGATTCTGACATATCTAGCATTATTCACTTACTGCAAAATGCTAATCATTTTATTTGTGATGCCATTTTTGACATTATCAAAATTGATGTTAGATCCATGTCATTAACTATATTAGCTAGAAGAGCTTTGTGGCTTAAATCTTGGAATGCTGATATGACATCTAAATCTAGATTATTATATCTTTCTTTCCAAGGTAATAATTTATTTGGTTCTCAGTTGGATTCTATTATTTCAACTGTCACTGGGGGAAAGGGAGTTTTTCTGCCTCAGGATAGAAAACCTAAGGGTAAATCTAAGGCTTCTAACCGTTTTCGTTCCTTTTGTCAAAATAAGGAACAAAAACTCAATCCTTCCCCCAAGGAATCTGTTCCCAATTGGAAGCCTTCCTCAAATTGGAATAAATCCAAGCCATTTAAGAAACCAAAGTCAGCCCCTAAGTCCACATGAAGGTGCGGCCCTCATTCCAGGGGGCAGATTAAGGTTTTTTTTTTTTTTTAAATTCTGTCCAAAATCAATGGATTCAGAGCATTGTCTCTCAAGGATATCGAATAGAATTCAGAGTAAGACCTCCTGTGAGAAGATTTTTTCTCTCACATATCCCAGCAAATCCAGTAAAAGCTCAGGCTTTCCTGAAGTGTGTTTCAGACCTGGAGTCTTCAGGGGTAATCATGCCAGTTCCTTTTCAGGAACAAGGTTTGGGGTTCTATTCAAATCTATTCATTGTCCCAAAGAAGGAAAATTTATTCAGACCAGTTCTGGATCTGAAAATTTTGAATTGTTATGTAAGAGTACCAACTTTCAAGATGGTGACTATAAGGACTATTCTGCCTTTTGTTCAGCAAGGACATTATATGTCCACAATAAACTTGCAGGATACATACCTTCATATTCTGATTCATCCAGAACATTATCAGTTCCTGAGATTCTCTTTTCTAGACAAGCATTACCAATTTGTTGCTCTTCCATTTGGTCTAGCAACAGCTCCAAGAATCTTTTCAAAGGTTCTAGGTGCCCTACTCTCTGTAATCAGAGAACAGGGTATTGCGGTGTTTCCTTATTTGGATGATATCTTGGTACTAGCTCAGTCTTTACATTCTGCAGAATCTCACACAAATCAACTAGTGTTGTTTCTTCGGAAACATGGTTGGAGGATCAATTTACCAAAAAGTTTCTTGATTCCTCAGACAAGGGTCACCTTTTTAGGCTTCCAGATAGATTCAGTGTCCATGACTCTGTCTCTAACAGACAAGAGACGTTTAAAATTGGTTGCAGCCTGCCTGCACCTTCAGTCTCAGTCATTCCCTTCAGTGGCTATGTGCATGGAAGTTTTAGGTCTCATGACTGCAGCATCGGATGCGATCCCCTTTGCTCGTTTTCACATGAGACCTCTACAGCTTTGTATGCTGAACCAATGGTGCAGGGATTATACAAATATATCACAATTAATATCCTTAAATCCCAATGTACGACACTCTCTGACGTGGTGGATAGATCACCATTGTTTAGTTCAAGGGGCTTCTTTTGTTTGACCAACCTGGACTGTGATGACAACAGATGCAAGTCTTTCAGGTTGGGTATCTCTGACAGCACAAGTGGTTTTGAAATCTCAAGAAGCGAGATTACCAATAAATATTTTAGAACTCCGTGCAATTCTCAGAGCTCTTCAGTTTTGGCCTCTGTTAAAGAGAGAACCGCTCATTTGTTTTCAGACAGACAATATCACAACAGTGGCATATGTCAATCATCAGGGTGGGACTCACAGTCCCCAAGCTATGAAAGAAGTATCTCGGATACTTGCTTGGGCGGAATCCAGCTCCTGTCTAATCTCTGCGGTGCATATCCCAGGTGTAGACACTTGGGAGGCGGATTATCTCAGCTGTCAGACTTTACATCCAGGGGAGTGGTCTCTCCATCCAGATGTGTTTTCTCAGATTGTTCAGATGTGGGGTCTTCCAGAGATAGATCTCATGGCCTCTCATCTAAACAAGAAACTTCCCAGATACCTGTCCAGGTCCAGGGATGTTCAGGCGGAAGCAGTGGATGCGCTGACACTTCCTTGGTGTTATCAACCTGCTTATATCTTCCCGCATCTAGTTCTCCTTCCAAGAGTGATCTCCAAAATCATCATGGAACAATCGTTTGTGTTGCTGGTGACTCCAGCATGGCCACACAGGTTTTGGTATGCGGATCTGGTTCAGATGTCCAGTTGCCAGCCTTGGCCACTTACGTTAAGGCCAGAACTACTGTCTCAAGGTCCGTTTTTCCATCAGGATCTCAAATAATTAAATTTGAAGGTATGGAAATTGAACGCTTAGTACTAAGTCATAGAGGTTTCTCTGACTCAGTGATTAATACTATGTTACAAGCTCGTAAATCTGTCTCTAGAAAGATTTATTATAGAGTTTGGAAGACTTACATTTTATGGTGTTCTTCTCATAAATTCTCTTGGCATTCTTTTAGAATTCCTAGAATTTTACAGTTTCTTCAGGATGGTTTGGATAAGGGTTTGTCTGCAAGTTCCTTGAAGGGACAAATCTCTGCTCTTTCTGTTTTATTTGACAGAAAGATTGCTATACTTCCTGATATTCACTGTTTTTTACAGGCTTTAGTTCGTACTAAGCCTGTCATTAAATCAATTTCTCCTCCTTGGAGTCTTAATTTGGTTTTGAAGGCTTTACAGGCTCCTCCATTTGAGCCTATGCATTCTTTGGACATTAAACTACTTTCTTGGAAAGTGTTGCTCCTTTTGGCTATCTCTTCTGCTATAAGAGTTTCTGAGCTATCTGCTCTTTCTTGTGAGTCTCCTTTTCTGATCTTTCATCAGGATAAGGCAGTTTTGCGGACTTCTTTTCAATTTTTACCTAAGGTTGTGAATTCTAACAACATTAGTAGAGAAATTGTTGTTCCTTCCTTGTGTCCTAATCCTAAGAATTATTTGGAAAGATCCTTACATTGTTTGGATGTGGTAAGAGCTTTGAAATATTATGTGGAAGCTACTAAAGATTTCAGGAAGACTTCCAGTCTATTTGTTTTATTTTCTGGTCCTAGGAAAGGTCAGAAGGCTTCTGTTATTTCCTTGGCTTCTTGGTTGAAACTTTTGATTCATCAAGCTTATTTGGAGTCGGGTCAGGCCCCGCCTCAGAGAATTACAGCTCATTCAACTAGATCAGTCTCCACTTCGTGGGCCTTTAAGAATGAAGCTTCAGTCGATCAGATTTGCAAAGCAGCAACTTGGTCCTCTTTGCATATATTTACTAAATTCTACCGTTTTGATGTATTTGCTTCTTCAGAAGCAGTTTTTGGTAGAAAAGTTCTTCAGGCAGCTGTTTCAGTTTGATTCTTCTGCTTTTGATTTAAGTTTTTTCTTCCAATTATGAGACTAAACTTATTTTTTTGGGTTGTGGATTAATTTTTTCAGTGAAAAATTGCTGTTTTTATTTTTATCCCTCCCTCTCTAGTGACTCTTGCGTGGAGTTCCACATCTTGGGTATTGCTATCTAATCACTAGCTCCTGGACTCTTGCCAATTACATGAAAGAAAACATAATTTATGTAAGAACTTACCTGATAAATTCATTTCTTTCATATTTTCAAGAGTCCATGAGGCCCACCCTTTTTATGGTGGTTATGATTTTTTTGTATAAAGCACAATTATTTCCAAATTTCTTTTGTTGATGCTACTCCTTTCTTTATCACCCCACTGCTTGGCTATTCATTAAACTGAATTGTGGGTGTGGTGAGGGGTGTATTTATAGGCATTTTGAGGTTTGGGAAACTTTGCCCCTCCTGGTAGGATTGTATATCCCATATGTCACTAGCTCATGGACTCTTGCCAATATGAAAGAAATTAATTTATCAGGTAAGTTCTTACATATATTATGTTTTTTGGTACAATCCTGTTATTTTTCAATGAAAGAAAAACTTGATTATAATTGCATCACATGATATAGGGTTCAATTAAATGTAAACACATAGATCTTCACACTCCAAGCTGTTATGATGTCAACAAAATTTCATTGGTTTAAAAAAAAAAATGTTTTTCACATATTAAAGGCAAATAGGAATCTTACAGAGCAGAACCAGGACCAGAGCTATACTCTGTCATATGTTATGATGGCATATCATTTGTTCACTGATACCCAAGTAGTGCCATGTCTGTATGATCTATGGTAAATAAATATGGTGACCATCCATCCCAAATTTTTAGAGACAGTCCTGAATTTTGGAAGGACATCCCTAATTTTTCAAAGGACAATTTGGTATCCCGAATTTTGTCTCAGTGTCCAGAATTATCCTTAATTCTATTTATCCCCCACAGCACTATGCATGTAAGCTGTGCCACACAATTGTCTGTGGAGAGGAGTAGGTGGGTGCAGTAGTGCAATGATGCTGTTTGTAATCTTAGATGTGGAAAAATAGCATGGGAAGAGCAGGGAACTAAGCTGTTGGTACCGCTTTATAGTGAGCATCATGAGTGCTGACATGGAGCTGACCTCCTCCCGGGAACCACACAGCCTGGCACTGTCTGTCCTGTGCCCTCTCTGCCAGTACTTTCACCTGCACTGTGGGCTGCTGTACCGGGGTCCACCCATGTCAACCATGGAGCCACATTCATCACTCCTAGGGAATATGAAACTCAAAAATAAACTTGTCACAATGAAAGATCAGAGCCATATTATGCACAGTATACAAACTATACCAGTGGTTCTCAACCTAAGTGACCTCAAGGCCCGGTGAGTTTAAGCCGGACCTCTCCAGGGCCCGGTAAGCATCGGGAGTGGGTTGGAGTAGGTTCGGAAGAAATCTTAATTAATATATATATATATATATATATATAATATAATATATATATATATATATATATATATATATATATATATATACAGGTATACCCCGCTCATACAGCGGGTTAGGGACCGGAGCCCCGCTGTAAAGTGAAAACCGCCTTAAAGTGAAATAAGGCAGTTTTAGTTTTCTTTTCAGTGTTTAAAATCCTGAAAACATGTTTGAACTAACATATATTAGGGGTGCAATAGTGCTACGTTTAGTTTAACACTAGCACAGCAAGTATTCAATTAGTATTCAATAAATACTGCACCTGTAAAATAGTGACAATTACTGTAGTACAATTTGCCAGACTATAGCACTGAGACATAGATTGGACTGCAATGCTATAAACAGAGTGAACTAAGCATAACAAAATGGTGCCAGTCACTTTTCTAGCAATCTCATGATGATTACAGCACTGTTTCAAAATCCTTGGAGGTTGAACTTCAGCTCCACAAAGCGCTGTATTAGCGAATCGCTGTAAAGTGAAGCTCTGTAAAGTGAGGTATACCTGTATAATATAATATATATATATATTATAATATAATATATATATATATATAAAAATCTCTCTCTCTCTCTATATATATATATATATATTTTTATATATCTATATCTATCTATCTATATACTGTGTGTGTGTATGTATGTGTATATGTGTGTATATATATATATATATATATATATATATTTTACAGTGGTTTAATTATGTAATAATTAATTTGCGTCTTTGGGATCCATATAAATATCCCACTGACACTAATGAATTATTATATAAATTAACCCACTGTAAAATATATGTATATATATATATATATATATATATATATATTATAATTATATGATAATTCAGTGATGTCAGTGGGATCCATATAAATGTATATATATATATATATATATATATATATATATATATATATGCGCATTTATATGGATCCCACTGACATCACTGAATTATCATATAATTATAATATATATATTACAGTGGGTTAATTATATGATAATTCATTGGTGTCAGTGGGATCCCTATATATATATATATATATATATATATATATATATATATATATATATATATATATATATATTTTACTCATACACATTAGTGTCAGGTTGTTTATACATACACATTGGTGTCCAGTGGCCGCCCTAAATATATTTTGTTGTCTGTGGCCGTAATTATATGTCATTGGTGTCAGTGGGCTTCCCGCTCTGCACGCCAGCCGCCGCTACTAACCACTCACAGTGCGCCGCCCACTGCTACCCACTCACAGTGCGCAAACAGACATGCGCAGTGGCACTCTGACAGGACCATCCGAAATATCGAAAATATGTAAAGGCGGGCCTGTCAGAGCGAGTGTCTAGAAGCTATGTTGGGTCGTGGCCCACCAGCAGGGCCGTCGCGGCCCTGTAGTGGACCGCGGCCCGGCTGTTGAGAAACACTGAACTATACCATATACATACAGCAGTAGCATACACATTATACTGTATCTACAGTACACAAACTATACCTCATGCATACAGCAGTAGCATACACATTCTCATTGGTTGATAGGGGGAACCAATGACAAAAGGCAGATATGTGCAACCACCAATCAGCAGTTAGCTCCCATTAGTGCATTACTGCTCCTGATGCTATCTAGGTATGCTTATAAAAAGGATACTAAAAGAACAAATAAAATTTAATAATAAAAGTGAAATAGAAATTTGTTTAAATTGCATGTTCTCTCTAAATTATGAAAGTTTAATTTGACTTTACTGTTCTTTTAAAGGGACAGTCTAGTCAAAAATAAACTTTCATGATTTCAGATAGGGCATGTCATTTTAAATCTTTCCAAGTTACTTATATCATCAAATTTGCTTTGTTCTCTTGGCATTCTTGTTAAAGTCTAAACCTAGGTAGACTCATATGCTAATTTCTAAGACCTTGAAGGCCGCCTTTTATCTGAATGCATTTGACAGTTTATTTTTACCAGCTAGGTGGCATTAGTTCATGTGTGCCATATAGGTAACATTGTGCCCATGCCCTTGGAGTTACTTAGATTTAAATGCAAGTCTGTCAAAAGAACTGAAATAAGCTGGCTGCAGAGCCTTAGCTACAAGGGCCTCTAGTTATCAATGTCTGTCGGACCTGATCCGACAGAGCGGATCAGGTCCAACAGACATCACTTAATACGGCGAGCAATACTCTTGCCGTATTCAGCATTGCACCAGCAGCTCACAAGAGCTGCTGGTGCAACGCCGCCCCCTGCAGACTCGCGGCCAATGGGGGGTGTCAATCAACCCGATCGTACTCGATCGGGTTGATTTCCTGTGATGTCTGTCCGCCTGCTCAGAGCAGGCGTACAGGTTATGGAGCAGCGGTCTTTGTGACCGCTGCTTCATAACTGCTGTTTCTGGCGAGCCTGCAGGCTCGCCAGAAACACGGGGCATCAAGCTCCTTTCGGAGCTTGATACATATGCCCCATAGTAATCACAGAGGTAAAACTATATTAATATAACTGTGTTGGTTATGCAAAACTGGGGAATGGGTAATAAAGGGATTATCTATCTTTTTAAACAATTACAATTCTAGAGTAGACTGCCCCTTTAATCATGTTTAACATCATTTTTTATTGTAGATATTTTAGGAATACATCAAGTGTAAATCTGACATTGCCTGTACAATAATACACAAGAAGGTGGAATATATAGCGCTAAGATGATGTAATATATATGTCCCCATAAACATTTACGACACTTCTCCATCACCTGTTGGATTAAAACATAATTTGTCTTACTTTTACATCAGTTGTTCTTCTTCTTGGATTTTGTTTTTATTTTAATTATATTTATAAACAAATTATTAATCTGTATAAGGTTTATGGTAATAACATTTTTCAACTCCTCTAAAGTGTACCCAGCTATCTTTTGTGATGCTCTAGTTGTGGTAAGAGGGCTTGGCGTCGAGTGTCGGATGAGTCACCTAGCTCTCCCCACCCAATCTGTGTTGCAGGGTGTAGACCCATTACACACACCTCTAGGCATCCCCCCAATATTACTTACATTCACAGCAATGGCGCTCCTTCCACCTTAACATACACCCACGTGCAGCTGTCCATTCTATACTTGTGGTCACCCCAAAAGCTCTCCTACACTTACAAGCACCCACTAGTATGTCTCCCACCATTTAGCACAAACCTCCAAGTGAATTGCGCCTCTTATACACACCCCAAGCACCTTCCCACACTTATTGGATTTGTCACCTTTTATTTTTAAAAACATTTTTTAAGGGATATTGTAGTGTAGTGATTCAGCAGTGGCACTACCATGCCTGTCACCTTACTAATATGCTCTCAATACTCTATTCCTTAAAATGATATAGTATAGTAAATAATGACATAAACACATTTTCAGTTTTTTTATTTAATTTATTTTAATCCAAAAAAAGAATTGATGGTAAAAAAAATCTATATATATATATAATATATGTAATTTTGCACTCAGAAATGAAGTGTGATGGATATATCAAAAGAGTTTATGGTATTTTGGGGAATTTTCTGATATGACCATTTTCCAGGCATGCAATGAGATGGTTTCTTATCTTTTTGTTGTTGTATCTGCATGTTGGATCCCCATTAGGTGCTTTTTTTGTGTTAAAGGTTACTGTGACATATAAGTTTTATTCTGTTGTTTATATGCCACGCTATGATCTTAAGGTTTTATATTTGGCATATAACCTACTAGTATGTTTTCCTCTGTTTTTTATTATGGGTAAAAATAACAACATACTCTACATTACTAGACAGAAGAGTAGAAAAATGAGGGAAATGGTTCTTAAAATATATCACAACTAGACCCAAAATTTTTCTTTTATAGTTCAGATGGATCATACAGTTTTAAACAACTTTCTATTCTATTTCTGTTATCAAATTTTCTTTGTGCTCTTAGTATATTTTATTGATGTAAGCTCAGAATCATGTACATGTCTTAAAGGGACAGTCTACACCACAATTTTTATTGTTTTAAAAGATAGATAATCCCTTTATTACCCATTTCCCAGTTTTGCATAAACAACACAGCTATAATAATATACTTTTAACCTCTGTGATTATCTTGTATCTAAGCCTCTGCAAACTGCTCCTTTATTTCAGTTCTTTTGACAGACTTGCAGTCTAGCCAATCAGTGCCTGCTCCCAGATTACTTCACGTGCACGAGCACAGTGTTATATATATGAAATACGTGAACTAACACCCTCTAGTGGTGAAAAACTGCAATCTGAGAAGAGGTGGCCTTCAAGGTCTAAGAAATTAGCATATGAACCTCCTAGTTTAAGCTTTCAACTAAGAATACCAAGAGAACAAAGCAAAATTGGTGATAAAAGTAAATTGGAAAATTGTTTAAAATTACATGCTCTATCTGAATCATGAAAGTTTATTTTGGCCTAGACTGTCCCTTTAAGCACTACTGTATATGGCAGCTGTTTTGCAAGAATGTTATCCATTTGCAAGAGCACTAGATGGCAGCACTATTTCCTGCAAAGTAGTATTCCAGCCACCCACCTCATATAAATGTGTTTAGAAACTTGTCACAATCGTTCAATCACTGTGCAGTGCGCACCAGTAATTTATAATCTTCTACTTATAATGTTACCATTTAGCAGCAATCTCTTTTTAAAAAGGAGATATTCTAATCTGTAAAACTAGTACAACTGCTGGATTAGTGAACACACTATTCATTTGTATGAAAACATTTTTTTAGACCTGCTCTGAATGCTGTGTGCCCCCCTGTGTTCCCCCCCACAAGCCTTAGCAACTAACAAACGGCTAGATTACGAGTTTAGCGTTAAGGTAAAAAAGCAGCGTTATCAGGTCCTAACGCTGCTTTTTTATGCCCGCTGGTATTACGAGTCTTGCAGGTATAGGTGCACCGCACACTTTTTTGGCCTTATCGCAAATCAACTTACGTAAATTGCGTATAATTTTTTTTCTATGGGACTTGCATAGCGCCAGTATTACAAGTTTGTCCTGGGAGTCTAAAAAGTGAGCGGTACACCCTCTACCGCCAAGATTCTTAACAAATTTTAAAGTCAGTAGTTATGAGTTTTATGCTACAAAGCTGTAGCATAAAACTCATAACTAAAGTGCTAAAAAGTACACTAACACCCATAAACTTCCTATTAACGCCTAAACCAAGGCCCTCCCGCATCGCAAACACTAAAATTAAATTATTTACCCCTAATCTGCCGCTCCGGACATCGCCGCCCATAGAATAAACATATTAACCCCTAAACCGCCGCACTCCCACCTCGCAAACACTAGTTAAATATTATAAACCCTTAATCTGCCGCCCCTAACATCGCCGCCACCTACATTATACTTCTAAACCCCTAATCTGCCATCCACAACGTCGCCACGACTATACTAAATTTATTAACCCTTTAAACCTAAACCTAACCCTAACACCCCCTAACTTAAACATACTTTAAATAAATCTAAATAAAATTATTATCATTACCTAAATTATTCCTATTTAAAACTAAATACTTACCTATAAAATAAACCATAAGCTAGCTACAATATAACATAGTTACATTGTATCTAGCTTAGGGTTTATTTTTATTTTACAGGCAAGTTTGTATTTATTTTAACTAGGTAAATAGTTACTAAATAGTTATTAACTATTTAATAACTACCTAGCTAAAATAAATACAAATTTACCTGTAAAATAAAACCTAACCTAAGTTACACTAACACCTAACACTACACTACAATTAAATAACTTACCTAAATTAAATACAATTAAATAAATTAAATACAATTAGCTAAATTACAACAAACCCCCCTACTAAATTACAGAAAATAAAAAACAAATTACAAGATATTTAAACAAATTACACCTAATCTAAGAGCCCTATCAAAATAATAAAGCCCCCCCAATAAAAAAAACCCTAGCCTAAACTAAACTATCAATAGACCTTAAAAGGGCCTTTTGCAGGGGGAATTGCCCCAAAGAAATAGCTCTTTTACCTGTAAAAAAAAATACATACAACCCCCCAATAGTAAAACCCACCACCCACACAACCAACCCCCCAAATAAAACCCTAACTAAAAAAAACTAAGCTCCCCATTGCTCTGAAAAGAGCATTTGGATGGACATTGCCCTTAAAAGGGCATTTAGCTCTATTGCTGCCCAAAGCCCTAACCTAAAAATAAAACCCACCCAATATACCCTTAAAAAATCCTAACACTAACCCCCAAAGATCGGCAATGAAGCCGGCAGAAGTGGTCCTCCAGACGGGCAGAAGTGGTCCTCCAGATGTGCAGAAGTCTTCACCCAGACGGCATGTTCTATCTTCATCCTTCCGACGCGGAGCGGTTCCATCTTCAAGACATCCGTCGCGGAGCATCCTCTTCAATTGACGTCTTCTTACTGAATGAAGGTACCTTTAAATGACGTCATCCAAGATGGTGTCCCTTAGATTTCGATTGGCTGATAGAATTCTATCAGCCAATCGGAATTAAGGTTGAAAAAATCCTATTGGTCCTACTCAGACGCCAGCAAGGTGGAGGTGGAGTACTGGTTTGGGCTGGTATCATCAAAGATGAGCTTGTGGGGCCTTTTCGGGTTGAGGATGGAGTCAAGCTCAACTCCCAGTCCTACTGCCAGTTTATGGAAGACACCTTCTTCAAGCAGTGGTACAGGAAGAAGTCTGCATCCTTCAAGAAAAACATGATTTTCATGCAGGACAATGCTCCATCACACGCGTCCAAGTACTCCACAGTGTGGCTGGCAAGAAAGGGTATAAAAGAAGAAAATCTAATGACATGGCCTCCTTGTTCACCTGATCTGAACCCCATTAAGAACCTGTGGTCCATCATCAAATGTGAGATTTACAAGGAGGGAAAACAGTACACCTCTCTGAACAGTGTCTGGGAGGCTGTGGTTGCTGCTGCACGCAATGTTGATGGTGAACAGATCAAAACACTGACAGAATCCATGGATGGCAGGCTTTTGAGTGTCCTTGCAAAGAAAGGTGGCTATATTGGTCACTGATTTGTTTTTGTTTTGTTTTTGAATGTCAGAAATGTATATTTGTGAATGTTGAGATGTTATATTGGTTTCACTGGTAAAAATAAATAATTGAAATGGGTATATATTTGTTTTTTGTTAAGTTGCCTAATAATTATGCACAGTAATAGTCACCTGCACACACAGATAAAAACTACTTCCAAAACTATTCAGCTTTGATATTAATGAGTTTTTTTGGGTTCATTGAGAACATGGTTGTTGTTCAATAATAAAATTAATCCTCAAAAATAAAACATGCCTAATAATTCTGCACTCCCTGTATGTATGTATATATACATATGTATATACATGTACAGTATATATGCATTATAGCCCCTCCATTCAAACACCTTGTCATTTATCCTAGACCCTTATAACAGTATGTATTAATATTTATATTTTTATCAGATAGTGTATTTATGAGTGTAACACTTTATTTTAATGTATTTATGTTGTGTTAGGTACAACTTTTTATTCAGCTATACCCTTTACAAGATGACTTCTGTCACGCTAACCTGACGGGAAACATGTAATATGCGCACAAGTTATCAGTATTGCCATGCGGTAATGATAGCTTGGTCACTTGTTGTCTAGCCATATAAAGGGTTAGTTGCCCTTTAAAAATGTCAGGGACTTCAGTAGTCTTTATAAAATAGAAAATAATTAATATTTTTAATTCAAAAACCTCATACAAATTTTCTATATGTTTTAAGTAGACTCTAAAAGTTTCCAAATCTATCACCAAAAGATAATTTAAAAGAAAATGTCCCATGTAGCAGTTTATGGACAAACAATGTGTTAAACATATGATTCCTCGAATCCTCAACAGCTCTATCAAAGGATAACCCCACCAGATATCAGGAGGGACCTGGTAAGGTAGTACTTACTAACACTCAAGACACATAAGAGGCTCATGTACTAATATTTACATGTCACAATGATGACTATCACTTGTCTTTATCCACCTATGAAAATTATCCCTTGGGTGTGCACTAGCAAACGGAGTGCATAGGAGGTGCATGTGTGTTTTTGTACACATCACAATGATGGCGATCATGTGTCCGAAATCAGCCCATGAAATTTGTTCCTTGGGTGTCCATTCATTCACAACGGAGAATAGATTGGAGCGCATGTTGTCATGTTATATATATTCTCAGGAAACAAAATAGTTACACATGGTAATAATAGTGATAACATGATATTATCTAGCCAATGGATATAGTTATTTATGTAGAATCCTTATTGCAACTATGTGTATACATCATTGATACTATTACTATCATTATTCCTCTACCCATACACATTTGTAAATCATTGTTTTTAATATTTATTGTTCATGCTGCCAATTGAGAAATATTAGTTTGTAATACGGGTGTTTGTGGTGGGCGTTTACAAGTGTCCCTGCTACACTTGTAAACAAGTGTACGTAAACCAAAGACCAATACTTGGAGAGAACAGTAGAAACATTTTATTACCTTATCTTTTCTATACCCCACTGGGAGTGTAATTTCTTCTGTTGGCTGTGTTTACACAGCTTATCTTATCAAATGAAATTATAGGGCTAAAGGAAATACTTGTAAACAATTTAATACAAACCATCAGGTAAAGTGGATCATTGGGAACAAATTAAAGGGGAGAACATTTTTGAGTAAACTGCCCCTTTAAGGAAGCTTGTTTTCATTGATTTTATGCCTGATGAAATGGCTAAAACAACCAAGAAACGTGTTGCATTATAGAGGGGTTTGATGTCACTACTACCCCCGCTTTTTTGTGCACTTTAATAGTTTTATTAAACTTCTTTTATAATGCAAATTGAAATGCCTTTCTATCATTGCTACCAAACACTGAGGATAGGTGTATTCTCTCTAGTAACAAGCTGTTGGCCAGAGTTCACTTTACTGGAGCACTGCAAGTCTCCAGACTGCTTCCATCAGCACATTGGGGTGCTACTACACTGTGTGAGTACCATGCATAAGCATATTGTATCATCAAGATTGCTCTATTGATATGCACATGAAGCGCACCTCTTGTCTTCTTGTGTACAGAGATCAAAAATATCATGTATCCTTAAAAATTATTATCCACACAGCTCAGTCTTAACTGCTTCAACAGAGTAAACACAAAGGACCCCTTGCATATGTAGAACCAATCAATTGATTATAACACAAAGTCCAATGTATTTTACCCAGTCATCTTTAGTATATAATAAGGTAAGCACCTCCACTATCAAGAACTTCTTTACCTGCACATTATAGCACTATAGATAGTCACCAGTGCTTAAAAAACAACAGTCTTCCTGCAGGGAACTAACGAAAGTTCATAAATTGGCTCACAATTACATTCAGGGCCCCTCCCCTCCAAGGCTCCATTCTACTCACATAACTGCAGGGTATATCTAGCCAGAATTTAAGGACAAATCAGTAAAGAACTGAAGAACAGAGTACAAATATAGCAGTCACAACGTTTGATGAGTATATAATTAAATGTTAAAGCAAAAAATTGTGAAATAAAATAAAGCTTAACTTTTATTTAAATATTCTCAATAAAAAATCTAAGGGTAAGAAAGTGACACAAAATCACAGATGCTTATTCAGCAGTGGAATTCAATAGAGATAGAATTCCAGGATCAGGAATGTTTTGGAATTTTACTTTCTTGTGATTACTAGATCCTGGTATTGGAAATATATTCCATAATCTCTAAAAAACTAAATCTATAAAAGGTACAGGTGTATGTTTGCTAACACAGAGTCTATAGATCGTACTTTATGATACCGATTAGATTTATACCTTAAAATATCTCTGGGTTAGAGTATAGGTGCAAATTCATATAGATCGGTGACTAAAATGTGATTGGGTTATACTCCAGCTAAGCCAGGGATCTATATCTTAACAACACCAAAGAAAATCACAATTTGATGGATCCAGAATCGTGTCAAATAATGCTTATACTGTGTATTGCCAGTATTACTACGCAGGAACAGGTTCCACTACAGTGTAATTGGATTATCACTCCAGCTGAGCCGGAGATCTATACCTTTTAAATACCAGAAAAAAGCATGGTTTTGATAGATCGAAAGGATCGTATTAGGTGATGCCTATACCTTATATTATCGGTATTGCTATATAGAAGCAAGTTCCACTAAAGTATGATTTAGGTTATAACTCCTGCTAAGCCTGAGACCTATACCTTTTAAATACCAGAGGTGATCAATCGCAAACAATTATATCAGGTGATGCCTATACCTTGTATTACCAGTATTGCTATACAGGGAGTGCAGAATTATTAGGCAAGTTGCATTTTTGAGGATTAATTTTATTATTGAACAACAACCATGTTCTCAATGAACCCAAAAAACTCATTTATATCAAAGCTGAATAGTTTTGGAAGTAGTTTTTAGTTTGTTTTTAGTTATAGCTATTTTAGGGGGATATCTGTGTGTGCAGGTGACTATTACTGTGCATAATTATTAGGCAACTTAACAAAAAACAAATATATACCCATTTCAATTATTTATTTTTACCAGTGAAACCAATATAACATCTCAACATTCACAAATATACATTTCTGACATTCAAAAACAAAACAAAGACAAATCAGTAACCAATATAGCCACCTTTCTTTGCAAGGACACTCAAAAGCCTGCCATCCATGGATTCTGTCAGTGTTTTGATCTGTTCACCATCAACATTGCGTGCAGCAGCAACCACAGCCTCCCAGACACTGTGCAGAGAGGTGTACTGTTTTCCCTCCTTGTAAATCTCACATTTGATGATGGACCACAGGTTCTCAATGGGGTTCAGATCAGGTGAACAAGGAGGCCATGTCATTAGATTTTCTTCTTTTATACCCTTTCTTGCCAGCCACGCTGTGGAGTACTTGGACGCGTGTGATGGAGCATTGTCCTGCATGAAAATCAAGTTTTTCTTGAAGGATGCAGACTTCTTCCTGTACCACTGCTTGAAGAAGGTGTCTTCCAGAAACTGGCAGTAGGACTGGAAGTTGAGCTTGACTCCATCCTCAACCCGAAAAGGCCCCACAAGCTCATCTTTGATGATACCAGCCCAAACCAGTACTCCACCTCCACCTTGCTGGCGTCTGAGTCGGACTGGAGCTCTCTGCCCTTTACCAATCCAGCCACGGGCCCATCCATCTGGCCCATCAAGACTCAATCTCATTTCATCAGTCCATAAAACCTTAGAAAAATCAGTCTTGAGATATTTCTTGGCCCAGTCTTGACGTTTCAGCTTGTGTGTCTTGTTCAGTGGTGGTCGTCTTTCAGCCTTTCTTACCTTGGCCATGTCTCTGAGTATTGCACACCTTGTGCTTTTGGGCACTCCAGTGATGTTGCAGCTCTGAAATATGGCCAAACTAGTGGCAAGTGGCATCTTGGCAGCTGCACGCTTGACTTTTCTCAGTTCATGGGCAGTTATTTTGCGCCTTGGTTTTTCCACACGCTTCTTGCGACCCTGTTGACTATTTTGAATGAAACGCTTGATTGTTCGATGATCACGCTTCAGAAGCTTTGCAATTTTAAGAGTGCTGCATCCCTCTGCAAGATATCTCACTATTTTTGACTTTTCTGAGCCTGTCAAGTCCTTCTTTTGACCCATTTTGCCAAAGGAAAGGAAGTTGCCTAATAATTATGCACACCTGATATAGGGTGTTGATGTCATTAGACCACACCCCTTCTAATTACAGAGATGCACATCACCTAATATGCTTAATTGGTAGTAGGCTTTCGAGCCTATACAGCTTGGAGTAAGACAACATGCATAAAGAGGATGATGTGGTCAAAATACTCATTTGCCTAATAATTCTGCACTCCCTGTATAACAGCAAGTTCCGTTGGATAAGCCAGAGACCTATACCTTTTTAAATACCAAAGGGAATCATAATTAGTAGATAGATCAAGATAATCGTGTCAGCAAAAGGATCCCTCTAACTGAGGGAAAGTCTACAGTATACCTTTTAATACCATCTATGTGAGGATAATATCAGGTAATATCTATACCTTTTATTACCGGTATTGCTATATAGGAGTAAGTTCCACAGAAATATGATTTAAGTTATAACTCCAGTTAAGCCAGAGACCTATACCTTTTAAATACCAGAGGTGATCATAATTTATGACTTTACCTTATATTACCAGTATTACTATATAAGAGCAGGCTCCATTGGCTAAGCCAGAGATCTATACCTTTTAAATACCAAAGGGAATCAAAATAAGTAAATAGATTGAAAATAATCGTATCAGCAAAAAGATCCCTCTAAATGAGGGAAAGTCTATACCTTTTAATACCATCTATGTGAGGATCATATCAGGTAATATCTATACCTTTTATTACCGGTATTGCTATATAGGAGTAAGTTCCACAGAAATATGATTTAAGTTATAACTCCAGTTAAGCCAGAGACCTATACCTTTTAAATACCAGAGGTGATCATAATTTATGACTTTACCTTATATTACCAGTATTACTATATAAGAGCAGGCTCCATTGGCTAAGCCAGAGATCTATACCTTTTAAATACCAAAGGGAATCAAAATTAGTAAATAGATTGAAAATAATCGTATCAGCAAAAAGATCCCTCTAAATGAGGGAAAGTCTATACCTTTTAATACCTCCTATGCATGAATAAGCAAATGCTAATTAAAAATGGGAAGAGGGAGCAGGCACGCCACTGACACGTTTCGCCGTGGTGGCTTTATCAAAGGGCAATCTCACTGACATCTCGTGGGATTTTTATACCCTTAGTTATTTCCGGATTGGCTGAAATGACCTTCTATCATGGGATTTGTTTGGCGATTGGATGGAATACATGTCAATCAACAGAGTGTCTTGTGATTGGATATCAAGGCGTGTGAAACGCCAGTTTAAGTGTTTGATAATTTTATCACTCTATACTGAAAATATTTATACGATGGTTATTGCCAAAGTTTGCAAAGGTATTTTTCTATGCGTAATTGGTAGTTAAGAAAATCATACAATATGTTTTTTTAGAGTATGAGTTTACATGTGATGTTGCTAGTTATTGGTCCAGACGTCTGTCAATCATTGTTGTAACTTGAATGATTGGTGCATTGATTTCCAATAAGAATCTTGAGTAATGCAATATTTTTAATAAACAGATAAAAAGTTGCAGTGCTGTGTATAATATTCTAATATTTTGTTGGCATTTATTCAAGTCGCTCATCATTAAACCACTGAATGTCTATGTGCCACTTATATGTTTCGTCGATGAAAAAAACTTGCGTTTAAGAAGTATTTAAAGTGACAGATCCAGTGGTAAGTCAGAGCTACTATGGCTAGATTTATCATTTGTCATTTACATGTATGCACTCAATGCTATATTCTGTGGTGCTAACCAGTGACCAGATAGAATTGTTTAAAATAAAATCCTATGTATTGGTCGTCAGCTGTTAAAATTAAATTCAATGAGTGACCTCAGAGAGATATATAAAATGTTAAAAGTATATATATTAAGACATAGACCAAACAAGAAAGAATAATAAGCAGAAATCAATAATTTCCATGCTATTTCTACAGCCATAGAAGTTATATATGCGTTCCACACCACGAATATTAAAAAATAAAAGTGAAAAATCATTAGTCTTTTATCATAATTCATCAATATAGGCTAATATATATATATACATAGATGTGTAATTAATAAGTGATATGCTGATGGTGATAAGTGTGAAAAAATTATGACTAGTTATAATACATCATGTATGAACTAATGGAGTTGAAATTTAATAATTATAAGTGATGATAAAATATAGTTATTATGATAGTCTAACTAGTGAAAAATTTAAAATAATTAAATTTATGTCAGATCTAAGGTCTACATAATTATTTGGGATATAAGTGTAGATACAGTGTAGCAACGGTGCGGGTGAATGTGTAATGTGTAAAACAAAAATGAAAATATTAAGTATGATGATAAAAAAGTGAAAATAGAGAAGAGGAATTTGAGAGATAAATTGATTTATATTTAAAAATTTGAGATAAATATGCATGGAAAATTCTCATCTTAAAATTATATTAAATAATTGACTCATGTCTGTTATAACTAATTTGAAGCTTTTTTGAGGGACTAGAAATTATGTTCATATCTCAGTGAGATGTTTACTTCGGCAAGAATACATAGTAATTATTGTTTTCATTAAGACCTTTCGGGTTGACTGTATCCAGTAGATAGATCCATTTGCACTCAGCTTGCAATATATCATTTTACAAATCGCCTCCTCTGATCCCTAATGATAGTTTCTCTAAACCAAAGTATGATATCTCATTGGCATTAGATTTGTGTCTTTGAAGAAAATGTTTCACTATTTGAGTCATTTTCTTCCCTTTTTGTTGATCACGTGCAGCATTTCTTATATTGCTCATATGTTCACCCAATCTTTTCTTCATAGGGCGTGTGGTCATACCAACGTAGTATAGATCACATTTGCATTTTAATGCATTAATTACCCCACAGGTGTTACATGTAATATGTTGTTTGATTTTTTGTACCCTTCCAAACCTAAACCTTGATTTGGTTTATTTGGATGATTTTTGAACAATAAGTACAGCCTCTACAAGGATAGTTGCCAGGGTATGAGATTATGGGTTTTTTTCGGACAAAATGGCTTTGAACCAATCTGTCTTTAAGATTTCTTGATCTTCTATATCAGATGGATACCCTATTTCCAAGGGTTTTGTTAAGATCTGGGTCATTTTTCAGAAAGTTCCATGATTTTTGTATGATGTCTGTGACATCTTTCATTTGTGTATTGTAAGTAGTAATCAATCTTGTTTGCTCATCATGGTTCTTATGTTTAGAGTATAGTAGTTCTTTCCTAGGGGTGTGCAGAGCTCTATATTGTTCTCGCTTTAAACTCCTATTGCTATATCCTCTTGCTTTGAGTCTTTTTACAAGTTCCTTAGCTCTTACATTAAATATTTCTTCTGATGAACAATTTCTGCGTATTTGCAAGAATTCACCTGTTGGTAAGGATCTTAGAGTGCTGATCGCATGTGCACTATCATGATGTAAGATGGAATTAGTGGCGGTCTTTTTATGGAATAGGTCTGTTTTTAGTTCACCATTGTCATTTTTTATTATTTTAAGATCTAAAAAACTGATTTAAACTACAATCATATGTTAATTTGACGTTAATCTGGTTATGATTGAGTTTCTGTAAAAATGAATCCAATTCTGATTTAGATCCCTCCCAGAGGAATAGGATATCATCTATGTAGCGAATCCAGAGAGGTATTCACTCCATATACACAGCATTATCGTCAGTGAACACCATTTCTTTCTACCACCAACCTAAGAAAAGGTTGGCATACGTGGGGGAACACGATGTGCCCATAGCTGTTCCACGTATTTGTAGGTAATGCTGATCATTGAATACAAACAAATTGTGATTTAATATGAACTCCAGTAATTCCATAATAAAAGAATTGTGTTCTTGAGATTCTGAAACAATGAATATTCCAGCCTCCAAAATTCTTTAAAAGAACCTTTATTTTCACATAGGGTCCTCAGCAACAAACATACAACGTTTCAAGCCTAAAAAGGCTCTTAGTCATGTATAATTCTATTATACATGACTAAGAGCCTTTTTAGGCTTGAAACGTTGTATGTTTGTTGCTGAGGACCCTATGTGAAAATAAAGGCTCTTTTAAAGAATTTTGGAGGCTGGAATATTCTTTGTTTATGGATTACATTGGGACCTGGCAAGTCCTTTATTCCGTGCCCCACCAAGAAAAAGAAAAAGAAAAGGTGTGCTGTTTTCCTAACTTTCTGGGTTCTTGAGATTCTGCCAGATCTAAATCAAGAAAGTATTGTACAGCTTTTTTTTTTTTAAATATTATTTTTTATTGAGTTTTCATCTTACATAACAAAAGACAAAAAGAAAATAGAAAAACAAAAAGACAAAATCAAAGCAGATCACAAATCGCATCAACATTGCATCAATAATACAACAGTGTGGCAAAAACTACACAGTTCACAGGCATCATATCTTTTAAGCACTTCATAACTTGCACTTAGACTTATTAAAACATAACTGTCTCAACATATTCCTCCCACAGGAATCTGATAGAATGATACTCATCTAGGCGATTGGCATGTTGGAAATGATATTTTTTAAGGGATAAAAACCTTGTTACTTGTTCCCTCCATTCCTGGACCCTAGGGATTTTAGAACTCTTCCATGCCCTATGGATTAGTTGCCTAGCGCCGCTTACCATTATATATAGCAGCGTAGATCTTAGCTTACACTTTATCTTGGGAAATTTATTAAACAGAAATATGCATGGGTCATTTTCTAAATGGAGACCCAGTATCTTATCTATTTCTGACCGAATATCATTCCAGTATTGGCTTAACAGAGGACATTGCCACCATATATGTGAAAGCGTTCCCTCCTGTCCACATTCCCTCCAACAAAGTGCACTAGATCCAGGAAAGATCTTTGATAACCTTTTTGGGGTCAAATACCACCTGGTCAGCAATTTCATATTGGTCTCTGTAATATTCATAGAGGATGGGGCTTTCCCCATTTGGTGGAATATAATCTGCCATTCTTTGGGTGTTAAGGTCACTTGTAGCTCATTTTCCCATATTTTGGTATATGATGGCGTTTGCTGTGAGTGTAGTGCTAGTATTAATTTATATGATTTAGATAACCCTTTTCTCGAGGTTCCTTCTGAATAGCACATGGACTCAAAAGGGGAAAGAGGTCTGATAATATCTGACTTACATTTATTGTAACTTATGTAATGTGTAAGTTGAATGTATTCAAACCAATGTTGACATTTATATATATGATTGTCTGCCAATTCCGCCCTTGTTAATAATTTCCCCTTGTCTAGGGTTGAATATATAGGTACTCCACTGAAAATGTCCATACCCGTTCCTTTAATCACATTATGGCCAAGTGGGGATTCAGCTGATGCTAATAATGGGGTCAGTGGGGAAGGGACTGAAGAGATATCTTTTTTTGTTTTGATTATGTGGTCCCAGACATCTAGTGTTTCTGTTATAGTACTTTGGAGTGAATTAGCAAGTTTCCTTTGTTTCCTAGGGAGCCAACATTCGCCTCCTAGATTTTTTGTATTTGCTAACTCATGTTCCAATTTCACCCATTCCTTATCTTTAAAATGTTTACACCAATCTATGATTCTATTTAACAAAGATGCTTGTTTGTAATATAACATATTTGGTATGCTTAAACCGCAGCTATGCCTATCTCTGTATATAATCTTCTTCAAAAACCTCAGCATTTTGTTCTGCCATATAAAAGAGTTAATACTATCCTGAAGTTTGTATAAATATGACCTTGAAAGTGGGATGGGCAGTGTCTGGAACACATATAATATACATGGCAATATTGACATTTTGAGAGCATGGATACGGCCTAGCCATGAGAGGTGTTTATGTTTCCACCCATGTGTTTCTACTTGTATTTACTTCAACAGTTTTATATAATTTAACGTAAATAGATCATCTGGTGTTCTTGCCACGTGTATTCCTAGGTATTTTAAGGAGGTTTCCTGAATGGAAAATTTATATTGGTTACTAATTAGTTGTAGATGCTCTTCAGGTACAGCAACTCCCATAATTTCTGACTTAGTTGTGTTAATTTTAAAGTTCGAATGGGCACTATATAGATCTAGTTCTAACTGTAAAGCTTTTAGGGAAGAAAGAGGTTATATCAACGTCATAAGAATATCATCAGCGTATAATGATAATTTGTATTCTGAGTCTCGAATCCCAATACCCTTAATATCGGTATTATGGCGTATTTTAGAGGCCAACACCTCCATTGCTAGAACAAACAACAACGGGGAAAGGGGACATCCTTGCCTAGTACCGTTTCCTATGCAGAAAGGGTGTGATAAAGAGTTGTTTAGTTTAACCCTAGCTGAGGGGCATGTATACAGCACGAAAATTTTATCCAAAATATGGGGACCAAATTTAGATAAGGCATGGCACAGGAAAGGCCAACCAAGCCTATCAAAAGCCTTTTCCGCATCGATTCCCAAAACTACTGTGGTTATATGATTCATTTGGGCATACTCTATAAGGTCTAGGGCTTTCACCGTATTATCGCGTGCCTCCCTACGTGGTACAAAACCGGCCTGGTTGAGGTGTATAAGATCTGGTAAATATTTATTTATTCTGGTTGCTAGGATTTTCGCATAGATTTTTACATCCACATTCAACAATGAGATGGGTCTAAAATTGGAGGGTATATCTGCTGTTTTCCCTGGTTTGGGAAGCACTGAGATATGCGCTTCTAACATACTCGCCGGGAATGTAGTTTCATTTGTTGCTCTATTAAAGATCGCTAGGAGGTGTGCCGTAAGGATGGGGGAGTATTTTTTAAAGTATTGTACCGAATAACCATCCGGGCCTGGGCATTTTACCGAGTTTAAATTAGTAATAGCTGCTTTTATTTCCCCGGATGTTATTGGTCTGTCTAATTCGTCTACTTGCTCTACTGACAGTTGTGGGAGTTGGCAATCCATCAAATATGATGTGATATCATTCGTTGTGGGTGTAGGTTTGTCAGTATTCTTAATATTATATAGTTTTGAGTAATAGTTTTCAAATTGGGATAGAATGTCTGGAGTGGATTTTATTTTGTTCTTAGTGGGTGTGCGTAATTCATGTATGAATGTTTTAAATTTCTTAAGTTTCAATGCTCTCGCTAGTAGCTTCCCACTCCTATTGCTTTCAAAATGGAAGAGTTGTTTAATTTTTATGGCCATTAGGTTATGTTCTTTAGTTAAAAGATCTCTAAGAGCTTCTCTAGACCTATGTAGTTCTGCATATAACTTGTCATTCTGTGGGTCCTGTTTATGTGCATATTCCAATTGGGAGACCGTATGTGAAAGTCTGTCAAAGTGTAGCCTAGCGCTTTTCTTCAGGTGCGATTTGAACTTTATAAACTCTCCTCGCATAAAACATTTATGGGCTTCCCACACTATGAAAGGGTCACTGTCATCTTGTGCATTAATGGTAAAATATTCATTCAACAATTTCTCTATTCTTTCTGTGAATATGTTGTTATTTAAGATAGAATCGTCTAGCTTCCAGATAAAGGGGCATATGGGTGTATTGGGCCAATGGAATCTTGTTATTACTGCCGAATGGTCTGACCATGAGGTATGTGAGATCCTTGAGGAATGTATAGTTGTAAGGCCACATTGGTTGGTCATAGTGTAGTCTTTTCGACTATAGGAATGGTGTGGTATGGAGAAAAATGTATAGTCCTTTTTAGATGGGTTCACAAACCTCCAGATATCATATAAGTTGTGATCTCTCATCAGTTTTCCCAAAAACTTAGATACATGTTTCAAAGGTCTATGTGCTGTATTGGAACTGTCCATTAAAGGATCTAACGTAATGTTCAGGTCTTCCCCCAGGAAAATCACTCCTTTAGAAAAATCTAAGATTCTGATTTTGAAAAATGGAAATTGCTTTACGTTGGGCACATAAATATTAATTAAAGTCACAGGACTTCCATATAGCAGTCCAAAAATCCCCAAAAATCTGCCTTCCATGTCAGAAATAGAGTGTATAAGCTTGAATGGTATATCCCTATGAATAAAAATACTAACCCCACATTTCTTTGATTTTGCGGAGCTATGGAAATGTTGGGTGTACTTTGTTCCAAAATATTTGGGCTCATTTCCTTTCCAGAAGTGGGTTTCCTGGAAAAATGTTATATCCCCCTTCCTTTTGTACATATCGATAAATGCGATCGATCTTTTATGTTGGGAATTTAACCCCTTTGCATTCTGTGAGATTATGTTAACACTTTTACCCATTCTTCCTTCCCCTGATGGGCAATTTGACATGGGAATAGCTGTGTCTGTGTGCCTTATCGAGACCAGTATATATCTGAGCTAAATGCTGTGCAACTGTGTTAGTATATAACTTAAGTCAAATTTACCAACAAATAATAAAATAATAAAATAGAAATAACAATAACAGTAACTTTTCTTTGAACTAGCACTAGAAATCAGATATTAGAAAATATCTCAAAACATATATTGCACATATGCACAATTTTAGATCTTATATAAAACTGTTTTTAAAACCTTGGAGTATAAACCAACTTTAGTTTGTAACCTAAAAATAAGACATATAACATTTCCGAAATTGTTCCTAACTAGTAACATATAATTTCCTATATTTATCATGAAATTATTCCAGGATCACATGCAAACCTATATGAATTTTACAGTGTAAGAACATTTATTTGAAACCCTGGGTAATATTTTCCATTACTTTCCCCCTGTTACCCTTCCAGAGACACAGGTCCAGGACGTTCAACCTTTATCAGTCAATGAGTGTCGGGGGGAATGAGACGCTTTCTTTGCCTGTGGTGATGATATCTTCTTGGGTGGTATTTTCCCCCCAGAGGAGTGGGTGTCCTGACCTTTATCTAAAACATTCTGTCTTTTCTTCCGTTGTGGTAGAGGTCATGGGTTTTCTGCCGTCAGGCCCGGCGGGGGTTCAATATCAAGGGCAGAGCAGAAGTCTGGGATCTCTGAGGTCTTGGTACATGAAAGTTTCCTATTGCCATGAAGGATGTAAAGATGAAATGGGAATCCCCATCTGTACAAAAAGTTTTTGCTCCTGAGGATGGTTGTCAATTGGGCAAGTTCTCTCCGCCTTTGAAGTGTCCGTTCTGTATAAAATTGGAGGACATTGCCCCTAAACTTGATTGGTTGGTTTCTACGGGATAAATTCAAGAGTTCTTCTTTTTCCCTGAATTGTTTAAATTTTATTATGATATCTCTAGGCGGTGCCCCTTCTGGTGGTTTGGGCCTCAACGCCCTATGAGCTCTGTCCCAAATTATCTCCATAGAAGATGGTTCTCCTTTGAGGTGTGCAAACAAAGCTGGCAAATATGTTGGCAGGTCATTAGGTAGGACCGATTCCGGTATTCCCCTTATACGCAGATTTTTCCTATGACCTCTATTTTTGAGGTCTTCTATCTTGTCGTGCAGGGTTTCTATTAAATCTGCCTGAGTTGTTGAGGCTTCTTGTAGTTGATTTACCTCTTCTTGTATATTATCCGCGTACTCCTCTAGTGTTTCCACGTGGAACCCCACCGTGTGTAGCTCCTGTTTGAGGTCTGCCATTTCCTCTCTCACGCATGTCCTCACAATTTCTGCAATATCTTGCTTTGAGGCTAGTGAGGATAGTAAAGATGTAGGAATCTGTGTAAGAGCACCTGAGTCTCTATTAGGTCTTGTGGGTGAACATAAGATTGGTGATTTGGCTCCTACTGTATCATGTTCAGAATTGTGAGGATTTTGGGTCCCAGAATTAGAAAAGGATTCCACTGAGGGGTCTCTCTGGAAAGACGTTTTGGTGCCTTTTAAAGACTTTAGTGGCTTCTTTGCTGCCATCTTGTGCTTCTATATGCGGATATAATACACCTCAGTTAATCTTTACCAATCCGGTGTATATTGTGGCACCCCTTTGGAGTGATTAAAGCAGATTGGTCTCCTTTAAATAATAGAGCGCTTCAGACTCTATGTTTTATGTATACACAGTTCCCCTTTTCTGCTGGGACACAGCTTCAATTTGTTAAAGTCCTTTCCCACTCAATGTCCCAAAGAGTATCCGAGTAAACCTTATGAAGGAAGTAAATGTGCAATGGGGATTTATTTTTATTCAGCGTGGAGTGTGACAGCCTTTGCGCCTCTATCTAATGTCTCGGTGAGGTGCTTAATTATTTGCTGCGTCACTTACTGTATATCGACATCAGCGTGTCTGAGCAGCGCCCCGGGGTTTCTCCACTCCTCTGCAAGACAGCCCGACAGTGAGAGCTGGGCTGCTGTCTGTGAGTACTGTTCGATGAGATGTTCCGACACCACTTTTGCTGAGATTAGCGTGTCTCTTTTTTCACCCTTAGCTGCTGCATATGGCGTCTCACCACTCCTCCCTTTTAGAACAGGAAGCTTTCCATCATAGCACTTATAAATGCTCCCGGTCGCTGCACAGAGTTTTCTGAGAGGTACCTCTGCTCTTAGGGTATGTGAAGGCGGTTGTTATATGTGCTCTCTATCTTGTTCAAGTAAGTTGGCTTACGGAGCTATGGAGTTATGCTGCCATCTTAGCAGCGGTCAGCTCCGCCCCTATACAGCTTTTATACCATAATGATGTTCAATACTTGTGTAGAGCGACTCCACATCTGCTGTAACTAGCCATGTTTCAGGCATAAGTTGAATATTGTCCAGTCTTTGGAGTACTTCTGTCATGTTCCTAACATATGAGGATAATTCCTCTACAAAGTTGCGTAGTCTTTTATCCACATACATACTAGTCTTCTCTGTTAAACAGCCATTTCCTGATATGATCGAACGACCTGGAGGATTGGTTATATTCTTATGTATTTTAGGGATAAGATATAGTGTAGAGACTCTTGGATGAGTTACTTGTAGATACTTATACTCCTTCTGGCTAATAATATTTTCTTCTTTTCCCCTTTCAATCATGCTGTTGTATTGTTTTATATATGAGGCAGATGGATTAAATATCAATTTTTTGTAACAGTTTTTGTCATTCAGTTGTTGATAGGCCTCATATAAGTATTTTTCCGTTGGCCAGATGACAATATTTTCTCCTTTGTCGGATCCTTTTATCATCACATCATCCCAATTCTCTATTTCTCGCAATGCTTGTTGTTCATTGTTAGAGATATTGTTGGTTATATTGTGAGTAGCTAATTTAGTGATTTCATTACATACTATTTGATTAAAGGTTTGTAATGTTGTGGAATTGCATTATGTTGGGTATATACTGAGATTTGTTCTTGATTAGATCACCCCATTTCTTATGTGATTGTGTCTCATCGCTTTCTTTTAGTAGTTCCTCTAGATCTTTTATGGTGTCCAATTCTTCATTAGTCCATTGAATGTTATCTGGGTTGTGTCTTAGAGAATAGATTTTTTTCAACATTAATTTTTTTATAAAAAGGTGAATATCTTTAATCAATTGAAATTTGTTAAGTTTGTTCTTAGGGAAAAATGATAAGCCTTTTGAGAGTACAGATAGATGATATTCAGACAAAATATGTTGAGATAAGTTAATGACAGTTAATTGTTCAGTCTTATGTGTGAGAAGGGGATCATGGTTCGTTTCCTCTGTTTCGCTCCTCTTGTTTCTCTCCTTTTGTGGATCTGTTTCTGATCCTGAACTGGGATCTAAAAAAGTAGAATGTATTTGTGGTAAAGTGTGAGTTGTTAATATATGGGGTTACTGTACTAATATTGTCTGATGGTGTTATATCAGATTCATCACTCTCTCTTTTCTGGTATTTAAAAGGTATAGATCTCCGGCTCAGCTGGAGTGATAATCCAATTACACTTTAGTGGAACCTGTTCCTGCGTAGTAATACTGGCAATACACAGTATAAGCATTACCTGACACAATTCTGGATCCATTAAATTGTGATTTTCTTTGGTGTTGTTAAGATATAGATCCCTGGCTTAGCTGGAGTATAACCCAATCACATTTTAGTCACCGACCTATATGAATTTGCACCTATACTCTAACCTCGAGATATTTTAAGGTGTAAATCTAATCGGTATTGTCACAAATACCTCAGGATTTAGTTGAGAAGGGGTTAATTCTATTCAGTTTGTGAGCTAAAAAACAGTTATTTGTTTTTCAAGAAGAACCGGTGTCCTTGGTTTGTGTTTCTTTGAAGTGCCAGGAGCATCATAAATGCTTGGCAGTGTAAACAGGATCAAGTTTTATGGCTTAGACTGTCAGTAGAATACATGATAGAAAACAGGGCCTCAGTCACATATCCTGAGGAGGTCAATAAAGGGACATGGGTATTATGTATATATGTGTTTAAAACTGTTATGACATTAAATTAAGGGAAATCTGTCATATCTGGTATCAAATTTATTCTCCCAATGAAACCAAGAGATTACCGGTCAGTATATCAGAAAATAGAGTTACCTATCAGAAATTATAATGGGTTCTATAATTTCAGGCAAAAAACTTAGTTTATTGAAGGTCATAAAGACAGGGGGGTTTCTTAGCCCACCCAGAAGGGTGTGGTCAGGCAACCTGATCTATGAAAAATTGGTATAAGAATCTTATTTTTTAACTATAAGATTGTCATTCTTACAAGGGAGGCTGTGACAACACAGAGTAAGGACCCAATTGATTCATGCCATCTCTCTGGTAACAGATTCCAAAGACTAGTACAGTGTAATTTTCTTCTTTTTATTTTCAAAAACTGTTTGCTAATGTATAATTTTATTTGTAACAACTTTTTATTAATAATGCATTGTGCATAATATTTTTGGCATAATAAAAAATAATCCTTTTATTAAGTTTGGCCTTTGTCTAATAATTGAACCACGTTACTGAAGAGACTGGAATATTAGAACCATATAATTTAGGTTATTGTCTGCTAAATTGTACTCAGAGAGTTAATGTGTAAGTCTGGGTTTTTCCTTAGGATTTTCCCTTTAATAAATGTTAAGTGGTGGCAGCTGAGATATTGTAGTTAGTTTAGTGTGGGTGGCATTAAAGGGGAGTTTTGGGGCATTTATTTTATGTCTAGTATATACTGGAGAGTGTTGTTAACCCTTGCACCCACTGAAATAAATCACAAGCTGGTCTGGTGTGGCTAGATTGTGACATATTAGTGAGAGTAGAAGGGGTCTGATAACCCTTTCTATGCCAAATAAGTGACTGGCGCAGGGTTGGATAACCTTGATTCGTCACAGGTATCATAAAGTACTATCTATAGACTCTGTGTTAGCAAACATACACCTGTAACTTTTATAGATTTAGTTTTTTAGAGATTATAGAATATATTTCCAATACCAGGATCTAGTAATCACAAGAAAGTAAAATTCCAAAACATTCCTGATCCTGGAATTCTATCTCTATTGAATTCCACTGCTGAATAAGCATCTGTGATTTTATGTCACTTTCTTACCCTTAGATTTTTTTATTGAGAATATTTAAATAAAAGTTAAGTTTTATTTTATTTCACAATTGTTTGCTTTAACATTGAATTATATACTCATCAAACGTTGTGAGTGCTATATTTGTACTCTGTTCTTCAGTTCTTTACTGATTTGTCCTTACATTTATTTAGTACAAGCACCAACCCCCCAGACATAATTTACCATTAGGTTAAAACACATATGGGAAAGTTTGTTTAAATACTTAGTAGTGCAATTGGTCCATGTCCTCCAAATATATCCAGCCAGAAACCAGCCACTGTGCTTTTCCCCTTATTATAATGCAAATTATAATTAATATGAGCATTTGCCAGACTAAATCACAATAAATGGTTATAGTATTTTATCTAATTGTTATACGTCAGAGCTCCTTTTCCTAAACACACTGTAAAAAGAAATCATACAAAGTAAAAAAAAATAAAAAATCAATTTGTGTTTACCTTAAAGCTAGTTGTTATAGATGCAAACTTGTTGTCTGCTGTTTCAGGGTTTCCAATAAGATAATCCCAACTTGTAAACATTTTCCAGCTGAATATAAACACTTCATCATCTCCACCTGCAGTTGTTTCATTTGCATTTCTTGCCATACTGAATATTCATCAAAGGGGTTAAATGTATTAAGAAAAAGAAACACATAATTAAAAATTAAAGCACATAATTTACGTGAAAACAATATGAGACAGACAATAATGAAATAATGTTATATATTCTGGTAAGAAAATGGCTTATTGAGGTATTGGTACCACAAAGAATGTTTTAGTATAGTTGTATAGTTTACATTTTAATGACCCAAAATATGTATTAGAATGTTCTCCTCTTTAATGTGTTTTCAATGCAGTAAGTAAGGCCAAAAGAGTGGTTGCCTTGGTAGAGGTATTTGGAGCAGAATTAGTGAGGTTCTTATTGCACAAATCACTAGTTAGGCCTCATCTTGAGTATTGTATACAGTTCTAAAGACAATGGGGCCTATTTATGATTGTGCGAGCGGACATGATCCGATATATTCTTGTGAACTGCTGGTGCAATACCACCCCCTGCAGATTTGCGGCCAATCGGCAGCTAGCAGAGGGTGTCAATCAACCTGGTCATATTTGATCGGGTTGATTTCTGTCGATTTCTGTCCGCCGCCTCAGGGCAGGCGGAAATACGAGGCATCAACCTCTGTACAGAGCTTGATAAATATGCCCCATATCTAAAGAAGGACATAAACAAGCTGGAATCTTTTCTAAGGATGGCTATTAAAATGGCACATGGTCTAAAAAATAAAACTTACCATGAAAGGCTCAATGACTTAAATATGCATAGCTTAGAGAAGAGAAAGGAAAGAGGTGATATGACAGTAACTTTTAAGTATATTAAATGGCTTAGTAAAACTGAGGCTGTAAGTATTTTTTCATAAAAAGAACAATTCAAGAACAAGGAGTCTTGATCTCAAGCTGAATGGGTAGTAGATTCAGGAGTAATTTTCAGAAGCATTTCTTTACAGAAAGGGTGATTGATTCATGGAATAAACTTCCACAAGTGGTGGTAATGACAAACACTGCGGGGGACTTCAAGAATGCCTGGGATAAGCATAAGGCTATCCTAAGAACTAGACACGTTTATATTTTTAGGACATTTTTGGCAGACTTGTTGGGCCTTTGGTTCTTATCTGCCTCAAAAAGTCTATGTTTCTATATTTCTATTCATTTTAGCTGCTGGAGAGCATTAATTTATTTACACTGTCCTGTTAACTCAAAGTTTTGCATTGCATAAGTTTCCAAGTCCCATTTCCAGGTAAAAGTAATAACTATCTACCTAGGAAAGGTTTATACACTGTGTGCAGAATTATTAGGCAAATGAGTATTTTGACCACATCATCCTCTTTATGCATGTTGTCTTACTCCAAGCTGTATAGGCTCGAAAGCCTACTACCAATTAAGCATATTAGGTGATGTGCATCTCTGTAATGAGAAGGGGTGTGGTCTAATGACATCAACACCCTATATCAGGTGTGCATAATATTAAGCAACTTCCTTTCCTTTGGCAAAATGGGTCAAAAGAAGGACTTGACAGGCTCAGAAAAGTCAAAAATAGTGAGATATCTTGCAGAGGGATGCAGCACTCTTAAAATTGCAAAGCTTCTGAAGCGTGATCATCGAACAATCAAGCGTTTCATTCAAAATAGTCAACAGGGTCGCAAGAAGCGTGTGGAAAAACCAAGGCGCAAAATAACTGCCCATGAACTGAGAAAAGTCAAGCGTGAAGCTGCCAAGATGCCACTTGCCATCAGTTTGGCCATATTTCAGAGCTGCAACATCACTGGAGTGCCCAAAAGCACAAGGTGTGCAATACTCAGAGACATGGCCAAGGTAAGAAAGGCTGAAAGACGACCACCACTGAACAAGACACACAAGCTGAAACGTCAAGGCTGGGCCAAGAAATATCTCAAGACTGATTTTTCTAAGGTTTTATGGACTGATGAAATGAGAGTGAGTCTTGATGGGCCAGATGGATGGGCCCGTGGCTGGATTGGTAAAGGGCAGAGAGCTCCAGTCCAACTCAGACGCCAGCAAGGTGGAGGTGGAGTACTGGTTTGGGCTGGTATCATCAAAGATGAGCTTGTGGGGCCTTTTCAGGTTGAGGATGGAGTCAAGCTCAACTCCCAGTCCTACTGCCAGTTTCTGGAAGACACCTTCTTCAAGCAGTGGTACAGGAAGAAGTCTGCATCCTTCAAGAAAAACATGATTTTCATGCAGGACAATGCTCCATCACACGCGTCCAAGTACTCCACAGCTTGGCTGACAAGAAAGGGTATAAAAGAAGAAAATCTAATGACATGGCCTCCTTGTTCACCTGATCTGAACCCCATTGAGAACCTGTGGTCCATCATCAAATGTGACATTTACAAGGAGGGAAAACAGTACACCTCTCTGAACAGTGTCTGGGAGGCTGTGGTTGCTGCTGCACACAATGTTGATGGTGAACAGATCAAAACACTGACAGAATCCATGGATGGCAGGCTTTTGAGTGTCCTTGCAAAGAAAGGTGGCTATATTGGTCACTGATTTGTTTTTGTTTTGTTTTTGAATGTCAGAAATGTATATTTGTGAATGTTGAGATGTTATATTGGTTTCACTGGTAAAAATAAATAATTGAAATGGGTATATATTTGTTTTTTGTTAAGTTGCCTAATAATTATGCACAGTAATAGTCACCTGCACACACAGATATCCCCCTAAAATAGCTATAACTAAAAACAAACTAAAAACTACTTCCAAAAATATTTAGCTTTGATATTAATGAGTTTTTTGGGTTCATTGAGAACATGGTTGTTGTTCAATAATAAAATTAATCCTCAAAAATACAACTTGCCTAATAATTCTGCACTCCCTGTATATCATGTGCATGAATAAATTACATCCTCTGTGAAAATGTATTTACATAAATTCAGTCATTATCCATAGTTTCTCAAGAATGTTAGTTTTTGATGTAGTAAACAACAACTGGGGCCTATAAATCTTGTTTACAGAGAAAGTGTGAAAACAGCAAACTGGATGTCTAGTTTAGTGGATACTATTGCTTTCACATTGTGTCTTGATTAAAACCAGAAAGCCTAATCTATAAAATTATATATTTTAATTCCCCTATTCTTCTGTCGAGAATATTCTTTTTAATAGCACCCTAAGATTAGTACGTACAAATCCCTTATAGAGTTTCCATATGGTGAAAAATGTTATCTAGCTAGTGGCTGTTTTCGGTTATATATATCAAATCAGGACTATTTCTTGCACAGAATTAAATATACATTTTTAGATCAGCTGGTTAATTATTCTTTAACAGATAGTATGTTCCAATTGTCTGGGTCAAGGCCAGTGTTACATGAATATTTTTTGTGACTGCCTCACTTCAAAAAGTAGCATTGCAAGTACCACCAGCATTGTTACAGTGACAAAACCACCCAATGTGTCCATAGTCTCCTCCAGTTGCTCCACAGATCTAAGTACTCACAGGCTTCCAATGACAGGCTCTGAGAAGCTGTCAATCTATTCTGCGTGCGTGCGTGTGTGTATACATGTTTATATGTGCTTGTATGTGTATATAAATACACATATATAGGCCTTTCCATTCAAAGCCTTTTGATAGACCATATACCTTTTAACCCTTTTAATTAATATTTATAATAATTAAAATAATTTTTATTGGATAGTGTATATATGAGTTTAACACGTTAAAAAAATGTATTTTTCTTGTGTTTAGTGCAGATTTTATTTTAGCACTAACCCTTTATGCAAGGTCTTCAGTTGTGCTAACCTGCCAAGGGCAAATTTAGATTGCATTAGAAGTTCGAGTTTATTTTCAACTTGTAATATGCATGCAAGTTAGATTAGTCGCGTTATTGCAGTATTGTGAACTCACTAATTTAAGCATGCCACTTGTAATCTAACTATAGTATGGGGAACAATAAAATAGGAATGCTGCATTGTTTGTCAGTGATATCCAATTTGGTACAGTGTTTAGTGTATTGTTTGTTCTACAACATATATATATATATATATATATATATATATATATATATACACGTGTATATATATACAGTATATATATATCTATATATACTTCAGTATTGTAGCACAAACCAATTGTAGATTAAACATGGTTGACAACACATCATTTTTATCAATATTTTTATTATTGATTTAAGTTGTGATTTGATTGAATGCATCACTTATTTATTTTATCATACCATGTATAGCAATATTTAAAAAGTCTGGGGGTATGACATAAAGCTGAAATGAGAATCAATTGTTAGTGCCAACTGTTTAATGCATTCATAGTGATTCTATATTTGCTTTCTTATTATAGCCATATATAAATAAAAATAAATGTAAAATGTAAACTTACGTTCTTATTACAACTATTATACTGTATCCAAAAACACCAAAGCCAACCAGAAAGTATGCTAGTGGAAGTCTATATTGCAGAGGGCCAATTGTCCTTTGGTTATTATAGTAGCCATAAAAAAGAGGTGAGTACTTTAAAACTCCCTATGAGATATGGGAAATAAAAAAAAACTTCATAAATACTTTCAATGAACATTATTCTGCTCACACGCAATTTAATCGATCCATTAAAATTGATAATTACGAAACTATTCATTATGGTTGCATAGATTTACATATAACAACCAGATTCATAATCTACAAATAAACTTTGAAATTTTATTTTCATTACCACAATATAAACAGTACATATTTCTTAAATTCTATTGTTAATGGTCTTAATACATGATGAAGACATTTTCTTACATCACATTTTCATAAATCTAGATTGTATTTCCTTAAATCTAGCAGTGTGGTTTTAATACATATTATAAAAACTTCAAAGATGACTTAAAATAGTTTACAGTAAATTTGACTATCTATGAAAAGAAGATTTCCTGTTTTACCCCAAACTCACTGAGCACGCCATAGTCCATTTGAGTGTCCTGTTCACCTCTTGGTACTGTTTTTCTCGGCATGCTTCCATATGGAAGTCCCATTAAGAGCTGTTTAAAATAATAAAAAAAAATATGTAATTTAAAGGACATTATGTACATATATAGCAAATGGAATATAAATATGCAATAGTGTTTACTTTAGAGTTGTAACAGAAGATCTGTATTTTAAGACTGACAGCAGATTAAAACAATAATTTAGACAGTAGTCTCAATGTAGGCAGTTAGGATCATTGTCAAAGGGAAAACTGTTGCAAGAAAAAGTTTGTGAAACCTTTGAAATTACCTGGATTTCTGCATTGATTATTCCTAAAATATACTCTGATCTTCATCTAACTCACGATTATAGACAAGTCTAATCTGACTAAACTAATAACATACAAACAGTTGTACTTTTTTAATATTTATTAAAGACAATGAGTAATCATTCACAGTGCAGGCTGGAAAATCTAAGTGAACCATTGACTTTAGTGACTTGTAGATCCTCTTTAACCAGCAACAACATCCACCAAATGTTTCCTGTAGCTGCTTACAAAACTTGCACAATGTGTACATTTATTTAAAGGGCAGGGAACCTGTGCAACCCACACTTCCTATCTGATGTGCTTAATTGAAACACCTGATTCCAGAAAGCTTTTGGAGAAGTCGTTAAACAGAGATTTGCTTACTTTTTTTAGCCGACACTCTAAGGCCTAGATTTATCAAAGCATCAATCTTGGTGCATTCCCTGGTGTCAATATGCTCGCCAAACATCGCTGCCGCGGATCTGCATACGACGTCCTTATTTATCAAAAAGTCTGTAAAAACACGCGTGTCAAGTACAGAGCGATGAGCATCCGACTTTTGATAAGTTTAGAGTCATTGATGTCGCGGATATTCTGTTTTTTCCAATATTATTTATACCATTTCATAGCTTTCCATGAACAAGCACATTTCACTAAAGCTAATCTTTTATTTTTCATCTATTATCATTAAGTATATTTATACCTGAACAAACAATAATAGCTCATAGATATTTATGTTTCTATGTATTTGTGTGTGTTATGTCAGAAATCTTTTGCAAACATATTTATATGTCCCTAAATTACTTTTTATAATCTAAACAATGTTGTCTTTCATAACTCTTTGTTTATTTATACCACTATATGTATATAGTGTAAATGTATTATTATTCTGAGCAGGAATAATTTGCAAATATAACATGTAATTAGAGTATCATATGTATTTATTTGCAATCAATGGATATTTTAAGAGCTGGGCCAGTTTTCTCTCTGTACCTGTGTAACCCCTCCTGATTGCAATCTAGTTTTAAAAGCCACTCCTTCACAGGTGTTATAAAATGGGCTGGCATAAAAGATGACATTTCTTACTGAAAAAGAAATTCAAGAGAAGGAAGAAATACACTGAAAATAGCATGACAGTAAAGAGGTGATTTTTATTTCTGCTGTATCTGAATCATGACAGTTTAATGTTAGGTGGGCTATCCCTTAGAGCTATCAGTTTAAGATTATATTGAATCAAACATCAATTTGAATTTTAAAATCCTTGTCTAAAATATTACACTGTGTGTCCTAATGTCAGCATCAATATTTATCTTTAATACTAATTTCACATATACATACTTTCAAAGTATTATACAGAATGTAACAAATGGCACTTACAAGTTCTGATGAGTGATCAATGACAGAAGTATCGAGCAATTTGATTCGTTAGTGATAGTTTAAAATGTATATTTGAATCAGATTGCTAATGTCATAAATCATGTGATTATGCATATTCCAATCAAAAGTGGTTGAAAAATTCAAGTAATTGTTTAGGAGTTTGCATCATAATTAGTGCAAAAAGTGTTGCGTCAAATTTGGTGCAAAGTGGAGAGTGGGACTTGTATTATATGGCTTAAACATACTGCACATAGATTTTTCACAAAAAAATAAAAAGTTAGCTATATTATGTTGTGTATTTATTTCATGTTTATCTCTATACCTATTAGTGCGATAAGTTTGGTGCAAAACTTTTCAACAAATTTGTAGAAATAATATTGTCCCCTTGCTTTGTAATGAGAGACAAATTTGTAGCAATAATCCATAAGTAGTAATGTATTTTTCATTTTTATCCCTATATCTACTAGTGCACCAAATGTGAATCAATATTATTGTTTAAATTAGAAAGGGTATACTATTTTAATAGAGTTTCTAATTTACTTTTATTATGTAATATACTTCTTTCTCTTGCAGCATCGAACATAAGCTTTCTGTGTTTTCAAACTCCCATTGAGTTCTATGGCATCCGCGACCTCAAGGGTGGCGGATTGAAAACTAGGTACGCTGCGTCGGAATACACGCGAGCCTACCTGTTAAATGTTTGATAAATTGGGAAAAGGGTCAAATAGAGTCAAATTTGAATTCAAAACATCTGTAATGACGCAAGCATCGATCTGCGTCGGATTGAGATTGCGGGATCGTATTTTACGTCACAAATTTCAACATTTGACAATCTTGACGCTTTGTTAACTAGCATCGATCTGCGTCGGATTGAGATTGCGGGATCGTATTTTACGTCACAAATTTCAACATTTGACAATCTTGACGCTTTGTTAACTATGGCAAATCAATCTTGTGTCATATTCGACGTGGAATTGAATCGTATTTTTTTCTGTTGAACTTTTGATAAATCGAGGCCTATGTCTTCAATAAAACTGTTTCATTTAGATTACGAGTTACGTGCACTATGGGAATTTAACGAACGCAAAAAAGTTGCATTATTTAACCCTCTATAGCGCAGCCATTACATTTTTTGAAACAGCCGTCTTGTGCGTGCGATATGGCTGCGTTGAGCTCCATACCGCACAAAATACAAGCGCTGTTTTGATGTGCTCGTGCACGCTGTCCCCATAGACATCAATGGGGAGAGCGGGTTAGAAAAAACCTAACACCTGCGATCACGGAATGAAAAGCTCCATAACGCAGCCAAATTGATGTCTATGGCGAAAAAGTAAGTAAAGTTTAAACCTAACATCCTAACATAAACCCCAAGTCTAAACACCCCTAATCTGCAGACCCCAACATCGCTGGCACCTACATAATGTTATTAACCCCTAATCTGCCATTCCCAATATCGCCGGCACCTAAATAAATATATTAACCCCTAATCTGCCACTCCCGATATCGCTGCCACTATACTAAAGTTATTAACCCCTATTCCCCCACACCCCAACATCGCCCACACTATAATAAATCTATTAACCCCTATTCCACTACTCCCTGACATCACCGCCACTAAATAAAGTTATTAACCCCTAAACCTCTGGCCTCCCACATTACTGCCTCTAAATAAACCTATTAACCCCTAAACCACCAGCCCCCCACATCACAACAACCTAAATTAAACTATTAACCCCTAACCCTAAATGTAACACCCCCTAACTTTAACATAATTAAAATAGAGCTAAATTAAAGTTACAATTATTAACTAAATAATACCTATTTAAAACTACCTGTGAAATAAAAATAAATAACCTAACCTAAGCTAGCTACAATATAAATATTAGTTATATTGTAGCTAGCTTAGGTTATTTATTTTTATTTCACAGGTAAGATTGTATTTATTTTAACTAGGTAGACTAGTTAGTAAATAGCTTGTTTGTTTTTTAAAAATATATTTTTTTGAGGTTAAAAAAAATAATAATAATGTAACAACGAGATACCAGTTTACATAACAAAAATACATCATCACGTCAGTCATTGAGAAGTGACAACAACAGATGCAACTTTATCAAGTAGTATTCCGTGTTATCTAACAAGAGAGCTATAAGCAAGTCACAAGCATATAAACTGGGTATCACAATTTGGAACCTCTTTTTTCAATAAACCAAATTCTACTTAATGTTGTAGATTGTAATATGGTGTGGATGCCAAGGGTTGGCTAGCCTAGAACAATGCAGGTGACATGTAGGGGGTTCAGTAGATTAATTTAGCGAATCACCTTTAGTGGGTGGGAGGCAGAGGATTAATTAGATGCAGACACACCTACAGGTTTGGATGGGTAGTAATATGGTTTGGGTGGGGAATAGGGTAAATCAGCGGGCAAGAGGCGCTTTGTATGAGGGGGGTAGGTGAAGTTGGGGGGGGAGCGGGTCGTAGTGATAGACATTATGGGAGCCAAGACAATGCTATATGTCGTAAGATGTTAAGTGCTAAAGGCTTACTTTAGTTAGGGATTAAGAAGAACATTATGTGGCTGCTTGAGGTAATATGAATTTTTTGTGCTAATATCAACCTTGTCACATAGGACATGGCATAAAAGGGGAGATGTTAATCAGGGAATAGCCTCCATGAGACTATACTTTAGGTGTTATTGAACTGTAGTAGCTGAGAGCTTAGCTTAAGGTTACTTTCCTATTGTTACATAACAGCTGAAATATCAGAATTTCGTGTCACACTTAACATACATTAAAAACAATGAACTAATAAACAGATGACAATGTATAGAAAAACCATAATGGATGTGAGAGACTCAAAGGAACCCTTACAATTACTTCCTCAGCTGTTGGATACGGTCCTCTAAGAATTACCCTAGTGTAACGAGTATGAAAAAAATTCAGATTAATAGAAACGTAGTATGTGTGTGAAGCACCCCATAATCATTGAACCCAAGCATAAGTGAAAACAAATGTTTACTATAACGATTATGAGAGAGTGCCACAGCGATAGTATAGTTGACAGACATAAACATAATAAACCTGGACTCTGCCATAGTGGGATCTATGGAGAGTATTAAAGTGAACTTTTATGAATGAAAGCCCATTTTTGAAAAATACTATTAAAAACACGGGCACTTTCATTCATCAAAGTTTACAAAGCAGCCGTTTTAATTAAAAACTTACCTCTCTTCTTTGCACAGCCAGAGCAGCTTCCCCCTCCTGGAAAGCATCTCTTCACACGTTATTAATGACTAATCCGGTTTCCTCCAATTACAGCATGGCCTCAGGCAATGACTACCCTGGGGGGGAAAGCCGTTATTGGAGGAAGCTGGATTAGTCATTGATGACGTGTGAAGAGAGGAAATCCAGGTGGGGGAAGCTGCTCTGGCTGTGAAAAGAAAAAAAGGTAAGTTTTTAATCAAAACGGCTGCTTTGTAAACTTTGATGAATGAAAGTGCCCCTGTTTTTAATAGTATTTTTAAAAACGGGCTTTCATTCATCAAAGTTTACCTTCACTTTAACTGCAACAAAAGGGCCTTACAGCACAGCCATATCATATGAACTACAGTTGTATGCTGCGAAGAGATACAGTATGGATATTATCTACTAGTTGTTCCTGGACATGGATTTCTGACGGATAATGTGTACATATTTTAGGGACCTTAAAGGGACACTGAACCCAAAATGTTTCTTTTGTGATTCAGATAGAGCATGCAATTTTAAGCATCTTTCTAATTTACTCCTATTATCAAATGTTCTTCATTCTCTTGGTATCTTTATTTGAAATGCAAGAATGTAAGTTTAGATGCCTGCCCATTTTTGGTGAACACTCTAAGTTGTTCTTGCTGATAAATAAGTGCTTTCCATGGTTCTAAACCAAAAAATAGCTTAGATGCCTTCTTTTTCAAATAAAGAAAGCAAGAGAATGAAGAAAATGTGATAATAGGAGTAAAATTGGAAAGTTGCTTAACATTGCCTGCTCTATCTGAAGCACAAAAGAAAAAAAATGTTTTCAATGAGAGTGGCTAGGCTAGCTTTGTGCTACAGATAATCCTGCAAATACTTTTTCACAGTCTGAAATTTCTTACCACTATGATTGAAATAATATCTCATATAAGTCTGCTTTAGTACAATCTACCTAGAGTCCTCTAGGTTCCAATAGTTACGCTTATAGTAAAAGTGCACACCTCTGTGTCAAAAATTAGAATGCGGTTCTTCATCTAAGATATTCATTTACCATATATATATATATATATATATATATATATATATATATATATATATATATATATATATATATATATATATATATATATATACGATATTTCCATACATTTTAGTATTATCAGTTGCTAAATATACTAATTCACCAAGTGGTCAAAAAGTGGCCTCTCTTTAACTACCATATGACATAATATTAAAGGTGCAGTTGGTCCAAGAGAGACCAGCCCAGTAGTTACCACATAGCTATTACTTAACAGGACAATGAGGTTTCATACATGCTTGTTTCATTTTCATTTTTGCATTTTAGACAATTTTAATGTTATCAAAGATGTGTCTCTTTATGTTATCTTAAGATGGGCAATTCTCTAATTGTTACTCCTAATGTAAATGTGTGCTCTTTATGTTATCTTAAGATGGGCTATGCTCTAATTGTTACTCCTAATGTTAATGTGTCTCTTTATGTTATCTTAAGATGGGCAATGCTCTAATTGTTACTCCTAATGTTAATGTGTCTCTTTATGTTATCTTAAGATGGGCAATGCTCTAATTGTTACTCCTAATGTTAATGTGTCTCTTTATGTTATCTTAAGATGGGCAATGCTCTAATTATTAATCCTAATGTTAATGTGTGCTCTTTGTGTTATCTTAAGATGGGCAATACTCTAATTGTTACTCCTAATGTTAATGTGTCTCTTTATGTTATCTTAAGATGGGCAATGCTCTAATTGTTACTCCTAATGTAAATGTGTGCTCTTTATGTTATCTTAAGATGGGCAATGCTCTAATTGTTACTCCTAATGTTAATGTGTGCTCTTTATGTTATCTTAAGATGGGCAATGCTCTAATTGTTACTCGTAATGTAAATGTGTGCTCTTTATGTTATCTTAAGATGGGCAATGCTCTAATTGTTACTCCTAATGTTAATGTGTCTCTTTATGTTATCTTAAGATGGGCAATGCTCTAATTGTTACTCCTAATGTAAATGTGTGCTCTTTATGTTATCTTAAGATGGGCAATGCTCTAAATGTTACTCCTAATGTAAATGTGTGCTCTTTATGTTATCTTAAGATGGGCAATGCTCTAATTGTTACTCCTAATGTTAATGTGTCTCTTTATGTTATCTTAAGATGGGCAATGCTCTAAATGTTACTCCTAATGTAAATGTGTGCTCTTTATGTTATCTTAAGATGGGCAATGCTCTAATTGTTACTCCTAATGTTAATGTGTCTCTTTATGTTATCTTAAGATGGGCAATGCTCTAAATGTTACTCCTAATGTAAATGTGTGCTCTTTGCTATTTGAATGAGAATGGAGGTATGTTGATTGTGCATATACATTTAAGATTGGTTGATGTGACATCTTTAGACCTCTGGTTATACTAACTTATATAATACTTTACAAGCACCGCACAAATATTTATGAGCAGCAATGTTCTAGACTGGGAACATCTTGATTCTTTACTATTTTTGTGAAAGAAGGTAAACTTTTTGGTTCTAATCTATAAAAAATAAAAAATAAATAAATGAATAAATAAAAACTTACCTGTGAAATAAAACTAACATTATCAAAAATAAAAAAACTACCATTACAAAAAATAACAAAGAAATTATCTAAAACAATAAAAATCATTCCTATTCTAATACCCTTTGAAAAAAAACAACAACAAAAAAACACCACAGAATAAAAAACCCTAATCTATAATAAACTACCAAGGGTCCTTAAAAGAGCCTTTTGTGGGCCCTTTAAAGGGTCTTTTGTAGGGTATTGTCCTAAAGATATCAGTACTTTTTCTACAAAAGAAAAACAAACTGTATACAAACCCCCACCCTCCAAACCCACAAAATAAAAATAAAGTAAAACCTAATTTACCCATTTCCCTTAAAATGGCATTCATCACTTTTGCTGCCCATTAAAAATAAAAATGTCTATTCTAAAAAAGAAAAACCCAGCCCAAAACGAAAAAAAAACCCATTACAAAAAATAACAAACAAATTATCCAAAATAATAACAATTATTCCTATTCTAATACCCATTTAAAAAAAAAAAAGTAATTTACGCCATAGCATGTAAAATTGAATCACCAGCCAAATTGATTTGTTTTCTTCAATGCAATAAAAACAGTGTAAAATTATAATTGATTGTTGTATAGAGTGACTCAAATAGACACTTATGCCTAAATTTAAGAACAAAATTCTATGGAAGGGCATTTGTCCCAACACCAGACTCCCATGTCTGCATGTTAACATTATACTATAAAAAGGTAAAACTGTTGGGGTATGGCATTGTGATTCCATTCTGAAAATTGATGCGTTACCTCTGGAATGATAATGAGTCCACACACCAAGCTGAGAAGCACTAAATTTACTCCGTAGAGCCACCTAAGAAATATAAAATATGATGCAACAGATGATCCAAAGTGACCTTGAAAAAGAAAAAAAGTATATTTATAAATCAAAGAAAAAGACAACTCATACATATTAGACATATAAATAGAATAACAAAATGTTGTAATTTTATATTAAATCATATGCAAGAGTTTTTTTGTTTGTTTGTTTGTTTTTTAAAAAAAAGGGTTTAGATCTCAGAGAATTAAATTGCCCAGTGCAAATCAACAAGGATGTCCTCTTTATTTATATTTTACTTATGGAGATGTTTGCAGAAATGATAGTTAAAAGAATATTATGTATATGGATATTTTGGTATAAAATTCTAAAATTGTAATATCTGTGTGTGTTAGGGCCAATTCCAAATTTTGGAAAGTTGGAGTAACAGCCAAGCTTTATGTTAGCTAGCATCTTTGAGTTCCCTGCATGAAAAACTGCTTAAAATGAAAAGAGAAAGAAACAAGTGCCTGGAATTTTTGTTATTGTCCGTACTGATAAAGCAACTTTGTGCTAGATCACTATCGTTTGCGCACAAGCAATAATTGGGTTTCAAGGCCATTTGCAACCAAGTTAAATTCCGCAGATAACACAAGTTGAAAGTAAATGTGAACGCATGAGTGCAATTGCAATTTACACTAAAATTATTACCATGACTTCAGAGCTCTGGTTAACTGTTACAAAAAAAGTCTTACAAAACATATCAAAAATATGTTTAAAAGTACAGTTATGGAGGAACTCTCAGATGAATGTGAAACGGTCAAAGGTGGAGTAGATTCACAGAAGACACGTGAGACTACCTAATGGTTGTTTCTAAACATTGTGTAATTGTTTAAAAAGAAATTTTTTATTGTTTCTAGTGGTCCACAGCTCACAATAGTTCCCAAGGCGCCATCGACTAAATTCTGCCTTGTCTAAATTACCAGTTGAAGTCAAAGTTGAAGCTGGGGCTAATTGTGTGTTTGAATGCCTCTAGTTAAACTTCCATCCTGCCCTGGTTGGATACCAGGGACAAGATGATGTACTGTGACTGTTTATTACTTATGCTTCAGCCTGAAAGTTACTAATCTACTATAACACCTACCTCTGCTGCCATGTTTCAATCCACGGACCCCTAATTTCCTTAACCCCTTGGTCCTTAGAGACCTGCTGGTGTCCTTATACTAGCAAGGTTTAACTCACCATCCCGTCCTAGTTTTTCCACATAGGACTCCAGTAAGGGGTATTGGTCCAATTGGTAATTAAATATGTAGCATTTTATTGCACCAACTGTACTTTGCATATTAACCATGTGTTAGTCTATATTCACCAGTTATCTGCATTACTTTGTACTATGTTTGAAATGTATTTTTAGTTCTCACGTTGGGAACTTTGGTTACTTACACCTCTCGAACTCAAGGTTTCTTTTAGCCATACTCCCAGTTACATACTTCTTATTTGTGACATGAAAAACCCGTAGATTAACCCTTCCCCTCTGTAATACAAATTTAATTAAAGGACCAGTCAACACAGTAGATTTGCATAATCAACAAATGCAAGATAACAAGACAATGCAATAGCACTTAGTCTGAACTTCAAATTAGTAGTAGATTTTTTATCTGACAATTTTAAAAGTTATGTCTATTTCCACTCCCCCTGTACCATGTGACAGCCATCAGCCAATTACAAATGCATACACGTACCATGTGACAGAAATCAGCCATTCACAAATGCATACACGCTTATTCTTGCACATGCTCAGTAGGAGCTGGTGACTCAAAAAGTGTAAATATAAAAAGACTGTGCAGATTTTGTTAATGGAAGTAAATTGGAAAGTTGTTTAAAATGGCATGCTCTATCTGAATAATGAAAGCTTAATTTTGATTGAGTGTCCCTTTAAGCTATCCCGCTATCTCCAGGTGCGCTTTACTTCCACACAAGACGTTTGATCATTACTTTTTCTTTTAATTAACCTATTGTAATACTTGACTGATGGGGTTTAGACCCCGTATACTTATCTTCCCCCCCACACATTTAGTTGTGTCCCCTGGTCCTATGTGCCAGAGGCCACTCATATTAAGGGTAACAAAGTGCCACTTTTATGTTCTTTCCTAGATTAACATGAGTTATCTCATAACTTTATTACTTTACAGTACACATAGTAGAACTAACCAACTGGTGACAATTCTTAATCTCACCCATCACCCCAGTCCCCGCCCCCTTTTCTCTACTTTTCCAAATTGGACTCCCTCTCTCACCTTCCTTCTATAGAAAGATGAATTCCCAGTGACAAATACATTCTCACAATGCCTCCACTCAAAATTGCTACCCTAAATACTCAAGCCCTAAACTCACCATCTAAGTGTAGCCTTCTTCTCCACTTTTTGAAACACCACAAAATTCACATTACCTTCTTGCAAGAGACAGACTCTACATTCCTACAAAATTCTGCCTACTTCCCAGTTTGCATGTCAGCCCCCCACTCATAAAAAAGAGGGTGGTAGCAATATTAGTAAACATAGAAGTTTCTTGTGAGATTGAATATACAGAAAAAGACCCAGAAGGAAGATTTCTTATTCTCATATGCAGGCTTAATGACATGCTTTGTACTTGTGTCTCCATTTAAGCTCCCAACTCCAAGCAGATCCCTTTTCTACGCTCTTTGTTGGTTAGGGTGGAAAATATAAGAAGAGGACATTTGATAATGGGAGGTGATCTAAACATGGTTTGGGACCCCAATCTCGATAAAAAAGACCCCTGTAGGTCACCCAGCTGATAGTAATGTTTCCTCTCAAGCCAGCACCTTCTGCAAACTAATTTACCAGTACAATCTATCTGATGTCTGGAGGTGTCTCTCTCCTACCGAGAGAGATTTCTCCTGCTACTCTAAGACCCATAACTCATACTCCCACATTGACTTTATACTTTGTGATTCCTGGTCCCTAGATTCCTTTCAATCCCCTAATATATCCACTTGCCTGTGGTCTGACCACGATTTGGTAAATGTAAAATTCTCTCAGTTACAACTCCATAGTAGTCACCCTACATGGAGACTTCCTGATCAATGCCTAACACCAGAAGACATCCCTGAGATTTCAAACATGATTTAGGAATTCTTCTGAATCAATGATAAGGGAGATATGTCACTAGCCATGGTCTGGGCATCTTTTAAAGCCTATATGAGGAGCTTTTTTATCTCAAAGAAGGCACGTATGAGACAATCTCTCTCTTGTCCCTTGGCCAAATTGTAAACTGACCTTAGATTACTAGAAATCTCCAATAAAAATAACCCTTCTAACCAGACAGCTCTTCACGTACGCACGATAAGAGAAGAAATAAATAGGAGGGAGGGACTTAGGGTACAGTCTAACCTACGCAAGCTAAAACAACTTTACTATCATAAAGGTAAAAGAGCTGACAGACTTTTGGCTGCAAAACTTAGACACAAGACACAGCAATGCCATATACCAGCGATTAAAGCTAGTTCAGGTCTAGTATACTCCCTTAGAGAAATTGGAGAGACATTTGCAACATACTATAGGACTTTATACAACCTAAAAGATGCTGGCGAACCTCCCTTGGCTGACCCTTACACTATTCAACAGTTCCTAACAGACCTGGACTTACGACAGCTCTCCAACAATCTGTATCTTAGCTAGAAAAACCCTTTCCAGCCAAAGAACTCAAAATGGCGATAGAATCCCTCAAGACCCATAAAGCTCCTGGTCCTGATGGTTTCCCTCCAAGTTTTTACAAGCCTTTTGCTCCAGATCTAATACCCGTTATGCTTCCTCTTTTCGATGAGGTTTGTAGGTAAGGTGAATTTATGAGTGATTTTTTGGAAGCTAGCATACTTACTATTCCCAAGGAAGGGAAAGACTTAACAAGATGTGAAAGCTATAGACCTATTTCACTCATAAATGTTGATGTGAAACTATACGCTAAGCTCCTTGCGAATAGACTCACCACACATATACCGACAGTGCTACATTTAGATCAAGTGGGATTTGTCTTAGGTCGCCAGGATCCTGATAATTCCCGTAGACTCCTAAATATCTTTACGGAAGCTGTAGACATGAATATCCATTTCCTCTCACTCTCCCTAGATGACGAGAAGGCATTTGATAGGGCTAGATGGGAGTATATGTTCCAGACCTTGGAAGCATTTGGCCTCCCCCCATCTGTCCGCACCACTATTAAAGCCCTATACGTATCTCCAACAGCTTGAGTTAGAGGAGTAGGATTCTGTTCTCCCATATTTCCAATAACTAACGGAACCCGGCAGTGATGCCCCCTGCCCCCAATCATATTTGCCTTAAGCATTGAACCATTAGCTGCAGCCGTCCAGAAAAATGAGACATACAAGTCCTAATCCTTCATGACACTGATCAGAAACTAGCCCTTTTCGTGGATGACCTGACGGTATTTGTAAGGGACCCCACGTCATCCCTGCCACATATAGTAACACTACTGAAAGACTTTGGTACCCTCTCTCACTGTAAAATTAACATTGGCAAGACTGAGGTGTACACTATAGGTATATCTCAAAGAGAACAGGATAGATTCAAGAAATGTTTCCCCTTTAAGTGGTCAACAAGAGGTATTAAGCACCTAGGGGTATTCCTTTTGCATGACAAAGCTACCACAACGTCTGACAACTACTATTCCTTACTAAAACGCATAAATTGCCTCTTCAGATCCAAGGCATACAATGAGGTTTCATGGATGGGTAAAGTAGCAGCAATCAAAATGATGGTACTCCCCAAGCTGATATATTTGTTTCAATGTCTGCCCATTTCAGTCCCGACATCCATTATAAGTAAATTCCAGACTGTGTTTAATACATATATCTGGAACGGAAAAGACCTAGAGTTGCAGTGCATATCCTTCAGGCCCCATTAGATAAGGGAGGTATAGGTCTCATAAACATAAAGCTTTACCATGATGCAGCCATGATATCCCATGGTCAGCTTGGGGAGGTAACCTCCCACCATCTAGATGGCGTGAATTGGAACAGGCTTCCCTTCCAGCGTATGTAGAATTGGACGACCTCCTTTGGATACCTCCACACTGCTCCGACAGACCAACAATCTCCAACCCCTTGATTAGGGAATGCCAGATTCAGTGGTTTAAACTTAGACACAGCCCCTCCATTGCTCCCCACCCTTCCCCAAATCACTCTATCCTAGGGATTTTACAGGGTCTGCCAAATACCCACAATTTGAGCTGGAAACATACCTCTCTAAGGCCTAGATTTGGAGTTTGGCGGTAGCCGTGAAAACCAGCGTTAGAGGCTCCTAACGCTGGTTTTAGGCTACCGCCGGTATTTAGAGTCATTAAAAAAAAGGGTCTAACACTCACTTTTCTGCCGCGACTTTTCCATATCGCAGATCCCCTTACGTCAATTGCGTATCCTATCTTTTCAATGGGATCTTTCTAACTCCGGTATTTAGAGTCGTGTCTGAAGTGAGCGTTAGAAATCTAACGACAAAACTCCAGCCGCTGAAAAAAGTCAGGAGTTAAGAGCTTTCTGGGCTAACGCCGGTTCATAAAGCTCTTAACTACTGTGCCCTAAAGTACACTAACACCCATAAACTACCTATGTACCCCTAAACCGAGGTCCCCCCACATCGCCGCCACTCGATTAAATTTTTTTAACCCCAAATCTGCCGACCGCCACCTACGTTATACTTATGTACCCCTAATCTGCTGCCCCTAACACCGCCGACCCCTATATTATATTTATTAACCCCTAACCTGCCCCCCACAACGTCGCAGCCAGCTACCTACAATAATTAACCCCAAATCTGCCGACCGCAAAGAGCCGCCACCTACATTATAGCTATGTACCCCTAATCTGCTGCCCCTAACACCGCCGACCCCTATATTATATTTATTAACCCCTAATCTGCCCCCCACAACATCGCCGCTACCTACCTACACTTATTAACCCCTAATCTGCCGACCGCAAAGCGCCGCCACCTACGTTATCCTTATGTACCCCTAATCTGCTGCCCCTAACACCGCCGACCCCTATATTATATTTATTAACCCCTAACCTGCCCCCCTCAACGTCGCAGCCAGCTACCTACAATAATTAACCCCTAATCTGCTGACCGGAGCTCACCGCTATTCTAATACATTTTTTAACCCCTAAAGCTAATTCTAACCCTAACCCTAACACCCCCCTAAGTTAAATATAATTTTATTCTAACGAAATAAATTAACTCTTATTAAATAACTTATTCCTATTTAAAGCTAAATACTTACCTGTAAAATAAATCCTAATATAGCTACAATATAAATTATAATTACATTGTAGCTATTTTAGGATTAATATTTATTTTACAGGTAACTTTGTATTTATTTTAACCAGGTACAATAGCTATTAAATAGTTAAGAACTATTTAATAGTTACCTAGTTAAAATAAGTACAAAATTACCTGTAAAATAAATCCTAACCTAAGTTACAATTAAACCTAACACTATGCTATCATTAAATGAATTAAATAAAATACCTACAATTACCTACAATTAAACCTAACAATACACTATCAATACATTAATTAAATACAATACCTACAAATAACTACAATGAAATAAACTAACTAAAGTACAAAAAATAAAAAAGAACTAAGTTACAAAAAATAAAAAAATATTTACAAACATTAGAAATATATTACAACAATTTTAAACTAATTACACCTACTCTAAGCCCCCTAATAAAATAACAAAGCCCCCCCCAAAAAAAAAAATGCCCTACCCTATTCTAAAAAACTAAAGTTCAAAGCTCTTTTACCTTACCAGCCCTGAACAGGGCCCTTTGCGGTGCATACCCCAAGAAGTTCAGCTCTTTTGCCTGTAAAAAAAAACATACAATACCCCCCCCAACATTACAACCCACCACCCACATACCCCTAATCTAACCCAAACCCACCTTAAATAAACCTAACACTAAGCCCCTGAAGATCTCCCTACCTTGAGTCGTCTTCACCCAGCCGAGCCAAATTCTTCATCCAAGCGGAGCAAGAAGAGGTCCTCCATCCGGTAGAAGTCTTCATCCAAGCGGGGCAGAAGAGGTCTTCCATCCGATTGAAGTCTTCATCCAAGCGGGATCTTCTATCGTCATCCATCCGGAGCGGAGCGGCAGCATCCTGAAGACCTCCGACGCGGAACATCCATCCTGGTCGACGACAGAACGACGAATGACGGTTCCTTTAAATGACGTCATCCAAGATGGCGTCCCTCGAATTCCGATTGGCTGATAGGATTCCATCAGCCAATCAGAATCAAGTTCAATCCGATTGGCTGATCCAACCGTCATTCGTCGTTCAGTCGTCGGCCAGGATGGATGTTCCGCGTCGGAGGTCTTCAGGATGCTGCCGCTCCGCTCCGGATGGATGACGATAGAAGATCCCGCTTGGATGAAGACTTCAATCGGATGGAAGACCTCTTCTGCCCCGCTTGGATGAAGACTTCTACCGGATGGAGGACCTTTTCTTGCTCCGCTTGGATGAAGAATTTGGCTCGGCTGGGTGAAGACAACTCAAGGTAGGAAGATCTTCAGGGGCTTAATGTTAGGTTTATTTAAGGAGGGTTTGGGTTATATTAGGGGTATGTGGGTGGTGGGTTGTAATGTTGGTGGGGGGGTATTGTATGTTTTGTTTTACAGGCAAAAGAGCTGAACTTCTTGGGGCATGCCCCGCAAAGGGCCCTGTTCAGGGCTGGTAAGGTAAAAGAGCTTTGAACTTTAGTAATTTAGAATAGGGTAGGGCATTTTTTTATTTTGGGGGGCTTTGTTATTTTATTAGGGGGCTTAGAGTAGGTGTAATTAGTTTAAAATTGTTGTAATATATTTCTAATGTTTGTAAATATTTTTTTATTTTTTGTAACTTAGTTCTTTTTTATTTTTTGTACTTTAGTTAGTTTATTTCATTGTAGTTATTTGTAGGTATTGTATTTAATTAATGTATTGATAGTGTAGTGTTAGGTTTAATTGTAGGTAATTGTAGGTATTTTATTTAATTAATTTAATGATAGTATAGTGTTAGGTTTAATTGTAACTTAGGTTAGGATTTATTTTACAGGTAATTTTGTACTTATTTTAACTAGGTAACTATTAAATAGTTCTTAACTATTTAATAGCTATTGTACCTGGTTAAAATAAATACAAAGTTACCTGTAAAATAAATATAAATCCTAAAATAGCTATAATATAATTATAATTTATATTGTAGCTATATTAGGATTTATTTTACAGGTAAGTATTTAGCTTTAAATAGGAATAAGTTATTTAATAAGAGTTAATTAATTTCGTTAGATTTAAATTATATTTAAGTTAGGGGGGTGTTAGTGTTAGGGTTAGACTTAGCTTTAGGGGTTAATACATTTATTAGAATAGCGGTGAGCTCAAGTCGGCAGATTAGGGGTTAATGTTTGAAGTTAGGTGTCGGCGATGTTAGGGAGGGCAGATTAGGGGTTAATACTATTTATTATAGGGTTAGTGAGGCGGATTAGGGGTTAATAACTTTATTATAATAGCGGTGCGGTCCGGTCGGCAGATTAGGGGTTAATAAGTGTAGGCAGGTGGAGGCAACATTGTGGGGGGCAGATTAGGGGTTAATAAATATAATATAGGGGTCGGCGGTGTTAGGGGCAGCAGATTAGGGGTACATAGGGATAATGTAAGTAGCGGCGGTTTACGGAGCGGCAGATTAGGGGTTAATAATAATATGCAGGGGTCAGCAATAGCGGGGGCGGCAGATTAGGGGTTAATAAGTGTAAGGTTAGGGGTGTTTAGACTCGGGGTACATGTTAGAGTGTTAGGTGCAGACGTAGGAAGTGTTTCCCCATAGCAAACAATGGGGCTGCGTTAGGAGCTGAACGCGGCTTTTTTGCAGGTGTTAGGTTTTTTTTCAGCTCAAACAGCCCCATTGTTTCCTATGGGGGAATCGTGCACGAGCACGTTTTTGAGGCTGGCCGCGTCCGTAAGCAACTCTGGTATCGAGAGTTGCAGTTGCGTTAAATATGCTCTACGCTCCTTTTTTGGAGCCTAACGCAGACATTCTGTGGACTCTCAATACCAGAGTTATTTTAAAGGTGCGGCCAGAAAAAAGCCAGCGTTAGCTACGCGGGTCGTTACCGACAAAACTCTAAATCTAGCCGTATGATTGGCCTCAGATTTCTATTCTGATGGTAAATTGCTCAATCTTACAGACTTATGTGCCCAACGTGAGATCCCTTCCAAGCATTTTTTAGATTTAGTTAGACTGAGATCCTTGATGAAGGCCTGGGGCTTTCTTGGAGAGAATCTTAGAGGTACAACTATCTAGGAATCCAGATGGATTTCTAAACACACATGTGCTAGCTTGGGAAGTGGAATGGAGGCGGGAGTAAAACCCCAAACAGTGGGTCCAGGCGATAAAGGCAACTAAAAACTCTTTACATTGCATCACGATGTACGAACTCCACTATAATTTACTAACCAGGTGGTACCTAGTACGCACAAAATTGCAGAAAAATTACCCCTCTCATTCTCCACTGTGCTGGAGAAACTGTGATGAATTGGGGACTTCCCTTCACATTTGGTGGACATGTCCATGACTGAGACCCTTTTGGGCAAAACCCATGAAATTGTGTACCGATTTGGACCTACCCCCTCTCGAACAGGTGGGTACAGCTCTCCTGCATCTAGATATTGCAGCCTTACCAAAACACAAGCAGGTCCTACTAATCTATATACTGATCTTGACTAAATTAATTATAGCTAGAAACTGGAAAAAACAGATCCCTCCTAAGTGGCAGGGAGTGAGGGATAACCTATTGTCTTTTAGATGTGTTCCCATTTGATGTACATTAAATTGTTGTTATCATCACTTTAGCATAAGTATTTACTTTTGGTAAATTGATTGTTTGGTATTGCGGGGACATCTATATTTATCTATATCTATCTATCTATCTATCTAGCTATCTATATATATATATACAGTATATATATATATATATATATATATATATATACTGTGTATAATTATATATATATATATATATATATATATATATATATATATATATATGGAATGCTATGTAACAACATAGTGATATAAATAATTCTTTATTTTCTGATCTGTGCAGAGTTGTATGTATAGTCCTTCGTAAACATGGAGGTGGTTTTAATAGAGAGAATTAATATTGTTTAGCAGTTTCCACTTACTTTCAATTTCCTTTATCTTCATTTCCCATGGAACACATGCAGTTTTAAAATTTTCGAAATCTCTTTTGAATTTCATCCATTTCTATTAATGAAACAAAATAAAATGCAATTCTCATATACCAGCTGCCATATTAACAACAACAACAACAAAATAATACTGTGTGTTTAAACAAATGATCACAGCAATAAACATTATTGCAGATTGCTTAGTCATATCAGTCATATAGATAGATAAATAGATCAATCATAAATAGTTTATAAAATATACTTTTTCACACCCTTTATCTTGGCACTTCGACCACGACCTCTCAACAGATTTATTTGTTTTACTTAAGTTTTGTGAGAAACATTGGTTAAAAATACGGTTCAGCATATTTGTGACCATGAATTGCAAAATCTATAATAGCAGCATATACTAATGTGTATTCTGTCACATAAATTTAAGAAAAGTTTCAGAGGAAATTCTGTTTAAGGGTGGGGGTCTCCTCGCTGAGTAAGCGATAAATGTTTGCAATTCACTGCCCCAGTTTCACACATTCAGGGCCAGATTACAAATGACATCATCATTTTTTTTTCACTCGAGCACTTAACACGTTCAAAGTAAAAAGTTAGCATGGTGGGCATATTACAAGGTGAATGTAGAAAGTTAGCACATGAGCGAAAGGCTCAAGCACGCTAACATCAGGCTCATGACACTTAATCCTCTTCATAGATTTCTATGGCGCACGCTGAAGAACGCCATTTCTATTTATCGCTAGCATGCTAACCTGATGCTGCGCTAGATCAACTGCGCTAAAGCTGAAAGTGTATTAGGAATACTTGAAATTCCTATGTTCTTCACTAGAATTTATTTTTATTTTTATTCCGAAAAAATAAATTTCTATATAGATATCTAAATATTTTTTCTAAAATATACATCTATTTATGAATATATATATATATATAATACAGATAGATAAACGGGTAAATATAGAAATAACTATTTAAAATTAAAAATAGCATTTTCTTCTAAGTTAAGAGCATAGGGATTTCAAGTATTTCTATTAAAAAACACATTAAAACATATTTTAAATACATAAAAATTATATTGCATGTTTAAAGGTATTTGGCTTGGAAGGGCTCAAACGTGTATATCTATCTATCTATCTATCTATCTATCTACATACAGTATATACATATATAAACACAAACACATATTGGAACCCTTTCCAGACACTTTGTCATATACCTTATACCTTTTTAGCCCTTTTAAAACCTTTTATCAATATTTATATGATACTTTTTTATTAAAACGTATATATATATATATATATATATATATATATATATATATATATATATATTAGTATAATACTTTATTCTAATATGTTTTTGATTAATATTTGTATTTTTTTTAACCCTTGCACTTTACTTAAGGTCTCAAGTGACTCTAAATATTCCAGTGCAGTTTTGGCTTTTGCTTGAGCGCAACCTATGGCTTTCAATATGATCGCTATTTAGCATGGCCACTATATCCATTGAAAGCATAGGTTGCATTAGAGGGATGGTGGTCATGCTAACCCTTCTCTGGTAAATGGGATTTACCATGGACTTGTAATATCAAGTTGTGTGTCCCGGGCTATCATTAGCTCGGCATGTGTAATCTGGCCCTGAGGGAACTTCATGCTTGGCTACTCAATATAGACAAATATAAATTGTTACTACTATTTTGCAGTCTTGTTTTAATTTTAAATTTGCACATTACCATTTTACATGATCAGGCAAGAGTTGAAAATTCAAACTAACTTGTGCCAGCTTTTGGCTATATTACGAGTGTAGCTCTGTTTAGCGATCCGGCTTGTACGTGAAAATTGCGCTTACTCAATCTTATATATTAAAATGCACTAAACCCGACATATAATATGAATAATTCACATTCCAATGTTCTTCACATAAAGAGAATATTTATGTGTGTATATATATATATATATATATATATATATATATATACTGTATATATATATATATATATATATATATATATATATATATATAGAGAGAGAGAGAGAGAGAGAGAGAGAGAGAGAGAGAGAGAGAGATGTGATTATATATATGTATAGATATCAAAATAACAAGAGTATTGCAATGAGCTATGATACTTTTTTATTGGACTAACTATACATTTATAAGATGACAAGCTTTCGGAAAAAAGTCTTCCTTCTCTGAATGGAAGACATTCTTCTGAAAGCTTGTCATTTTATAATTGTATAGTTAGTCAAATAAAAAGTATCATTGCTCAATGCAATACTCTTGTTATTTTGATATCTAAATCTCTGGACTAACACGGCTACGCCAATCAACGTGACTATATCGGTATAGAAATATATATATATATATATATATATATATATATATGTATATACTGTATATATATATGAGTATCTATTTAAAAATACTTAGAACATATTCCCTGATGTAAAGAGCATTGGAATGTACAATATTTATAGTACATACACAGTTAAACACTTTATTATATATGAATATTGCATAAATATTAGTTTTAATGTTTTTTGCTACTTAACTGCAAAGGGCTCTAATGCACACACATACACACACACACACACTTTGTAAGCTATTATTAATAAAATTTATATTCCACACCCCTGAGACAATCATAGGGATACTAAACCCACATTTTTTTTGTTTTATGATTCCGATAGAGCATGCAATTTTTAGAAACTTTCTAATTTGCTCCTATTATCAAATTTTCTTCCCTCTCTTGGTATCTTTATTTGAAAAAGCAGTAATGAAAGCTTAGAAGCTGGCCATTTTAGCTTCAGCACCTAGGTAGCGCTTGCTGAAAGGTGGCTAAATGTAGCCACCAATCAGCAAGCCCTATCCAGGATGCTGAACCAAAAATATCCCGGCTCCTAAGATTTCATTCCTTTTTTTTTAAATAAAGATACCAAGAGAACAATGAAAAATGAATAATAGGAGTACATTAGAAAATTGCTTAAAATTGCATGCTTTATCTGAATCATAAAAGAAAAAAATTGGTTTAGTATCCCTTTAATAACATTAACAAAATACTTTTACAAACTTTAAGAGGGACCTGCCCATGAGTTACCAATTGTTATGTACAGCGCCTTTACACGAGGTGTACTAGAAGAAATGTGGAATCATGATCTACATTCCATAGCAAATAACAGAGGGGGCAACATATACCAAAGAATTGACAAAGGAGAATGTTGGAAAGATGTGTGTTTAGGTTGTACTTGACATTCTAAAAGCTGTAAGAAAATCTCACACAATGAAGCAATACATGTTTTAGAATGGATACAGGGGATGAGAGTGTGAAGAAGTTATGAGAGAGGGGAGTAGGTCTTGGAAACAACAAAAAGGAAGTAGGAATGCTTGCTTTATACCCTAGTCAAAAAGGATGATCTTCCTGGAGTCATTCTGAAGAAATCCATAACTCCAGACTAGTCATCAGAAGCCATCATGAAGTATGCCCACAGGCTAATATAATTGAATGAGATGACTTTATAGTAATTCATTAACTGTTCATACATGTGAAGTAATCAGGAAGATAATCTTCTAATCAATGTGAACTCATTACCGAGAATTGTTTACTTTAGCTGATGACTTTACAAGCCTGAGGATGTCTGATAAATTGCAAATTACTTCAAAAGTAGTTTGATAATCATCAATTGACTCCAGGATGGTCTCTAAAGTAACCCTTTTTGTCTTGCCTATGTTTATTTAAAAAAAAATTGAATCAAAGGAGATATGGGAAGCAAAGAAAGGGTCTCACTAAGGGGCATAATTATCAAGCTCTATACGGAGCTTGATGCCCCGTGTTTCTGGCGAGCCTTCAGGCTCGCCAGAAACACAAGTTATGAAACAGTGGTCTAAAGTTGGCTGCTCCATAACCTGTTCACCTGCTCTAAAGCGGCGGGCAGAAATTGATTGACACCCCCTGCTAGGAGCCAATTGGCCGCAAATCTGCAGAGGGCGGTATTGCACCGGCAGTTCACAAGAACTGCTGGTGCAATGATAAATGCTGAGAGTGTTTGCTGTCGGCATTTATTGATGTGCAGTGGACATGATCTGCAATATCGGATCATGTCCGCTCACACAATGATAATTCGGCCCCTAAGTGTAGCAAAGGCAATCATAATGAAATGAAATGGAATAGACAGTAGTTTGGGAGGCCAAAATAACAGAGTTTAACATATCAAGGTGGGATATAATTAGTGAATTAGATTATCTACATAATTTACATAACAATATTTCCAGGATGTATTGGTACATACCTTGGCCATCATTACTTTATAAGCATATAGTTTTCTGCCTTTTCCTCTTCCCAGCGCCCCTTCATATTTTTCAACAAAATCTTGTGCTTCGCTGTTTAATTAAACAACAGGGTTTGAAAAATATGTTTTAAATGTTAAATCTTTTAACTATAAATTCTCATTACCAGATACAAAAGTGTAACCATGATATTGTTTAGCATAATCACAACAATGTACCCACTTATTTCTAGCAATATATGTCTAAAAATAATTAACAGTGAATTGATCTAAAACACAAAGAAGCAGTCATACCACAAGAAAAATAGTTGAAGAGCAATATCTAATTGTTAAAGCTGTTAGTCATCTAAGCAAAAAACAAAATCCTCAATAGGAGTAAACAATAAAAACAATACACAGCTCTCAAACAATATTGTTCAACAGAAATATAATCTATTTATTAAAACATATAGGCCTTGAATACATGTGTAGAGCAAAAATATTAGCACTATAGAGTGTTAACAGTGCTCAAGTTAGATTAATAACGCTCCTATTCTTGCACTCATATAATTTTTTAGCTCATATTATTTGCGAGAAAACTCCTCAGGCCCATTAACATTTGGAGGTTCGATAGCGCAACTGCTGAACTTTCTTTTCCCCATAGACTTCTATGGGGCATGCTACAAAAGCTTCTTCTGGCTTTTGCTTGCACACTAAACTGAAGATGCGCTAAAGCTGAAGGTGCATTAAAGGGACAGTCTAGTCTAAAATAAACTTTTATGATTCAGATAGGGCATGTAGTTTTAAACAACTTTCCAATTTACTTTTACCATCAATTTTGCTTTGTTCTCTTGGTATTCTTTAGTTGAAAGCTAAACCTAGGAGGTTTATATCCTTATTTCTTAGAACTTGAAGGCCGCCTCTTATATGAATGCATTTTGACAGACTTTCACCACTAGAGGATGTTAGTTCATGTGTGTCTTATAGATAACACTGTGCTAATGCACGTGGCGCTACCTAGGACCCAGCACTTATTGGCTAAAATGCAATTCTGTCAAAAGAACTGAAATAAGGGGGGGGGGGTTGCAGAGGCTTAGATAGAAGGTAATCAAAGGTAAAAAGTGTATTAATATAACTGTGTTGGTTATGCAAATTTAGGGAATGGGTAATAAAAGGATCTATCTTTTAAAGCAATAAAAATTCTGGTGTAGACTGTCCCTTTAAGAATTACTTTGAAAAAGTTTGTTCTTCATTTAGAAAAAAAAAAAATAATAATTTTAAGTATGTACACCTTTATATTTATGCTTTATATTTATGTGTGTGTATATGTATGTGTGTGTATATGTATATATATATATATATATATATATATATATATACTGTATGTGTGTATATATATATATATATATATATATATATACACTGTATATATATATATATATATATATATATATACTGTGTATATATATATATATATATGTATATATATATATATATATATATATATATATATATTATCCCACAAAAGTGAGTACACCCATCACATTTTTGTAAATATTTTATTATATCATTTCATCTGACAACACTGAAGAAATGACATTTTGCTACAATATAAAGTAGTGTGTGTTCAGCCTGGTGTAGACTGTCCCTTTAAGAATTACTTTGAAAAAGTTTGTTCTTCATTTAGAAAAAAAAAAAAAAAAAAATTTTAAGTATGTACACCTTTATATTTATGCTTTATATTTATGTGTGTGTATATGTGTATATATATATATATATATATATATATATATATATATATTGTATGTGTATATATATATATATATATATATATATATATATATATATATACACTGTATCATCCATTAAATCCAAAAGAACACGTAGAGGGGGCCAAAACAGATACCGTCGCAGACATAGAAAAAACAAAACGATACCCACAGAGGGTAAGGAGGAAACAAACACACAGATATCTGCAAAAGAAGTGATTAATTTGTCAGACTATAGCCTTAGTGGTGAGGAAGAGAGGGTATTGTCACGAGGACTTAGTTTCTCTCCATCCTGTCATTTTAATCTGTTTCAGACCATTCTAGATTTAAACAAATTTGTGAGATTGCTCACTCTCAAGAAACATTTCCTAAAAGATGAGTCTGAGTCAGAGTTATTTTCGGATGGGGAGAATAATGTTTCTGATAACCAACCAACAAATGAGACTGAGAGTAGTTTGACATTTCAAGACAAATGTTGTATACAGGACATGGAGGATATACAATTGTTAGATTCTGATGGCATTAGACATGGTCCATCTGTACAGGACATAAATATTTCCAGACTAAAAAATAAAAGTACCTTTTATCCAGTACAGACGAGGGGTAATTCGTTGGATATTTTTCAACAAACTATTGAAAACCAACTCATTAAACTTGACAGTGAGTTAAAAAATCCTCCCTCTACTATTACTGGTAGCACTAAACATTCTAACAAAAATTTCACTGTATCTGACAACAAAGCATTGAAACAATTAACTTCAAATAAAAATCTTGTATTTCGGGAGTCAGATAAAGGTGGAAACCTAGTTGTCTTAAATAGGCAAGATTATGTCTCGGAAGCCCTTCGGCAATTATCAGATCGTAATACATACTGTACTTTGGCCACCAAACCTACGGCAATATACAAGGGTTTACTGAGGGAGATAGTGAAATATGGCATGGACAATGGCATTATTTCAGCCAATATGTCGGAATATCTGATTCCTGATTGGCCGGTAACTGCCGTATTTCACTATTTCCCCAAAATACATAAAGATCCCCTTAATCCCCCAGGGCGTCCCATTGTAGCAGGGATAGGGTCCCTTAACGAACCACTATCAGAATTGGTGGACATGTATTTGCAACCTCTAGTTCTAGCACTACCTAGTTATATTCAAGACACTACATCCTTTATCAGACAAATACAAGAGATTTCATGGAAATCTAGTTACACTCTTATGTCCATGGACATTTCCTCATTATATACGTCAATACCTCATGATAAAGGTTTGGAGGCATTAGAGTTTTTTCTAAGATATAGATCAAATTATGATGAGGCTACGATATATTTTTTGTTGCAAGCTACGGAATACTTGTTGTCTCACAATTTTTTTCTTTTTGAAGGTCGTTTCTATCTCCAAAGATGTGGAATGGCCATGGGCGCCAAGTTTGCGCCGTCTTACGCCAACCTATTTTTAGGTTGGTGGGAGCTCTTCCACATCTTTGGAGATGGAAACCCTTTTAGACAACACATTATTTATTACGGTCGCTACATTGACGACTTGGTATTTATTTGGGATGGAGACAATGAGTCTATCAACTCCTTTCACCAATATGTGTCACGTAATAGGTTAAACCTCAATTTTACAATAGAATCCAGCGTAAATTCTTTAAATTTTTTGGATGTGACCATTAGACCAATTGGTGAAGCAATTCAGGTTGAATTATACCGTAAACCCACGTCGGGCAATAGTATCCTTAAATATGACTCTTGTCATCCATCACATCTTCTTGCCTCCATCCCCAAAAGCCAACTCATTCGGGCAAAACGGAACTGTACTGATCCAAATACCTATGAGGAACATGCTGCAGATACCGTGAAGCGATTAAAATCACGAGGCTATCCAAAAACAATTCTGACACAAGCAAAGATTGAAGTAGATAAGGTTCCTAGGTCAGAACTTCTCACTTACAAAAAAGACAGAAGGGATAAAAAGGAGAGCAATGAGAATCCCTTTTCCTCTGTACCAATTTTTGTAACACCATATAGTATGGAATATGGAAAAATTTGTAAAATAATCAAAAAGAGTCTACCAATCTTAGAGAGTGATGAAAAACTAAATCAAGTGCTAAAAGGTTGCAAATTCGTGTCACGTAAAGCAAAAACTTTGAGAAACATATTATCACCCTCCATGTTGCCCAGAGTTGTCAACGACACATGGTTACAAAAACGCAAGGGGTGTTATAAATGTAATGCCTCACGATGCAAGACGTGCTCTCACATTATTCAGGGCAATACCTGCAGATCTGAAGCACTAGGTAAAACAAGTGATATAAGATATTTTATAAATTGTAACAGTACACACGTGATTTACCTATTGACTTGTCAGGGATGTAATATTCAATATGTGGGACGTACCAAACGATCCCTGAAGGACAGGGTCATGGAACATCTAAGGTCCATAGAGGACCCTGAGTCAAAAACGCCCATTGCCAAACATTTCAGAAATTTTCATAATTCTGATAAATCACTTTTGAAAGTACAGGGCATAGACTTTATACCAAGACATCCCCGGGGTGGAGACAGGGAAAAGAAACTTGATGAAAGAGAAGTTTTTTGGATCCTTCATTTAAAAACCAGGGTACCTACGGGTTTGAATTCCAGAATGGATGTAAATATGTTTATTCAACGTTGATGGATCGCTCAAAATGTACTGTAATGAAAAAGTGTTTTCATATGTATAAGCATTACTTAATCAACGCTTTATAAATTTTCCCTTTTTTTCAATAAGGGTTACATACATTGTAGTGAGGATCAGGTCTTGATGTCCAATTTAATCATATACCTATATTCATACTTGGGTTTATTAAAATATATGCATTATTCAATTAATACTTTATTATTTTTGGCAATATGAAATAATAGCATAATGGTTTTATTAAATTGAGACACAATGAACTAAATTTATGTTGCAGTGTACACATACACACATACTTTTGTAGTGGGTGTCATACAGAGCGGCTATATAGATTAGGATTTTTTGTGTTTTTGACAGGAACTTAGGGGTTAATGAGATGTGTTTTAATTGATGTTATGTCATTGGACAGAAATCTGTATATTAAGAGCACTTTCACCACCTGTTCCCTATCAGTGAACAAGTGCCCCAGAGGCATGAAACGCGTATGATGTCACAGGAGGTGATGTTCCCCCTGTTCCAGTTCATATAATTGTTTTTACCAAGTTGCTGTATGAGGATTATGTTTTTATCTACTACTGAATAAAGACTGGCTTTTTACCTATCATATCCCTGGTGTGCCGAGGAGTTTCCTTGTTTTCTTATATATATATATATATATATATATATATATATATATATATATATATATATATTATCCCACAAAAGTGAGTACACCCATCACATTTTTGTAAATATTGTATTATATCTTTTCATGTGACAACACTGAAGGAATGACACTTTGCTACAATATAAAGTAGTGTGTGTTCAGCCTGTACAACAGTGTAAATTTGCTGTCCCCTCAAAAAAACTCAACTCTCAGCCATTAATGTCTAAACTGTTGGCAACAAAATTGAGTACACCCTTAAGTGAAAATATCCAAATTCAGACCAATTAGCCATTTTCCATCCCCGGTGTCATGTGACTCGTTAGTGTTACAAGGTCTTCATGTGTGAATGGGGAGAAGGTGTGTTACATTTGGTGTTATCGCTCTCACACTCTCTCATACTGGTCACTAGAAGTTCAACATGGCACCTCATGACAAAGAACTTTCTGAAGATCTGAAGAAAAGAATTGTTGCTCTACATAAAGATGGCCGAGGCTATAAGAAGAATGCCAAGACCCTGAAACTGAGCTGCAGCACAGTGGGCAAGACCATACAGCGGTTTCACAGGACAGGTTCCACTCAGAACAGGCCTTGCCATGGTGGACCAAATAAGTTGAGTGCACATGCTCAGTGTCATATCCAGAGGTTGTCTTTGGGAAATAGACATATGAGTGCTGCCAGCATTGCTACAGAGGTTGAAGGGGTGGGGGGTCAGCCTGTCAGTGCTCAGACCATATGCCGTACACTGCATCAAAATGGTCTGCATGACTGTTGTCCCAAAAGAAAGCCCACAAACAGTTTGCTGAAGACAAGCAGACTAAGGACATGGATTACTGGAACCATGTCCTGTGGTCCGATGAGACCAAGATAAACTTATTTGGTTCAGATGGTGTCAAGCGTGTGTGGCCTACAGTCAAGCATGGTGGTGGTAGCATCATGGTCTGGGCCTGCATGAGTGCTGCCGGCACTGGGGAGCTACAGTTCATTGAGGGAACCAGGAATGCCAACATGTACTGTGACATACTGAAGCAGAGCATTATCCCCTCCCTTCATAGACTGGGCCGCAGGGCAGTATTTCAACTTGATAACCACCCCAAACACACCTCCAAGATGACCACTGCCTTGCTAAAGAAGCTGAGGGCAAAGGTGATGGACTGGCCAAGCATGTCTCCAGACCTAAACCCTATTGAGCATCTGTGTGGCATACTCAAATGGAAGGTGGGGGAGCGCAAGATCTCTAACATCCACCAGCCCTGTGATGTCATCATGAAGGAGTGGAAGAGGACTCCAGTTGCAACCTGTGAAGTTCTGGTGAACTCCATGCCCAAAAGGGTTAAGGCAGTGCCGGAAAACAATGGTGGCCACACAAAATATTGACACTCTGGGCCCAATTTGGACATTTCCACTTAGGGGTGTACTCACTTTTGTTGCTAATGGTTTAGACATTAATGGCTGTGTGTTGAGTTTTTTTGAGGGGAAAGCAAACTTACGGCCAAAGGGGTGCATTAGCTATGCATGCTTTTTTTCCCCCGCACCTTTTAAATACCGCTGGTATTTAGAGTTCACAGAAGGGCTGCGTTAGGCTCCAAAAAAGGGAGCGTAGAGCATATTTACCGCCACTGCAACTCTAAATACCAGCCTTGCTTACGGACGCGGCCAGCTTCAAAAACGTGCTCGTGCACGATTCCCCCATAGAAAACAATGGGGCTGTTTGAGCTGAAAAAAAACCTAACACCTGCAAAAAAGCAGCGTTCAGCTCCTAACGCAGCCCCATTGTTTCCTATGGGGAAACCTTTCCTAAGTCTGCACCTAACACCCTAACATGTACCCCAAGTCTAAACACCCCTAACCTTACTCTTATTAACCCCTAATCTGCCGTCCTCACTATCACTGACCCCTGCATATTATTATTAACCCCTAATCTGCCGCTCCGTACACCGCCGCAACCTACGTTATCCCTATGTACCCCTAATCTGCTGCCCCTAACACCGCCGACCCCTATGTTATATTTATTAACCCCTAATCTGCCGCCCCCGCTATCGCTAACCCCTGCATATTATTATTAACCCCTAATCTGCCGCTCCGTACACCGCCGCAACCTACGTTATCCCTATGTACCCCTAATCTGCTGCCCCTAACACCGCCGACCCCTATATTACATTTATTAACCCCTAATCTGCCGCCCCCAACGTCGCCTCCACCTACCTACAATAATTAACCCCTAATCTGCCGACCAGATCTCACCGCTACTCTAATAAATGTATTAACCCCTAAGTCTAACCCTAACACTAACACCCCCCTAAGTTAAATATAATTTAAATCTAACAAAATAAATTAACTCTTATTAAATAAATTATTCCTATTTAAAGCTAAATACTTACCTGTAAAATAAACCCTAATATAGCTACAATATAAATTATAATTATATTGTAGCTATTTTAGGATTAATATTTATTTTACAGGCAACTTTGTAATTATTTTAACCAGGTACAATAGCTATTAAATAGTTAATAACTATTTAATAGTTACCTAGTTAAAATAATTACAAAATTACCTGTAAAATAAATCCTAACCTAAGTTACAATTAAACCTAACACTACACTATCAATAAATAAATTAAATAAAATACCTACAATTATCTACAATTAAACCTAACACTACACTATCAATAAATTAATTAAATACAATACCTACAAATAAATACAATGAAATAAACTAACTAAAGTACAAAAAATAAAAAAGAACTAAGTTACAAAAAATAAAAACATATTTACAAACATTAGAAAATATTACAACAATGTTAAACTAATTACACCTACTCTAAGCCCCCTAATAAAATAACAAAGACCCCCAAAATAAAAAAATGCCCTACCCTATTCTAAAATTAAAATAGAAAAGCTCTTTTACCTTACCAGCCCTGAAAAGGGCCCTTTGCGGGGCATGCCCCAAAGAATTCAGCTCTTTTGCCTGTAAAAAAAAACATACAATACCCCCCCCAACATTACAACCCACCACCCACATACCCCTAATCTAACCCAAACCCCCCTTAAATAAACCTAACACTAAGCCCCTGAAGATCTTCCTACCTTATCTTCACCACGCCGGGTTCACCGATCGATCCAGAAGAGCCTCCGATGTCTTGATCCAAGCCCAAGCGGGGGCTGAAGATGTCCATGATCCAGCTGAAGTCTTCATCCAAGCGGGAGCTGTAGAGGTCCATGATCGGGCTGAAGTCTTCTATCAAGCGGCATCTTCAATCTTCTTTCTTCCGGATCCATGTTCATCCCGCCGACGCGGAACATCCATCTTCACCGACAACTTCCCGACGAATGATGGTTCCGATCAGCCAATAGAATGCAAGCTCAATCTGATTGGCTGATCGGATCTGGATCAATCGGTGAACCCGGCATGGTGAAGACAAGGTAGGGAGATCTTCAGGGGCTTAGTGTTAGGTTTATTTAAGGGGGGTTTGGGTTAGATTAGGGGTATTTGGGTGGTGGGTTGTAATGTTGGGGGGGGTATTGTATGGTTTTTTTTTTTACAGGCAATAGAGCTGAATTCTTTGGGGCATGCCCCGCAAAGGGCCCTTTTCAGGGCTGGTAAGATAAAAGAGCTATTCTATTTTAATTTTATAATAGGGTAGGGCATTTTTTTATTTTGGGGGTCTTTGTTATTTTATTAGGGGGCTTAGAGTAGGTGTAATTAGTTTAAAATTGTTGTAATATTTTTCTAATGTTTGTAAATATTTTTTTATTTTTTGTAACTTAGTTCTTTTTTATTTTTGTACTTTAGTTAGTTTATTTAATTGTATTTATTTGTAGGTATTGTATTTAATTAATTTATTGATAGTGTAGTGTTAGGTTTAATTGTAGATAATTGTAGGTATTTTATTTAATTCATTTATTGATAGTGTAGTGTTAGGTTTAATTGTAACTTATGTTAGGATTTATTTTACAGGTAATGTTGTAATTATTTTAACTAGGTAGCTATTAAATAGTTATTAACTATTTAATAGCTATTGTACCTGGTTAAAATAAATACAAAGTTGCCTGTAAAATAAATATTAATCCTAAAATAGCTACAATATAATTATTATTTATATTGTAGCTATATTAGGGTTTATTTTACAGGTAAGTATTTAGCTTTAAATAGGAATAATTTATTTAATAAGAGTTCATATATTTCGTTAGATAAAAATTATATTTAACTTAGGGGGGTGTTAGGGTTAGGGTTAGAATTAGCTTTAGGGGTTAAAAAATGTATTAGAGTAGCTGTGAGCTCCGGTCGGCAGATTAGGGGTTAATGCTTGAAGTTAGGTGTCGGCGATGTTAGGGAGGGCAGATTAGGGGTTAATACTATTTATTATAGGGTTATTGAGGCTGGAGTGTGGCGGATTAGGGGTTAATACATTTATTACAGTAGCGGTCCGGTCCGGTCGGCAGATTAGGGGTTAATAAGTGTAGGTAGGTGGCGGCGACGCTGGGGGACAGCAGAATAGGGGTTAATAAATATAATATAGGGGTCGGCGGTATTAGGGGCAGCAGATTAGGGGTACATAGGGATAAAGTAGGTGGTGGCGGTGTACGGAGCGGCAGATTAGGGGTTAAAATAATTTAATAGAGTGGAGGCGATGTGGGGGACCTCGGTTTAGGGATACATAGGTAGTTTATGGGTGTTAGTGTACTTTAGAGCACAGTAGTTAAGAGCTTTATAAACCGGCGTTAGCCCAGAAAGCTCATAACTACTGACTTTTTTCTGCGGCTGGAGTTTTGTCGTTAGATTTCTAACGCTCACTTCAGCCAAGACTCTAAATACCAGCGTTAGAAAGATCCCATTGAAAAGATAACCCAAACCCCCCTTAAATAAACATAACACTAAGCCCCTGAAGATCTTCCTACCTTATCTTCACCACACCGGGTTCACCGATCGATCCAGAAGAGCCTCCAATGTCTTGATCCAAGCCCAAGCGGGGGCTGAAGATGTCCATAATCCGGCTGAAGTCTTCATCCAAGCGGGAGCTGAAGAGGTCCAGGTAGGTAGTTTAATTTATTTATTGATAGTGTAGTGTTAGGTTTAATTGTAGGTAATTGTAGGTATTTTATTTAATTTATTTATTTATTGATAGTGTAGTGTTAGGTTTAATTGTAACTTAGGTTAGGATTTATTTTACAGGTAATTTTGTAATTATTTTAACTAGGTTACTATTAAATAGTTATTAACTATTTCATAGCTATTGTACCTGGTTAAAATAAATACAAAGTTGCCTGTAAAATAAATATTAATCCTATATTAGGGTTTATTTTACAGGTAAGTATTTAGCTTTAAATAGGAATAATTTATTTAATAAGAGTTAATTTATTTCGTTAGATAAAAATTATATTTAACTTAGGGGGGTGTTAGGGTTAGGGTTAGAATTAGCTTTAGGGGTTGAAAAATGTATTAGAGTAGCGGTGAGCTCCGGTCGGCAGATTAGAGGTTAATGCTTGAAGTTAGGTGTCGGCGATATTAGGGAGGGCAGATTAGGGGTTAATACTATTTATTATAGGGTTATTGAGGTGGGAGTGAGGCGAATTAGGGGTTAATACATTTATTATAGTAGCGGTGCGGTCCGGTCGGCAGATTAGGGGTTAATAAGTGTAGGTAGGTGGCAGCGACGTTGGGGGCGGCAGATTAGGGGTTAATAAATATTATGTAGGTGTCAGCGGTATTAGGGGCAGCAGATTAGGGGTACATAGGGATAACGTAGGTGGCGGCGGTGTACGGAGCAGCAGATTAGGGGTTAAAAAATTTTTATAGAGTGGCGGCGATGTGGGGGGGCCTCAGTTTAGGGGTACATAGGTAGTTAATGGGTGTTAGTGTACTTTAGAGCACAGTAGTTAAGAGCTTTATAAACCGGCGTTAGCCCAGAAAGCTCTTAACTACTGACTTTTTTCTGCGGCTGGAGTTTTGTCGTTAGATTTCTAATGCTCACTTCAGCCAAGACTCTAAATACCGGCGTTAGAAGATCCCATTGAAAAGATAGGATACGCAATTGACGTAAGTGGATCTGCAGTATGGAAAAGTCGCGGCTGCAAAGTGAGCGTTAGACCCTTTCCTGACTGACTCCAAATACCAGCGGGCGGTAAAAACCAGCGTTAGGAGCCTCTAACGCTGGTTTTGACGGCTACCGCCAAACTCTAAATCTAGGCCTAAATCTAGGCCTTACACTGTTATACAGGCTGTACACTCACTGCTTTATATTGTAGCAAAGTGTAATTTCTTTAGTGTTGTCATATGAAAACATATAATAAAATATTTACAAAAATGTGAGGGGTGTACTCACTTTCGTGGGATAATATATATATATATATATATATATATATATATATATATATATATATATATATATATATTTATATATAATTTTTATTTTTTTGATCATGCATTCTCAAATTCCCAAAGTCTTTTTTTTATGCTGGGGGATGCGACCCTGAGAGCAAGAAAGTTTTACTTGCGACTTGTAAAACGTGTGCAACTGGGCGCACAATGGTAAAAAAGTTGAGTGCAAATAAAGCACTCGCGAGAACACAAATTTGTGTTCCACACATAATCTAGCCCATAGAGTATTACACAAGAAAGCTCCATCTGTTGTAAAACTTTAAAGTAGAGTTTTAGTTTGTTCAGTTAATGTTTTCATGGTTACTTGATAAGATGGAGTTTCTTCTTCATTCTCCATGGTTTGTTTCTAATAGTAGAAATGAGTTTTTTCTTTTCTTCTACTTGTTCCATTATTCTTGCTCTCTCCCCCTCTGAAAGACTTTCATCTGAACTTGATGAAGATGATGATGATGATGAAGAAGAGCTGACAAAAAAAAAAAAAAAACAGAGACTGACATACACAAAAACATACAAAGAACAATTGGGATAATAATTAAAAAACAAAGATTAATTCATTTAAAAAAATAATTTAAACATAATACTTGTTAAGGATATTAATAATATATACTGGCCTAGATTACGAGTAGCGTAAATGTGATAACGAGATCACAGTGCTCTTTACGCTCAAATCTATATTACAAGTGGCAATTTACGTTCTCCATATTTTTGCAATCGAATCGTGACTAAGAGTTTGTCTGAAGGAAACAGCACACACCCCACTGCAGAGTAAGCTTCTACACTGTTAACCCCTAAACCGCCACACTTCCCTCCTACCTAATATTACTGCAAAAAAATAAAAACTTAACAATACAAAAATAAACAAAATAATATTACTGCTAAAAACAAAAACTCAACAGAAACAAAAAATAAAAAACCTACCATTACAAAAATTAATAAATTACCAAAAAAAGTTATGTCTATTCTAAACCCCCCAAAAAAAACCTAAAATAAAAAAAACTATTCTTACACTAAACTACAAAATGCCCTAAAGTGAACCAGCTCTTTTTCTTGAAACAAAACTACCAACTTCTAACATTAACCCCCCCCAAAAAAAAATAATATAAATAAATCTACTCTTAATGTGAAAAGGGCATCTGGCTGGGCATTAAGGGCATTTAGCTCTTTTGCTGCCCAGAGAAAAAAAAAATCCCTAATCTAAAAAAAAATGGTCTTCAATCATCTTCAAAACGGAGGTTCTCTTCATGTGGTCACAAGCCCTATATACTGATTTTCATGTTTGTTTGTTTTTTTAACAGTGTCATTCTAGTGGCTGATTTGAATTTGAACATGAAAATCAGCCAATAGGAATGCAACGGTACTCTGATATAAAAATGGGTACCTCACATTTAAAATTCAGTGTGCGGCTGGTGATGGCAAGAGAACCTCTGTGTTAAAGAACTGAAGATGGATGCCACCAGAATGAAGATAAGAAGATGGACCACCACTGGAATGAAGAAGGATCACGGCCGGGATTAAGATGGAGAATCGCCATCATCTTTGGTAAATACAATCTTGGGGATTATTGTTAGGTTTTTTTTTTGTGTGTTTGTTTTTCTCTGGGCAGCAAAAGAGCTAAATGCCCAGCCTAGGTTTTTTTTTCATAGTTTGTAATGTAAAGGTTTATTTTCAATGTTATGTAGGGGTTAATAGTGTAGTGGGTTACTTTGTGATCTTAAGGTGTGTCAGTTTAGGCGGTAATAGTGTAGTGGGTTACTTTGCGATGTGGGGGTGTGGCAGTTTAGGGGTTAAAAGTGTAGTAGCTACTTTGGGATGTGTGGGGCTGGTGTTTTAGGGGTTAATAGTGTAGTGGGTTACTTTGCAATGTGGGGGACTGAAGGTTTAGGGGTTAATAGTGTAGTGGGGAATTTGCGGTGGGCTATGTGGTGGTTTAGGGGTTATTAGAGTAGGGGTCTTATGGAGTTTGACATTAGCGAACGAGTAGGTTTTTAAGTTTCTGTTCCACTTTTTTTCTCCATTGACTTCTACGCAGGGGTCAAGTCCTACAAAAAAAAAAGTGTGGGAACTCACTAAGACCAACCCCCCTAACAATTAATATTAAACGCACACACACATACACTGTATGTATATGTATATAATCTATGCACTCTGGAAAATGAAAGCAAATTAAAACCAATTAAGGGCTAAATGTTTTCCTTTGGGCCTGAGGATTGACACCCATGGTTACATTTTTACATGGCAGGGGTAAAAATGGTATTTGTAATTTCGGATTAAACTGATACTGAATACTGAGAAGAAAGACACACACTTTTAAGAACACACGAAGGGGCATTTGTATATAGATGATGTTGAATAATCCAAATAGGTAAGAGCATTAGTAAAATTTTAGATGTTACTCCCTGGCTCTCAGGAGGTGTAAGGCTCTGTAATGTAAGCATCTGATATAATGATCTGGATAAGGTTTGTGCGTGGGTGCGAGCGTGCATTCATTCTGCAGTAAACAAAGAATATAATGTGATTTGAAGTAAAATTATGGTCATTAGGAGTAATTTTCTTTTACCATTAATACATATACCAAGTAAATGTGAAGCAAGTAACACTGTCAGAGCAAGCAGGAGACATGAGGGCAAAGTAACATTGAAAGCAGAACAGGTCACATTTCACATAATGAGCTAACGCTGGAACATAAAACTCTTAACTAAAGTGCTAAAAATTACACTAACACCCATAAACTACCTATTAGCCCCTAAACTGAGCCCCCCCCCCCCACATCGCAAACACTAAAATAAAACATTTTAACCCCTAATCTGCCAACCGGACATCACCGCCACCTACATTATACCTATGAACCCCTGATCTGCTGCTCCTAACATCGCCGACACCTACATTATATTTATTAACCCCTAATCTGCCCCCCCCAACGTCGCCGCTACTATAATAAAGTTATTAACCCCTAAACCTAAATCTAACCCTAACCCTAACACCCCCTAAAATTAAATATAATTTAAATAAATCTAAATAAAATTACTATAATTAAATAAATGAATCCTATTAAAAACTAAATACTTACCTATAAAATAAACCCTAATATAGCTACAATATAACTAATAGTTACATTGTAGCTATTTTAAGATTTATATTTATTTTACAGGCAACTTTGTATTTATTTTAATTAGGTACAATAGCTATTAAATAGTTAATAACTATTTAATAGCTACCTAGTTAAAATAATTACAAAATTACCTGTAAAATAAATCCTAACCTAAGTTACAAATACACCTAACACTACACTATCAATAAATGAATTAAATAAATTAACTACAATTATCTAAAATAAAATACAATTAAATAAACTAAACTATATTACAAAAAAAACAAACACTAAATTGCAAAAAATAAAAAAATATTACAAGAAGTTTAATCTAATTACACCTAATCTAAGCCCCCCAATAAAATAAAAAGCCCCCCAAAATAATAAAATTCCCTATCCTAAACAAAACTGTTACATAAAACTCACAACTAAAGTGTTACAAAGTACACTAAAGACACATAAACTATCTATTAACCCCTGAACTGAGGCCCTCCCACATCACAAACACTATTATAAACTTATTAACCCCAAATCTGCCGCTCCCGACATCGCCACCACTAAGAAAATTTATTAACACCTATTTTGAAAGGTCCCTAACATTGTCGCCACTATACTAAAGTTATTAACCCCTAAACCACCGCCCTCTGGCATTGCAAACACTATTTAAATATTATTAACCCCTAATATGCCGTCTGCCCACATCGCCCCCACTATACTAAAGATATTAACCCCTAATTCCATCGCCACTATAATAAACTTATTAAGCCCTAAACCGAAATCCCCCACAATGAAATATATTAAATAAACCTATTAACCCCTAAACCGAAAGCCTCCCACATCACAATATACTAAATTAAACTAGTAACCCCTAAACCTAACGCACTCCTAACTTTATATTAAAATTACAATTTTACTATCTTAAATTGAATTAAAAATTACCTGTCAAATTAAAAAAAAATAAGTTTAAACTAACAATTAAACTAATATTATAACTATTAAACTAAAATTAAACTAACTACCAATTAAATAAACTATATTAAGCATTAAAAAATTCCTAACACTACTGTAAAAATTACAAACTATGGCCTAGATTTAGAGTTGGGCGGTAGCCGTCAAAACCAGCGTTAGAGGCTCCTAACGCTGGTTTTTACCGCCCTCTGGTATTTGGAGCCAGTCATTAAAGGGTCTAACGCTCACTTTCCAGCCGTGACTTTTCCATACCGCAGATCCCCTTACGTCAATTGTGTATCCTATCTTTTCAATGGGATCTTTCTAACGCTGGTATTTAGAGTCGTGGCTGAAGTGAGCGTTAGAAATCTAACGACAAAACTCCAGACGCAGAAAAAAACAGTAGTTAAGAGCTTTCTGGGCTAACGCCGGTTTATAAAGCTCTTAACTACTGTGCTCTAAAGTACACTAACACCCATAAACTACCTATGTACCCCTAAACCGAGGTACCCCCACATCGCCGCCATTCTATTAAAAAATTTTAACCCCTAATCTGCCGACCGCACACCGCTGCCACCTACATTATCCCTATGAACCCCTAATCTGCTGCCCCTAACACCGCCGACCCCTATATTATATTTATTAACCCCTAATCTGCCACCCCCGCTATCGCTGACCCCTGCATATTATTATTAACCCCTAATCTGCCGCTCCGTACACTGCTGCCACCTACATTATAGCTATGTACCCCTAATCTGCTGTGCCTAACACCGCCGACCCCTATATTATATTTATTAACCCCTAATCTGCCCCCCTCAACGTCGCCTCCACCTGCCTACACTTATTAACCCCTAATCTGCCGAGCGGACCGCACCACTACTATAATAAAGTTATTAACCCCTAATCCACCTCACTCCCGCCTCAATAACCCTATAATAAATAGTATTAACCCCTAATCTGCCCTCCCTAACATCGCCGACACCTAACTTCAATTATTAACCCCTAATCTGCCGACCGAATCTCGCCGCTACTGTAATAAATGGATTAACCCCTAAAGCTAAGTCTAACCCTAACACTAACACCCCCCTAAGTTAAATATAATTTAAATCTAACGAAATAAATTAACTCTTATTAAATAAATTATTCCTATTTAAAGCTAAATACTTACCTGTAAAATAAACCCTAATATAGCTACAATATAAATTATAATTATATTATAGCTATTTTAGGATTTATATTTATTTTACAGGTAACTTTGTATTTATTTTAACCAGGTACAATAGCTATTAAATAGTTAAGAACTATTTAATAGCTAAAATAGTTAAAATAATTACAAAATTACCTGTAAAATAAATCCTAACCTAAGTTACAATTAAACCTAACTCTACACTATCAATAAATTAATTAAATAAAATACCTACAATTATCTACAATTAAACCTAACACTACACTATCAATAAATTAATTAAATACAATATCTACAAATAAATACAATGAAATAAACTAACTAAAGTACAAAAAATAAAAAAGAACTAAGTTACAAAAAATAAAAAAATATTTACAAACATTAGAAAAATATTACAACAATTTTAAACTAATTACACCTACTCTAAGCCCCCTAATAAAATAACAAAGCCCCCCAAAATAAAAAAATGCCCTACCCTATTCTAAATTTAAAAAGTTCAAAGCTCTTTTACCTTACCAGCCCTGAACAGGGCCCTTTGCGGGGCATGCCCCAAAGAATTCAGCTCTTTTGCCTGTAAAAAAAACACATACAATACCCCGACCAACATTACAACCCACTACCCACATACCCCTAATCTAACCCAAACCCCCCTTAAATAAACCTAACACTAAGCCCCTGAAGATCTTCCTACCTTATCTTCACCATGCCAGGTTCACCGATCCGTCCTCGGAAGTCTTGATCCAAGCCTCGGAAGTGTTGATCCAAGCCCAAGCGGGGGGCTGAAGAGTGACGTCCATCCTCGGGCTGAAGTCTGGATCCAAGCGGCGGCTGAAGAAATCCATCATCGGGCTGAAGTCGGAAGTCCATTATCGGGATGAAGTCTTCTATCAAGCAGCATTTTCAATCTTCTTTCTTCCGGAGCGGAGCGGAGCCATCTTCTTCCCAGCCGACGCGGATCCATCCTCTTCTAACGATGCCTACTAGCCAAATGACGGTTCCTTTAAATGACGTCATCCAAGATGGCGTCCGTCGAATTCCGATTGGCTGATAGGATTCTATCAGACAATCGTAATTAAGGTAGGAAAATTCTGATTGGCTGATGGAATCAGCCAATCAGATTCAAGTTCAATCCGATTGGCTGATCCGATCAGCCAATCAGATTGAGCTCACATTCTATTGGCTGTTCCGATCAGCCAATAGAATGTGAGCTCAATCTGATTGGCTGATTCCATCAGCCAATCAGAATTTTCCTACCTTAATTCCGATTGGCTGATAGAATCCTATCAGCCAATCGGAATTCGACGGACGCCATCTTGGATGACGTCATTTAAAGGAACCGTCATTCGGCTAGTAGGCGTCGTTAGAAGAGGATGGATCCGTGTCAGCTGGGAAGAAGATGGCTCCGCTCCGCTCCAGAAGAAAGAAGATTGAAGATGTAGCTTGATAGAAGACTTCATCCCGATGATGGACTTCTGACTTCAGCCCGATGATGGATTTCTTCAGCCGCCGCTTGGATCCAGACTTCAGCCCGAGGATGGACGTCACTCTTCAGCCCCCCGCTTGGGCTTGGATCAACACTTCCGAGGCTTGGATCAAGACTTCCGAGGACGGATCGGTGAACTTGGCATGGTGAAGATAAGGTAGGAAGATCTTCAGGGGCTTAGTGTTAGGTTTATTTAAGGGGGGTTTGAGTTAGATTAGGGGTATGTGGGTGGTGGGTTGTAATGTTGGGGGGGGGTATTGTATGTGTTTTTTTTACAGGCAAAAGAGCTGAATTATTTGGGCATGCCCCGCAAAGGGCCCTGTTCAGGGCTGGTAAGGTAAAAGAGCTTTGAACTTTTTAAATTTAGAATAGGGTAGGGCATTTTTTTATTTTGGGGGGCTTTGTTATTTTATTAGGGGGCTTAGAGTAGGTGTAATTAGTTTAAAATTGTTGTAATATTTTTCTAATGTTTGTAAATATTTTTTTATTTTTTGTAACTTAGTTCTTTTTTATTTTTTGTACTTTAGTTAGTTTATTTCATTGTACTTATTTGTAGATATTCTATTTAATTAATTTATTGATAGTTAGTGTTAGGTTTAATTGTAGTTATTTGTAGGTATTTTATTTAATTTATTTATTGATAGTCTAGTGTTAGGTTTAATTGTAGATAATTGTAGGTATTTTATTTAATTAATTTATTGATAGTGTAGTGTTAGGTTTAATTGTAACTTAGGTTAGGATTTATTTTACAGGTAATTTTGTAATTATTTTAACTATTTTAGCTATTAAATAGTTCTTAACTATTTAATAGCTATTGTACCTGGTTAAAATAAATACAAAGTTGCCTGTAAAATAAATATAAATCCTAAAATAGCTATAATATAATTATAATTTATATTGTAGCTATATTAGGGTTTATTTTACAGGTAAGTATTTAGCTTTAAATAGGAATAATTTATTTAATAAGAGTTTATTTATTTCGTTAGATTTAAATTATATTTAACTTAGGGTGGTGTTAGTGTTAGGGTTAGACTTAGCTTTAGGGGTTAATCTATTTATTACAGTAGCGGCGAGATTCGGTCGGCAGATTAGGGGTTAATAATTGAAGTTAGGTGTCGGCGATGTTAGGGAGGGCAGATTAGGGGTTAATACTATTTATTATAGGGTTATTGAGGCGGGAGTGAGATGGATTAGGGGTTAATAACTTTATTATAGTAGCGGTGCGGTCCGCTCGGCAGATTAGGGGTTAATAAGTTTAGGCAGGTGGAGGCGACATTGAGGGGGCCAGATTAGGGGTTAATAAATATAATATAGGGGTCGGCGGTGTTAGGCGCAGCAGATTAGGGGTACATAGCTATAATGTAGGTGGCAGCGGTGTACGGAGCGGCAGATTAGGGGTTAATAATAATATGCAGGGGTCAGCGATAGCGGGGGCGGCAGATTAGGGGTTAATAAATGTAAGGTTAGGGGTGTTTAGACTCGGGGTTCATGTTAGGGTGTTAGGTGCAGTCTTAGGAAGTGTTTCCCCATAGAAAACAATGGGGCTGCATTAAGAGCTGAACGCTGCTTTTTTGCAGGTGTTAGGTTTTTTTTCAGCTCAAACTGCCCCATTGTTTTCTATGGGGATATCGTTCATGAGCACGTTTTTGAAGCTGGCCGCGTCCATAAGCACCGCTGGTATCTAGAGTTGTAGTGGCGTTAAATTATGCTCTACGCTCCCTTTTTGGAGCCTAACGCACTGAAAACCCAGCCATTCTGTGAACTTTAAATACCAGCGGTATTTAAAAGGTGTGGGAGAAAAAAAGCACGCGTAGCTAACACACCCCTTTGGCCGCCAAACTCTATCTATCTAGCCGTATCTAATTACAAAAAAATAACAAACACTAAATTACGAAAAATAACAAACAAAATTATCAAAAATAAAAAAGAATTACACCTAATCTAATAGCCCTATCAAAATAAAAAAGCCCCCCCCCCAAAATAAAAAAAAAAACCTAGCCTACAATAAACTACCAATAGCCCTTTAAAGGGCCTTTTGTAGGGCATTGCCCTAAGTTAAAGAGCTCTTTTACCTGAAAAAAAAAAATACACAGACCCCCCAACAGTAAAACCCACCACCCAATCAACCCCCCTAAATAAAACAACCTAGCTCTAACAAAAACCTAAGCTACCCATTGCCCTGAAAAGGGCATTTGTATGGGCATTGCCGTTAAAATGGCATTTAGCTTGTTTAGGAATAGCCCAAACCCTAAACTAAGAAAAAAACACACCCAAAAAACCTTAAAAAAACTATCACTAACCCCCGAAGATCCACTTACAGTTTTTGAAGTCCCATTTGAACGATCTTCATCCATGCGGCAAAGTCCTCATCCAGGCGGTGAGAAGCCTTCATTCAGGTGGCCTCTTCTATTTTCATCCAGCAGCGAAGTCCTCATCCAGGCGGCGAGAAGTCTTAATCCAGAGGACCTCTTCTATCTTTTTCTAGGCGGCACCTTCTATCTTCATCCGGCGCCACAAAGTGGGTCTATCCTGAAGACATCCGGCACGGAACATCCTCTTCATATGGTCGCTGCCGTATACTGAATCTTCAGTTCAAGTTACACGAATCAAAATGGTGTCCCTTGCATTCCTATTGGCTGATTTGATTTTGGAAATTCAAATCAGTCAATAGGATTAGAGATTCTGAAATCCTATTGGCTGTTCAAGTCAGCCAATAGGATGAGAGCTACTTAAATTCTATTGGCTGATTTGAACAGCCAATTAGATTAGGTTTTACTTTATTTTTATTTTGTGCGTTTGGGGTTGGGGGGTTGTATACTGTTAGGGGGTGTTTGTTTTGTTTTGTGGAAAAAAGAGCTGCTAACTTTAGGGCAATTCCCTACAAAAGGCCCTTTTAAGTGCCCTTGGTAGTTTATTGTAGATTAGGCTTTTTTTTTTTTTAAAGGGTATTAGAATAGGAATCATTTTTATTGTTTTAGATAATTTCATTTGTTATTTTTTTATAATAGTAGTTTTTTTTATTTTTTGTAATTTTAGTGTTTTTTATTTTTGTAATGGTAGATTTTTTTTAATTTTTGTAATGTTAGATATTAGTGTAAGGCAGCTTAGGTTTTATTTCACAGGTAAGTTTGTATTTATTTTAACTAGGTAGTTAGTAAATAGTTAATTACTATTTACTAACTAGTCTACCTAGTTAAAATAAATACAAACTTACCTGTGAAATAAAAATAAAACCTAAGCTAGCTACAATATAACTATTAGTTATATGTCGAGTGCAGCAGATTAGGGGCTAAAAGATTTATTTAGGTGGCAGTGATATCGGGAGCGGCAGATTAGGTGTTAATAACATTATGTAGGTGTCAGCGATGTCGGGGCAGCAGATTAGGGGTGTTTAGATGTAGAGTTTATGTTAGGGTGTTAGGTTTAAACATAACTTTCTTTTCCTCATAGACATCAGTGGGGCTGCGTTTTGGAGCTTTTCATTCCGCGCTTCAGGTGTTTATCTGACACCTTCTCCCCATTGATGTCTATGGGGAAAGCAAGCATGAGCACGTCAAAACAGTGCTTGAATTGTGTGCGATATGGAGCTTAAAACCACCATATCGCACGCACAAGCCAGTTGATTGAAAACTTGTAATGGCAGCCCTATAGAGGGTTAAATAATGCAACTTTCGTTAATTTCCCTATAGCGCGCATATCTTGTAATCTAACTGTAAGTGAGGGCCTTACCGAGCAATTTATCCCATAAAAACAAGATAAATGCACAACTTTAAAAAAAAAAAAATATATATATATATATATATATATATATATAGGGAGTGCAGAATTATTAGGCAAGTTGTATTTTTGAGGATTAATTTTATTATTGAACAACAACCATGTTCTCAATGAACCCAAAAAACTCATTAATATCAAAGCTGAATATTTTTGGAAGTAGTTTTTAGTTTTAGCTATTTTAGGGGGATATCTGTGTGTGCAGGTGACTATTACTGTGCATAATTATTAGGCAACTTAACAAAAAACAAATATATACCCATTTCAATTATTTCTTTTTACCAGTGAAACTAATATAACATCTCAACATTCACAAATATACATTTCTGACATTCAAAAACAAAATAAAAACAAATCAGTGACCAATATAGCCACCTTTCTTTGCAAGGATACTCAAAAGCCTGCCATCCATGGATTCTGTCAGTGTTTTGATCTGTTCACCATCAACATTGCGTGCAGCAGCAACCACAGCCTCCTAGACACTGTTCAGAGAGGTGTACTGTTTTCCCTCCTTGTAAATCTCACATTTGATGATGGACCACAGGTTCTCAATGGGGTTCAGATCAGGTGAACAAGGAGGCCATGTCATTAGATTTTCTTCTTTTATACCCTTTCTTGCCAGCCACGCTGTGGAGTACTTGGACGCGTGTGATGGAGCGTTGTCCTGCATGAAAATCATGTTTTTCTTGAAGGATGCAGACTTCTTCCTGTACCACTGCTTGAAGAAGGTGTCTTCCAGAAACTGGCAGTAGGACTGGGAGTTGAGCTTGACTCCATTCTCAACCCGAAAAGGCCCCACAAGCTCATCTTTGATGATACCAGTCCAAACCAGTACTCCACCTCCACCTTGCTGGCGTCTGAATCGGACTGGAGCTCTCTGCCCTTTACTAATCCAGCCACGGGCCCATCCATCTGGCCCATCAAGACTCACTCTCATTTCATCAGTCCATAAAACCTTAGAAAAGTCAGTCTTGAGATATTTCTTGGCCCAGTCTTGACGTTTCAGCTTGTGTGTCTTGTTCAGTGGTGGTCGTCTTTCAGCCTTTCTTACCTTGGCCATGTCTCTGAGTATTGCACACCTTGTGCTTTTGGGCACTCCAGTGATGTTGCAGCTCTGAAATATGGCCAAACTGGTGGCAAGTGGCATCTTGGCAGCTGCACGCTTGACTTTTCTCAGTTCATGGGCAGTTATTTTGCGCCTTGGTTTTTCCACACGCTTCTTGCGACCCTGTTGACTATTTTGAATGAAACGCTTGATTGTTCGATGATCACGCTTCAGAAGCTTTGCAATTTTAAGAGTGCTGCATCCCTCTGCAAGATATCTCACTATTTTTGACTTTTCTGAGCCTGTCAAGTCCTTCTTTTGACCCATTTTGCCAAAGGAAAGGAAGTTGCCTAATAATTATGCACACCTGATATACGGTGTTGATGTCATTAGACCACACCCCTTCTCATTACAGAGATGCACATCACCTAATATGCTTAATTGGTAGTAGGCTTTCGAGCCAATACAGCTTGGAGTAAGACAACATGCATAAAGAGGATGATGTGGTCAAAATACTCATTTGCCTAATAATTCTGCACTCCCTGTATATATATATATATATATATATATATATATATATATATGTATGTATGTATGTATGTATATATATATATATATATATGTATGTATGTATGTATATATATATATATATATATATATATTAGAGTTATGTTTATTTCCACTGACACTGCATCATGTGACAGCCATCTGCCAATCACTAATGCATATACGTATAATCTGTAAATTCCTGCTCATGTTCACTAGGAGCAGGAGACTCAAAAGTGTAAATATAAAAATACTGCAAATATTATTAATAGAAGTAAATTGGAAAGTTGTTTAAAAGTGCTGCTCTATCTGAATCATGAAATTTTAACTTTGCTTTGAGTGTCCTTTTAAACACAAAAAATATCCAGACTGCCTAAGTTCATACAGGCCAGTTTCTCTATTAAGTATAGACTACAAGATAATGACTAGAATATTAGTAGTTAGATTAGAAAAAAAACATTGGAACTTTAGTGCATGGAGACCAAACTGGCTTCATAAACAATAGAAAATAAGGATAAATATACAAAATATATTATTAATATTAGAAATTACAGGAAAATAAAGTTTAGAAAAAATACAGAAAGAACCAAAATACAGCAATTATATCTATAGACACTGATAAAGCCTTTAATAAAGAAATATGAGACCAGTTGCACATTGTTCTTAAAAAATATGTATTTGGATCAAAATTTAGACATCTTATTAAATTCCTATACATAGTATCAGAACAAATTAATTCATTTAGAGGAACAATACAAGGGTGCCCATTGTCTCCTTTACATTTTAATTTGGCTCTTGAACCCTTTGTGATCTCAATAAGAAATAACATTGAAGGGATAAAAATAGCCAAATAACAGTTAAAGTTAGCTTTGCATACTGAAAATCTTTTATTTTAAAGATGGCTGATAAAAAGTGAATTATTCTAAGTCTAAAATATTATGGTTAAACAAAATTAACACTAAAAATATAAATATTTATTGTTTCAAAAAAGTAGACCATTATTTCAATTACCTAGGAATAAAAATAACAAAAAAAATGGGGTTTCCCCAAGGCACAGCTGAGAGAAAGTACTACTTGGGAGAAACGATGGCAAGCAGGGACTAAGCCTATAAAATCACTTACAAATCATCATCTGCTACTCCTTAACGACTATAGCGAAACCATACCCTGGCAGATTAAGGCGTGGGGACGTGAAATAGAAATCCAAATTACCCCGATGGAAGTGGAACACGCAACAACGATTACTAAATCAGCTATACATTGTATAACTTTTCTTGAAATCTACTTCAAGGTTCTCTTAAAGTGGTATTTAACCCCTCACAAGTTGTCAAAGATATACCCCACAGCCTCCCCGCAATGCTGGAGGGAATGTGGCCAACAGGCACAGATTTACATATCTGGTGGTCCTGCCCAAAAATTGCCCCTTTGTGGAGAGAGATCTTTCTATTGTTATCTGACTTGGGTATTATATTATCTAAATCCCCAGCACTAGCCCTTCTGCATATCGGGCTCAAGGAAGTACAAAAACCCCAACAAATCCTTGGAGTTGCAATTTTTATTGCAACCAAGATGTGTATAGCCAGGTCATGGAAAAAACCTGAAGCTCCAACCTTAGCGCAGATCACTCAACTCATAGACTATTTAGCGTCAATGGAGAGAGGTTTTTATAACACAACTGACCGCATCGATAAGTATTGGACGATCTGGAGTAGGTGGGTCCCTAAATCTCCTTAGAAGCCCAATGCTTATTAATGTTCTCTTGGTCCCATTGTGGATTCATTATCCCCCTGAAAATTCCCTCTATTTTTCTTTCCCGTCCCTTCTTCCCTCCTCCATCCCTTCCCCCCTCTCCCTTCTCCCTTCTTTTTTTTCTCCTCTTTTTTTTTTTTTTTTTTCTTCTTTTCTCTCTCTTTCTTTTCTATGGTTAATTTGAACTTGATGTCCCTACTCACTAACTTTGTTAGGGACTATCCGTTTCCATATTAGGATTTAATGATAGATGAGAAAATGGGAACAGACATGGTCAAAAAACTCCTGTGATGTCCTATAAGTAATAAATTTAATAAACTAAATTTTATTTTTGAGCATATACTAAAGGACACTACTCTACCTTTGGAGATATTTCTCCTCAATCCAGATGTTAGAACAAGAGTAACTTATTAGTTGGCAATTATTCTTATGTTAAAATTCTGTGCTAGGCTGTATTATGAATACTTTTGTATTTTATATCTAAAAAATTGTTCAAAGTCTGTTTTTTTATGCTGATTGTTCTATTGGTATCTTTTTTTTTGTACTGATTTATGCTTAATAAAGCTTTAAAAAAAAAAAAAAAAATAACAAAAAAAAAAAATCATATTTTGCTGGTATAAATTAAATATAGGAGATATGATATCTAAGATAGAACTAGACCTAAATAAATGGAGGAATCTACCAATACATTTAACAGGTAGAATAAATATACTTCAAATTATAGTGTTAATCAAAAATGTTTTCCAATCTAAATGTACTCAATGTTAATTCATAAAAAAGAACTACATTGAACAAGGCTGTGAAAAACATTTTTATAGCAGGGGAGAAAAGTAAAAATAGGTTATAGCAAGCTTTTGCAAAAATTACATAATAGTGTTATAGCTGCACTTAATTTTGGATGGTATAATTGGGTAATGTTAACAAAAAATACAGCCTTTGGATTCTAATATTGTTAAACCTATCTTACCTTATTTAAATGTTAAGATATTTCCAAAGACATCAAAGAAATAAATTTACTCTTTAACCTCTATGCGGATGATAGCCAGATCTACCTATCCCCCCCTTCACTCTCTCCTTCTGTCAATTCTCAGATCAGAGACTGCTTATCTTGCATTTATTCCTGGATGGCCTCTCACCACCTAAAAATAAACATGTCCAAGACCGAGCAACTTCTAATCCCTTTTACTAATTCTACTCCAGTTTCTAATTTTTCTATCACTGTTGGCAGCACAACTATCTCCTCATCACCCTAAGTCTGCTGCCTTGGAGTCATACTTGACTCAATTCTGTCCTTTATTCCCTACATCCAATTGCTTTCTTCATACTGCTGCAACCACCTATGCAATATCTTCAAAATTTGTCCATTTCTGAGCACTGAAACTACTAAAGAGCTAATCCAGTTGCTGGTAATTTCCAGACTTGACTACTGTAATAGCCTATTAACTCGACTCCCTCTCTCCTGCCTCTCCCCCCTTCAATCCATCCTAAATGCCTCTGCCAGGCTAATTCACCTCTTCTGACGCTCTGTATCTGCTGCACCTCTCTGCGATGCCTTCACTGGCTCCCCATTTATAGCAGAATTAAATTAAAAATTCTCCCCCTGACCTACAACGCCCTTACCAACTCTGCCTCATCCTACCTGTCCTCACTCATCAACAAATATACTCCAGCCCTCCCCCTAAGATCCAACAGTGACCTGCTCCTTGCATCCTCTACCATCACCTCCTCACATGCTAGACTACAGGACTTCTCTCGTGCGGCACCAACCCTCTGGAATGCACTTCCTCGAGGTGTCAGATTTTCCCCTAACCTGTCCTCCTTTAAACACTCACTAAAGACCTTCTTGTTCAGGGAAGCTTGTAACCCAAATCAGTAACTAATGAATTTCACCTACCTAACAGTTGCCCTCATCTAACTCCTCCCTAACATCTTTCTCAACTTTGCAGTCCCCACCTCCTGTTTCCCATCCTCCTACCCATCTAGATTGTAATTTCCCACAGGAATAGGGCCCTCAATTCCCCCTGTATTGTCTGTTAAATTTTGTCTTATATTGTAATGTCTCACCATTGTACTTTTATCTTTGTACCCATGGACAGCGCTGCGGAATCTGCTGGCGCCTTATAAATAAAGACTACAAAAAATATGTAAAAACGTAATAATCTGCAATGAAATATCATAATTCCTTTTGTTTCCATGCAGCCTGAACTTCATTGTGGATTATACTACAAAAATATTTTCAATCTGGTACTCTAAAGGACTAAACATTTTAAACAATTAATAGATAATGAGAATAATTTAAAACTGTTTAATAATTTAAAGGAATGATTTGGAAAACAATAATGTGTAAGCTTACTTCCAAGTCAAACACTATATAACATTTTTAAAGACTGCTGGTGAATTAGATTGGAAGATAGGCAAATTAGGACAAGTGTTTTCAGCATAGAAAAAAAGGCAATTGAATCCATCTAAAATTGGGAAGCAAAGCAAGCCGCAAACCAGAGCAGATGCACAGAGATAGAGATTGACACAAAAACATTTCAAGGAGCACTGGGCAGCTGTATAAAACTTAGCATTTATTTTCGTCAAAGAGTAAAAACATTCATATAAGATAGTTGGCAACAAAGTCAGGCTGTTGATAGGGTTGCCCACAGAACCTGCTGACGCATTTCGGCCAGCTGGCCGTAATCGTAGCTTAGATTCAAATGCCATGTTTGGCGATTTAACCGTATAAAATCACCTCTATTGGTTAAAACTTAACAATGGGGAAGTACCTATTCACAGCTCAAATAGAATTTCACTTAAATCCTAAAGATACATTTTATCATATTTCACACAAAAAAAATGATAATAATAATAAAATGACAGGATCCAACACGTTCTCTTACAGTGCACATGTGACCGGAATTGGATGATGTCACACGCCAAGTGAGTTGGGACGAGTGCAGGGACGGACTGGCTTGTGGCTGAAGCGGATACGCATCTCATCCTAAAAGACTGTTCAGGTATGCCCAGAAGGGTAAGAAAGGGTATGGAGGGCCACAAGTGTAACTGGATTTTCCTCCAGCTGTAAGTACGCTCCCAAGAACTTTAGGCTTATAAACTGTGTCTGTATCTGTGTAGGACTGTTCCTTTACCTGTAAGGTGTAAATTACAGCAGTAGGTGCTTGACACTTTTTGTTTTGCTGCACAGAGATAGAGCTCTGTAGCCAAAATTGCATAAAAATACTTTTTTAGGCAAAAGAGGGGCTCTACAGACCAATTGTTTTGCAAGCCTACAGCCCAGTAACACCCATGATAAATCTGTCTGAAAACAGCGAATCATATATCAAAATCTCCAGATTGGGATACAGAAGCAATTAGGGAGCGGCCATCTTTCTGCCCATGTGGCGCATCATACACCTCAAAGCTTAAACCCCATTATATATTAGCTACTCTGATTGTCAGGATAAGTCTGAAGAGCTGCTACTCTTTTCTTCTTACCCCTTACTATTACGGGGGATCTCACCTCCTCTTTACTTGCTATCATGGAGGAGTTCGGCAAAACAGCGGCACCAACCCTCTGGAATGCACTTCCTCGAGGTGTCAGATTTTCCCCTAACCTGTCCTCCTTTAAACACTCCCTAAAGACCTTCTTGTTCAGGGAAGCTTGTAACCCAAATCAGTAACTAATGAATTTCACCTACCTAACAGTTGCCCTCATCTAACTCCTCCCTAACATCTTTCTCAACTTTACAGTCCCCACCTCCTGTTTCCCATCCTCCTTCCCATCTAGATTGTAATTTCCCACAGGAATAGGGCCCTCAATTCCCCCTGTATTGTCTGTTAAATTTTGTCTTATATTGTAATGTCTCACCATTGTACTTTTATCTTTGTACCCATGGACAGCGCTGTGGAATCTGCTGGCGCCTTATAAATAAAGACTACAAAAAATATGTAAAAACGTAATAATCTGCAATGAAATATCATAATTCCTTTTGTTTCCATGCAGCCTGAACTTCATTGTGGATTATACTACAAAAATATTTTCAATCTGGTACTCTAAAGGACTAAACATTTTAAACAATTAATAGATGAGAATAATTTAAAACTGTTTAATAATTTAAAGGAATGATTTGGAAAACAATAATGTGTAAGCTTACTTCCAAGTCAAACACTATATAACATTTTTAAAGACTGCTGGTGAATTAGATTGGAAGATAGGCAAATTAGGACAAGTGTTTTCAGCATAGAAAAAAAGGCAATTGAATCCATCTAAAATTGGGAAGCAAAGCAAGCCGCAAACCAGAGCAGATGCACAGAGATAGAGATTGACACAAAAACATTTCAAGGAGCACTGGGCAGCTGTATAAAACTTAGCATTTATTTTCGTCAAAGAGTAAAAACATTCATATAAGATAGTTGGCAACAAAGTCAGGCTGTTGATAGGGTTGCCCACAGAACCTGCTGACGCATTTCGGCCAGCTGGCCGTAATCGTAGCTTAGATTCAAATGCCATGTTTGGCGATTTAACCGTATAAAATCACCTCTATTGGTTAAAACTTAACAATGGGGAAGTACCTATTCACAGCTCAAATAGAATTTCACTTAAATCCTAAAGATACATTTTATCATATTTCACACAAAAAAATGATAATAATAATAAAATGACAGGATCCAACACGTTCTCTTACAGTGCACATGTGACCGGAATTGGATGATGTCACACGCCAAGTGAGTTGGGACGAGTGCAGGGACGGACTGGCTTGTGGCTGAAGCGGATACGCATCTCATCCTAAAAGACTGTTCAGGTATGCTCAGAAGGGTAAGAAAGGGTATGGAGGGCCACAAGTGTAACTGGATTTTCCTTCAGCTGTAAGTACGCTCCCAAGAACTTTAGGCTTATAAACTGTGTCTGTATCTGTGTAGGACTGTTCCTTTACCTGTAAGGTGTAAATTACAGCAGTAGGTGCTTGACACTTTTTGTTTTGCTGCACAGAGATAGAGCTCTGTAGCCAAAATTGCATAAAAATACTTTTTTAGGCAAAAGAGGGGCTCTACAGACGAATTGTTTTGCAAGCCTACAGCCCAGTAACACCCATGATAAATCTGTCTGAAAACAGCGAATCATATATCAAAATCTCCAGATTGGGATACAGAAGCAATTAGGGAGCGGCCATCTTTCTGCCCATGTGGCGCATCATACACCTCAAAGCTTAAACCCCATTATATATTAGCTACTCTGATTGTCAGGATAAGTCTGAAGAGCTGCTACTCTTTTCTTCTTACCCCTTACTATTACGGGGATCTCACCTCCTCTTTACTTGCTATCATGGAGGAGTTCGGCAAAACAGTGGATGCAGCGAGAGCTTTTTCTCTTAATAACAGAGCATATTTCCCCTCAACATCTCTCCAACATCCTTGAGGGGTGAGTCTAGGGACAGACCCTACCTATGCTGCTGGAGAATGGGATGTAAAGAGGCAAAGGGGGCCACATACATCTCTATTGCTACTCCTAGACAATACTCCTGATGCAGAACAAGAGATCTATACTGTGAGTAGGCCGGGAGACTCCATAACTGCCCTACAGAAAAATAACTTTTTTGACCCAATATCTTTAGATGGGTCAGGTGGAATTTCCCCACCAGATGCTTATTGTAGATATGACAATGTTTGGGTGCAACTGATCTGCGTGACTGATGCCCTTGCTAACCCTCTTCAGTTTGTCACTGCAAATACCTTAACATGGCGAGATGGTGTGGGTTAGTGACTGATTTCAACTTTGGGACTTTTAAGTTCACCGGTTGATCTTCTTAAACCCTACATGTATAATCTAATCATAACAGGCCTTAAATAGGTGAGCTTTGCAATTAGGCTTTAATGCTCATCTATTAGTTAATTTTGCACCCTTGGCCATGGCATACTATATATATATTTGGCTTATAGATTCTTACCAAGTTCACTGCTACAGATCTCTATAATATATGATAGCTGCAGGCTAGAGAATTTTTTAGAGCTTCTATGCACTTGAACATGTTTATACAGGTCACTCCAAATACACTTGTTTACTGTATATCGACTAGATTACGAGTTTTGCATTATGAGGGGTGCGGTGCTAACTTGCACGTTATTGTCACCGCTCACTTCCCTACAGCGCTGGTATTACAGGTTTTCATAAACCTGGCATTAGCAGGCAAGAAGTGAGCGCAGAGCAAAATTGAGCTCCATACCGCACTCAAATACCAGCGCTGCTGAAAGCTACGGTGAGCTGGTTTTATGTGCTCGTGCATGATTTCCCCATAGACATCAATGGGGAGAGCCGGCTGAAAAAAAGCCTAACACCTGCAATAAAGCAGCGTAAAGCTCCATAACGCAGCCCCATTGATTCCTCCACGCCGGATGGATGAAGATAGAAGATGCCGTCAGGATGAAGACTTCTGCCCGTCTGGAGGACCACTTCTGCCGGCTTGGATGAAGACTTCTCCCGGCTTCGTTAAGGACTTCTTGCTGCTTCGCTGAGGACTTCTCCTGGTTTCGTTTAGGATGGATGTCCGGTCTTCAAAACTGTAAGTGGATCTTCGGGGGTTAGTGTTAGGTTTTTTAAGGGTTTATTGGGTGGGTTTTAGTTTTAAATTAGGGTTTGAGCAATTGAAAAACAGCTAAATGCCCTTTTAAGGGCAATGCCCATCAAATGCCCTTTTCAGGGCAATGGGGAGCTTAGGTTTTTTTAGTTAGGTTTTTATTTGGGGGGTTTGGTTGTGTGGGTGGTGGGTTTTACTGTGGGGGTTTGTATAGTGTTAGGGGATTTGTATTTTTTTGGAGCAAAAGAGCTGTTTAACTCAGGGCAATGCCCTACAAAAGGCCCTTTTAAGGACCCTTGGTAGTTTGGGGGGGTGGTGGTTTGTAATAGTGTTAGGGGGTGTTTGTATTTTTTGTGGAGCAAAAGAGCTGTTTAACGTAGGGCAACACCCTACAAAAGGCCCTTTTAAGGGCCATTGGTAGTTTATTCTAGATTAGGCTTTTTTATTTTGTTTTTTGTTTTTTTTTAATGGTAGGTTTTTTTATTTTTGTAATGTTAGGTTTTTTATTTTTGTAATGTAAGGTTTTAGTGTAAGTCAGGTTAGGTTTTATTTCACAGTTAAGTTTGTATTTATTTTAACTAGGTAGTTATTAAATAGTTAATAACTATTTACTAACTAGTCTACCTAGTTAAAATAAACTTATCTTATTTAGTGGTAGTGATGTGGGAGGCCAGAGGTTTAGGGGTTAATAACTTTATTTAGTTGCGGCGATGTTTGGGAGCGGCGGAATAGAGGTTAATAAATTTAATATAGTTGCAGCGATATTGGGTGCGGCGGAATAGGGGTTAATAACTTTAGTATAGTGGCGGCGATATCGGTAGCAACAGATTAGTGGTTAATAATTTTATTTAGGTGGTGGCAAAATGGGAGCGGCAGATTAGGGGTTAATAACTGTAGACAGGCATTGGCGATGCCAGGGGCAGCGGATTAGGGGTGTTTAGACTCAGGGTTTATGTTAGGGTTTTAGGTCTAAACTGTATTTTCTTTTTCCCCGTAGACATCAATGGGGCTGCGTTACTGAGCTTTTGTTTTCGCGCTCGCAGGTGTTAGAATTTTTTTTGCTGGCTCTTTTCATTAATGTCTATGGGGAAAACGTGCACGAGCACGTCAAATCACTGTTTGTTTTGGGTGCGGTATGGAGCTTAAAATCTCCATATCGCACGCGCAAACCGAGTTTTTCAAAACTTGAAAGTACCTAATATTCTGTTGTACACACTATGGCCTCTAGTTATCAAGCCGTCAACCTCAAATACGCTGGAATTCCACAGCGTATTTGTGGCGAGGTTGATTCGCCTAAGTTATCAAGCCCTGCTGCCCGGCAAAAGTAGAATATAGTGACGTAAGCTTCGATCCGCCGGACTCAGTCCAACACAGATCGATTCTTACGTCACTCCAGATGTTCCGAATGCAAGTTCGGCACAATCTGACTAATTTTGCTAGTTATCAAATGACTACCAGGTACGCTCGGCACTTTTCCGGCCTAGCGTACCTGGTTTTCAATCCGCCGCCCTGGAGGCGGCGGATCCCATAGGAATCAATGGGAGTCTGACCATAGCGAAAGTTCATGTTCGCTGCTGCCCGACATCCCATTGATTCCTATGGGAGATGTCTGCACCTAACACCCTAACATGTACCCCGAGTCTAAACACCCCTAATCTGCCCCCCCCCCCTACACCGCCGCAACTAAATAAATGCATTACCCCCTAAAACGCCACTCCCGGACCCCGCCGCAACTATAATAAACTGATAAACCCCTAAACCGCCGCTCCCAGAGCCCGCGCCACTCTAATAAACTGATTAACCCCTAAACCGCCACTCCCGGACCCCGCCGCCACCTACATAATACCTATTAACCCCTATCCTGCCCCCCTATACCGCCGCCACCTATAATAAATGTATTAACCCCTATCCTGCCGATCCCGTACCCCGCCGCAACTAAATAAATTGTTTAACCCCTAAACTGCCGCTCCCGGACCCCGCCGCCACCTATATTAAACTTATTAACCCCTAATCTGCCCCTCCTACACCGTCGCCACCTATAATAAATTTATTAACCCCTATCCTTCCTCCCCTATACCGCCGCCATCTATATTAAACTAATTAACCCCTAAACATAAGTCTAACACTAACCCTAACACCCCCCTAACTTAAATATTATTTTAATAAATCTAAATAAAAATTACTCTTATTAACTAAATTAATCCTATTTAAAACTAAATACTTACCTATAAAATAAACCCTAATATAGCTACAATATTACTAATAATTATATTGTAGCTATTTTAGGATTTATTTTTATTTTACAGGCAAATTTAAATTTATTTTAACTAGGTACAATAGCTATTAAATTGTTAATAACTATTTAATAGCTACCTAGTTAAAATAAAGACAAATTTACCTGTAAAAATGAAAACTAACCTAAGTTACAATTACACCTAACACTACACTGTCATTAACTAAATTATTCCTATTTAAAAATAAATACTTACCTGTAAAATAAACCCTAAGATAGCTACAATGTAATTAATAATTACATTGTAGCTATTTTAGGATTTATATTTATTTTACAGGTAACTTTGTATTTATTTTAACTAGGTAGAATAGTTATTAAATAGTTATTAACTATTTAATAACTACCTAGCTAAAAGAAATACAAAATACCTGTAAAATAAATCCTAACCTAAGTTAAAATTAAACCTAACACTAAACTATCAATAAATAAATTAAATTAATTAACTACAAATACCTACAATTAAATACAATTAAATAAACTAAGTTACAAAAAATAAAAAAAACTGTTACAAAAATAAAAAAATATTACAAGATTTTTAATCTAATTACACCTAATCTAAGCACCCTAATAAAATAACAAAGCCCCCCAATATAAAAAAATGCCCTACCCTATTCTAAATTACAAAAGTTAACAGCTCTATTACCTTACCAGCCCTTAAAAGGGCCTTTTGCGGGGCATGCCCCAAAGAAATCAGCTCTTTTGCCTGTAAAAAAAAACACAATACCACCTCCCAACATTGCAACATTGCAACCCACCACCCAGTCGTCTTCACCCAACCAGGCACCGATGGACGTCATCCAAGATGGCGTCCCTCAAATTCTGATTGGCTGATAGGATTCTATCAGCCAATCGGAATTATGGTAGGAAAAATCTGATTGGCTGATACAATCAGCCAATCAGATTCAAGTTCAATCCGATTGGCTGATCCAATCAGTCTGTTCCGATCAGCCAATAGAATGCGAGCTCAATCTGATTGGCTGATTGGATTAGCCAATCCGATTGAACTTGAATCTGATTGGCTGATTCACTCAGCCAATCCGATTTTTCCTACCTTAATTCCGATTGGCTAATAGAATCCTATCAGCCAATCGGAATTCGAGGGACACCATCTTGGATGACGTCACTTAAAGGAACCTTCATTCGTCGTCTAGTCGTCGTTCAAGAAGGATGTTCCGCGCCGGAGGTCTTGAAGATGGAGCCGCTCCTCGTCGGATGGATGAAGATAGAAGATGCCGCTTGGATGAAGATGTCTGCCGGTCCGGATGTCCTCTTCTGCCCGGATAGGATGAAGACTTCTGTCAATCAGGATGCCCTCTTTTGGTCCATCGGTGCCCGGTTGGGTGAAGACGACTCAAGGTAGGGAGATCTTCAGGGGGGTAGTGTTAGGTTTATTTAAGGGGGGTTTGGGTTAGAGTAGGGGTATGTGGGTGGTGGGTTGTAATGTTGGGGGGTGGTATTGTGTTTTTTTTTACAGGCAAAAGAGCTGATTTCTTTGGGGCATGCCCCGCAAAAGGCCCTTTTAAGGGCTGGTAAGGTAATAGAGCTGTTAACTTTTGTAATTTAGAATAGGGTAGGGCATTTTTTTATTTTGGGGGGCTTTGTTATTTTATTAGGGGGCTTAGATTAGGTGTAATTAGATTAAAAATCTTGTAATATTTTTTTATTTTTTGTAACTTAGTTTTTTGTTTTTTTTTGTAACTTAGTTTATTTAATTGTATTTAATTGTAGGTATTTGTAGTTAATTAATTTAATTTATTTATTGATAGTGTAGTGTTAGGTTTAATTTTAACTTAGGTTAGGATTTATTTTACAGGTAATTGTGTATTTCTTTTAGCTAGGTAGTTATTAAATAGTTAATAACTATTTAATAACTATTCTACCTAGTTAAAATAAATACAAAGTTACCTGTAAAATAAATATAAATCCTAAAATAGCTAAAATGTAATTATTAATTTTTAAATAATTAATTTAAATTAAAAATTTTATTTTTAAATAGGAATAATTTAGTTAATGATAGTGTAGTGTTAGGTGTAATTGTAACTTAGGTTAGTTTTTATTTTACAGGTAAATTGGTAATTATTTTAACTAGGTAGCTATTAAATAGTTAATAACTATTTAATAGCTATTGTGCCTAGTTAAATTAAATTTAAATTTGCCTGTAAAATAAAAATAAATCCTAAAATAGCTACAATATAGTTATTAGTAATATTGTAGCTATATTAGAGTTTATTTTATAGGTAAGTATTTAGTTTTAAATAGGATTAATTTAGTTAATAAGAGTAATTTTTATTTAGATTTATTAAAATAATATTTAAGTTAGGGGGGTGTTAGGGTTAGTGTTAGACTTAAGTTTAGGGGTTAATTAGTTTAATATAGATTTCAGCGGTATAGGGGGGGCAGGATAGGGGTTAATAAATTTATTATAGGTGGTGACGGTGTAGGGGGGGCAGATTAGGAGTTAATAAGTTTAATATAGGTGGAGGCGGGGTCCGGGAGTGGCAGTTTAGGGGTTAAACAATTTATTTAGTTGCGGCGGGGTACAGGATCGGCAGGATAGGGGTTAATAAATTTATTATAGGTGGTGGCGGTATAGGGGGGCAGGATAGGGGTTAATAGGTATTATGTAGGTGGCGGAGGGGTCCGGGAGTGGCTGTTTAGGGGTTAATACATTTATTATAGGTGCGGCGGGGTCTAGGAGCGGTGGTTTAGGGGTTAATAACTTTATTTAGTTGCGGGGGGCTCCGGGGGTGCTGGTATAGGGGGTAGAACAGTGTAGTTTAGTGTGGGTGCTTAGTCACAGCTTATCAATAAAGCTGGGAAAAAGCCGAAGAGCAGCGAGATCGGATGAGTGATAACTATCACAGTCCACTGCTCATCGCCCTGTACTTGGTGCACGGCTTTTTGACAGCTTTTTTAATAACTTTGGCGAGTGTATTCTGGTCCGCGGCGGCGATGTAAGGCGAGCTTAGGTGGGCGTATTGGGGCCGACGAAGGCAGGTAAGTAGACGGCTTGATAACTAGAGGCCTATGTGTCAACTCTAGGGGGCGCAAGTATATAAAATAAATGTGGTAATCCTATATACAGCACACTGTATATATGTATACATAAATATATATGTGTATTATTAAATTATGGGATTTTTTTTACCACACCTGAGAGTCTGAGCTTATTTTTCCTACTGAGGACATTGGAAAGACTGGCACTATCACTGTGGCAGTGAGCTGGGACACTGCAAATCCCCAGTAGTCCCTACTTAGAACAACTGGATGCTGCTCCATTTGTGAGTATTCATTTGACAATGTTATTATCCATTTTGTACCAACTGTATAACACTAGGAGGTGCCTTTGTCTTGTGATCCCATTCACAGAGAAAGTTTTTCAAATCTTGTAATGGCAATGCTATAGGGAATTAAATAACGCAACTTTTGTTGCGTTCGTTAATTTCCCTATATCGCTCAAAACTCGTAATCTAGCTGAAAGAGAAGTATAGAAAGCCAGAAAAAAACAAAAACACGACCATGCCTTAAATTCAATGAGTCACAAGCACATGCTCCAATACATGTAAGCAAAATATGTTTTCTTTAAATGGGCTACTACCTACTAGTTCCAGAAAGCAAATTTGTTTTCAAAAAGAAAATATCTAGGATTATAAAGATTGCAAAATTATCAAGTATGGTGAATACCTGCTATCTTTTCTTTTCTTCTTGTGGCCAATATTATTTTTGCCATTTTTGTCATTTCCATTCTTCCTTTCATTGTTTGTTTCACTGTTTTGGATTTCTTTGCTATTAGATTTTATCTTACCAACTTGAGTTTTATTTTTATTTTTATTTGGTTGCTCCACCTGAGACTCAGATTCAGACTCAGTAAAATTCTCGGATTCCACAGATCTTTTAGATTTTTTACGGGGAAGTCTTTTTCTTCTTGGGGGGACAATTTCTTCCTCCTCCTCCTCCTCCTCCTCATCATCATCACTTTCACTATCTTGTTGATTGACAAATGTTTTCTTTGAGTAGCGTATCTGACGTCTTTTTGCAAAATACTCTTTTTCTGAATCTGCATTAAACACATATATTCAGTTTGAAAACAACATTAACAGTACTTGTCTATATATAACAAATACTTTATTATTGGTAATTGTGTATTATGGACTTATAATATCATCAATGCAACAGGCCCTCATAATACATAGTTCACTCCTCTATACTATTACCCTATAGCAATAACCTTCTTTGCATAAATGTTTTGTAGATTATCTATTTATGTAGCCCATAAAGTGTTTTTTTTTTAAAAATGTATAGTTTTGCTTATTTTTAAATAACATTGCCCTTATTTTCAGACTCCTAACCAAGCCCCAAAGTTTTATGAGAATACAGTCAGCTACCTACTCCAGCTTGCTCCTGTTTGTGTAAACTTTGTAAAGGGTCTTTTCATATTCAAAAGAAGGGGGAGGGGGGAAAATGGTGTATACTGTCCCTTTAATCATAGTAACTAATCGTAACAGTTTAATTTTGACACAGAGCTTACCCACCTTAGTCCTGATTCTGAATAACAAGACAGTATTGTAAACATTTTTCAATATAGGGTCAAACCTCTAAATTGTCCTGACCACTGTAGGAAGAAAAAAAGGACATGTTGCTATATAACTAGAAGAGGCTCATGGTGAAAGAGGATTTATTTTTTAAAGAAGTGTTGTCTGTGTTTATTTTAGAGACAGTTTAGGTGTTGTGGGGTTTGATGTAGCAATGGGAGTCTAGATGTTGGGGAATCTTAGCACAAGGGGTATATATATTAAAGGGTTAATAATTATTAATATGACCATATCAAGCAGGGAATAAGGTTTAAGGGAGTTGATAGTTTTGTTGCAAGAGGGTAATTTAGAGAGGGAGGGCTTTAAAAATGTTTTTGTGAAGTACGTAGTTCATGGGGGAATTTATTTTAAGGGGGAGTTTATTGCTATTGTTTATTGTTATTGTAATGGCGTAAAAAGGTAATGTCCACAGCACTGAGTTATGCTCTTCTCTTTAGTTACACAGACATCAAGTGACGTTTTGGATCTTTAACCCTTATTCATGCTTGCAATAATGTGTTACAACAATCTTTTAAAACACTCAAATTCGTGCCAACCAAAAACATGTGGTTCTATTGCCACCTAGTGGTCAAATGATTACATTACAACTAATAAATTTAGTTTCACTGACATGTAACATTTAAAATTTAATTTTGTTATTATATAACTAGCATTACTCAGTGATTATTCAGAGAGATATGGCTACATCAAAGTAGCCCAAATATGTCAATATAGTATACATTCTTATTTTACAAATTTTGTAATATTGTATAAACTCTGAAAAATTCAAAATGACTAAAATACAAAAAAAATACTGACCAATCATAATCCCCATTAAGACTCTTAGGGATCATGGAGTCCAACTCCTGGATCCAATAAATTTCCTTTTGTTTGAGTAATTTCTCCCTATCTGAACCCTTTCTCTGGGGTTGGGCATTGTCTATCACCTACCATCTTAGTTGCCTAATTTGATGTCCACACTTTAGAAAATGGTTTGAGACTGGTGCTTCCTGGTTCTTACACCTTATGTTTGAGCAATGTTGGTTTATCCAGTCCCTTGCCATACGGGTGGTCTCACCTACGTAGATAAGGGAACAGGAACATTTAAATAAACACACAACAAATGCTGATTTACATGTGTAGAATGTATTTATCCTATACTTTTTACCACTCCTTGGGTAGAAGAAAAAATTCCCTTTTATCATAGAGCTGCAGCTCATGCACCCCCGGCATGGGTAGCAGCCCAAATGTTCTTAGTTAGATATGTTTGCTTTTCTTTTTTTCTTGAACCAACATCTGTACTAGTTAATTGATCTCACAAATTCTTAACTCTCCTGTAGGCCATTAAGGGGGGCTTTTAAATATTTCTATTACACTCTTGTAATATATGCCAGTACTTTCCTATTATGCAAGCTACCTTCTCACTGTGTAGGCTATATTGTGAGACAAATACTAGCCTTTCATTTTTGTCTTTACTTCTACTGTCAGATGTTTTACTTAAACTAGTCATTTGTTTACCCAAAAGTGGATTAGGATATCCTCTCTCCAGGATTTTTTGTCTCATTTCCCTCAATCTTAATTCCTTCACTTTTTTATCACTGACCCTAAATAGTAGGCTTTTAGGTAAGGAGTCTTGTAATCTTCTAGGTTGGAAAATGTTATAACTTAACAGAGTGTTTTTGTCATTTTCCTTTTAATAGATATCTAATGTTAGTTTATTCCCTTCGTTGTATACTTTAGTATCCAAAAAGGTTACAGACTCCTCACTATATTGAAATGAAATGTCTAGTCCCCTAACTGCTGGGTTTATTTCTCTTACAAACTCTATTAGGGTATCGGCGTTGCCCCACCATGTGCCAAACACATCATTGATGTACCGCCACCATACTTTATGAATTTTTAATTTTCATAGATGGCCTCATCTATTTCAGAGAAAGAAGAAGACTTTGTCCGTCACAATAAAACATCAAATTTAGCTGTAATTCCCCATAGGATAAAAAATGAAAGGTACAGCAACCCACAGTTCAGCAAACATTCATCAAGGGTGTAGCACTAACAGGCTTACACGTTTCAGATCGAAATCCATAGTCATAGCCTATAGTGCTATCTAGCTCACTAGTTTAAAAAACATATAGCGGTATAATTGAAAAAAAAACACGCCCTCCTGAAGTAGAACCTATCACAAGTAAGCTGCCCTCTATGTCTATACACTGACAATGTAACATCACAATTAATCACATTAAAATATTACAAATAACATACAGGGCAGTTCAATGATTACCTTAATGTTAATGAGGTTGGTCTAAAATGTACTCATGAATAATAATTATAATAATAATTTGTGATTTATATAACGCTTTTCTCCCTGTGAGACTCAAAGAACTTTACAAATATACCAACATAAGACATAAAAGTTAGGAGTTTCTGAAGGTCAGATAAGCGGACTGAATGCCTGATGGAAGAGGTGGATCTTTAGCTTTTTTTTAAAAAGTCTGTAAGGACGGTGCCTCTCTGATTGCGCACGGTAAAGAGTTCCAGAAAGTAGGGGCAGCGTGGCCGAATGCTCTGGAGCCTGAGTTTGTCCTTATTCTTGGCACTGACAGGAGGGATGTGTTGGCTGACCTAAGTGAACGGGATGGGATGTAGGGTGTCAGGAGCTCTTTCAGGTACTGTGGGCCTTGGTTATTTAAGGCTTTGAAGGTCAGCAGGCCAATTTTAAAATAATGTTCGCCATTTAATTGGAAGCCAGTGCGGGGAGTGGTGACAGGTGTTATGTGGCAGGAGCGAGTTTGATTGGTCAATAGTCTGGCTGCTGCGTTTTGTACTGTCTGAAGGCGATGGAGTTCTTTTTTTGGGAGGCCCAAGTAAAGTGCATTGCAGTAATCTAGCCTAGAGGATACAAATGCATGGATTAATGTTGGCATATCATCCGGTTGAATTAAGTGTTGTATCCAGGCTATGTTTTTCAGATGAAAGTAGGCAGATTTTATTACGGAGGAAATCTGCTGCTTAAAAGATAGTCCAGCGTCAATCAGCACTCCGAGGTTTCGTACCTTTGCTGAACTAACGAGTTCCGAGCCTCCAAGCTCCAGGCCAGTTGGGTGATCATTGGATATTTTTGATGCCCAGGGTCCCCTCACCAAGAGTAACTTTGTTTTGTCCAGCTAGCATTCATCCATTCTATGAGGTCTGTTAAGCAACTGTTTATGCGGCATGCTGGGTCTGTAGTATCTGGAGCAAAGGAGAAGTAGAGTTGTGTGTCATCAGCGTAACAATGATACCTTAGGCCATGTCGGTTAATGATGTCCCTCAGTGGTAGTAAGTAAATTGCGAATAGCATGGGAGACAGGATAGATCCTTGTGGAACTCTGCAGGCCAGTTCTGTTGGTGCTGATGAGATTGATCCTGATATTACTCTCTGTGATCTACCAGCGAGGAAGGATTTAAACCAGTTAAGGACTGTGCATCCTAGACCACAGATGTACTGCAAGCGCTCTATTAGAATCCTATGGTCAATGGTGTCAAATGCAGCTGAGAGATCCAGGAGGATTAGAATGGAGTAATCACCTTTGTCTCTTGCCATGAGGAGATCATTTAGCACTCGGACTAGCGCTGTTTCAGTGCTATTGTGGGAGAGTGCAATTTCGCGTGATAAAAATGAAGATTTTTTCTGAGTTATCTTGGATTGATATTTATTTAGATGTTTGGTAAGAGTGGCTTTATACTCTGGATCATGTGTTCTGCGCCACTTTCTCTCGAGCTTACATCCTGTTCTTTTCATTTCTCTGATGGAGCTATCAAACCACAGTGTTCCACAATTGTTCTGATCCTTTAGATTATTTAACACAGTCTAAGGATCTAGAAACATGTTTACAGGCTAGGAAATACCCTCCAAAAGCTATCAAGAAAGCCAAATGGGCAGTAAATACCAGAACAAGAGATAGCCTTTTGGAAACGAATACATCCTATAAGAAAGATTTTGATGGCATCACCTTTGTGACAACACACAGTGCACAATATCCCTTAGTCTGTTAGATAGTGCGTAAGCATTTCTCTATACTATCTGCAGACGATAAACTTGTGAACACAGTTAGTAAGGTATTGAGGTGTTCGTAAAGGAAGAGTCCCACTTTAGGTTCTATTTTAGCTCCCACCCTTTTGAGAACTTAACAAGATCTCAGTGGTTCATGGCTCAAACATGCAGGGATGTACAAATGCGGGCACCATAAGTGTAAACTCTGTGACTACGTGAGAGTAACAAAAAACCTCATGAGTACAGTTACCATTAAGAGCTATAACATCTGGGCCTGCATGAATTGTACATCCAAGTATGTGATTTATCTTATTAAATGTGCCCAGTGTAGAGTCCAGTATGTTGTACTCACATCACAAGATATTAATACCAGAATAAGAGAACATCTCTCCTCTTAATATCAAAATATCTTCCACAACTATAGTACAGCACTTTGGTATTTACCATAGAGGCAACTTGAACAGCTTCACTTGGTGTGCCGTTGAGAAAATCCAAAAACCCAAGAGGGTTGGTGATATTGATCAGTTACTGGCAAAACATGAGGCATTCTGGATTTTTACACTGGGCACACATTTACCTGCCAGTTTAAAATCAAGGTATGATGTCATGAACCACTGGGAGTATTGTGGTAGTTTAAATTTTGAAATTTTAAATAATGATTCTTTATTGTTCAGACTGCAATTGCTTCATATCCTGACTGTAATTGTTCAATAGTTTAATGGTTATGTACTTTGGCATAATTGCCCATGTTGTGTTCACATTAGGGTTTTTTATTCCATTGTATTAATTATTACACTTCATTATCGATCGAATTGATACCTATATATAGAGATCATCTATCCCCCCCCCCCCGTTGTACTGTTGTGATTATTTATGGATCCCTGTGCATATATTGCACATGTACTTATAACAGCTCACTTATCACATTATCCAATACAGACTGGAAACAGCAACCTCTGCAGTTAGTGCTCATGAAAACTGGGAATCTGCCTGTTCCCCCAATCCACATTTAACCGCAACAAATGTCCACAGCACTATAGATTCTTGTTATCTTTATTACACAAACATAGAAAAAAAGCGACGTTTCGAGTCTACTGACTCTTATTCATGCTATTTTCTATGTTTGTGTAATAAAGATAACAAGAATCTATAGTGCTGTGGACATTTATTACATTATCCTTATTGGTTGTGAGTGAGTGAGTGATAATGGATGTACAGCATATTTACAATGGTACATATTATGCATTTGTTGCAGGGTAATTTTGCTACCTTAGTTATGGAGCATACATTCATATACCTTTGCCCATTGTATTATCTTTATGTATAATGTATAGAGCATATTATTATCTAACATATAGAATCATTATGATTTTGTCTCTTTTGTCATGGTTTTGTGTATGCAAGGTTTTGCATTTACCCAATGTTTAATGTAATTTGTATCCTAGTTGTATCTATGAAATTGTTCTCTTCCATTTGTATATATGTTTAGGTGTATAATACTTGTGCTTGTATTAATCACTGTGGTACGCATCGGATATTTCCTGAAATTTGTGTATGTCTGCCTTTTTCACTCCGATCGTGATCTTGGATTTATTTATTTATTTTGCAATAATGTGAACATTAGTAATATCTATGACTACTTGTTATTTGAATATTTCATATGTACCAAGAAAACATAATTGTACCAAACCTTCTTATCTATTGTCCACTCTGTTATTCGTAATATTTCAATGTGATTAATTGTGATTTTACATTGTCAGTGTATTGACATAGAGGGTATCTTACTTTGGATAGGTTCTACTTCAAGAGTGCGTTTGTTTTTTATCCAATGATACCGCTGTATGTGTTTTTAAAACTAGTGAACTAGGTAGCACTATATGCTATGACTACGGATTTCTATCAGCCCGTTAGTGCTATGCCCTTGATGAATGTTTGCTGACCTTTAGGTTGCTGTACCTTTCATTTATTTATCCTATGAGGAATTACCAATATATTTGATGTTTTATTGTGACGGACAAAATCTTCTTCTTTCTCTCCTATTTGCCAGTTGGTCCATACACGTAGCTATGCATAGTTGGTAGGAGCAGTTGGGCTGTATGCAATTGGCTGGAGGATAGGTCACATGACAGTGATGTAGAGGATTTTATAGAATTGTGGAGGAACGCCAACAAGCCAACAAAGGGTACTCTGTAATCTGGAGAGGTCAGAAGCGTGTGAGACACAGTCCCAGTTTTTCAGTGACAGCGGATACAGGGTTGCGGACTACTTTCCATGTAACAGTGAGTGTGGCACTAGCCAGGAGTTTGTTTCTCTTTCCTTATTCCCCTCCTTGAAGAGACATTATTTATGCAGACTACCTTACTACAGCATTGCTGGAATCAGTTTGTTCAAGCTTACTGGGTGTACTTTTTACTCTTAATCTCATCTATTTCATTCGTAAAAGATTGGCATATGGTGGGGGGCAACTTTAGTGCTCATGGCTGTCCCTTTAATTTGGACATACCAATCATCTTGAAACAAAAAATGGTTCCAATACAAAATTAATCTTAACAGCTCTTCAATAAACTCCACTTGTTTGTTAGAATATTTTTTATTTACCTCTAGTACTTTTCTTTATTACTCTTATTCCTGTTAAATGCTTTATGGCCATATACAGGCTCTTTACATCCATGGTGAAGACCGGGAATTTATCAGTCTCAAAAACCATCCATTTTGATTTATTCAAGAAGTCACCTGTATCTTTTAAATAAGAAGACATTTGTACTACCTCAGGTTGTTATATTGCATCCAGAAATATTGAAATATTTGAAAAAGCAGACTTAATACTGGACACAATAGGTCTTCCAGGGGACTAGAGGAATTCTTATGCATTTTGGGTACCACATAAAAGATAGGATTTTTTGGATTTTTATTAAATAAAAAATCCCTCAGTTTTTTGTCTATTAGATTTGCATCAAACGCTTTATTCAGAATCCTCTCAATCTCTTATTGTCACTTATGGGACTCATTTTTAATTTCCTATATGTATCCCTATCTTCCAGTTTTGCTTCTATTTCACTTATATAATAAGCGCTATCCAGAACTACAGTTGCTCCTCCCTTATCCGCCCCTTTAATGGTTATTTGGTTAGACTTATTTTTTAAAGATTTAATTGCTTTATATTTACCCTCTGTAAGGTTATATTTCCCAAATTGAGACCATTTGTTTTTTGTTTTTACATTTTTTTTCCTTGGAGTTTATTTATTTCATTACCCACTATTTCCTTAAAAGTGTTCACTATCAGCTAGATTACAAGTTTTGAGCGCTATAGGAATTTTAACGACCGCCACAAAAGCTGCGTTATTTCAACCCCTATAGTGCTGCTATTACAAGTTTACAAAAAGAAGGCTTGTTCGGGCGTTATGGTTGCGTTGAGCTCTAACCTCACCCAAATACAAGCGCTGCTTTGACGTGCTCATGCACGATTTCCCTATAGACATCAATGGGGAGAGCCGTCAAAAAAAAAGCCTAACACCTGCAATCGCAGAAACAAAAGCTCCGCAACGCAGCCCCATTGATGTCTATGGGGAAAGAAAAAGTTATGTTTAAACCTAACATCCTAACATAAAAACCACGTCTAAACACCCCTAATTTCCGCCCCCGACATAGACGCAACCTACATAATGTTATTAACCCGTAATCTGCCATCCTTAACATCGCCGCCACCTAAATAAAACTATTGACCCCTAATCTTCCGCTCCCGATATCGCCGCCACCTACATACGGTTATTAATCCCTAATCTGCTACCCCTAACATCGCCGCCACCTAAATACACTTATTAACCCCTAATCTGCCGCACTTAACAACACCGCCACCTACATTACAGTTATTAACCCCTAATCTGCAGCCCCCTATGTCGCCGCCACTATACTTAAGTTATTAACCCCTAAACCTTTGGCCTCCAGCATCACTAACACTAAATAAATATATTAACTCCTAAACCTAACCCTAACATAACGCTAACCCTAACAGCCCCTAACTTAAATATACTTAAAATAAAGCTAAATAAAACTTACAACTGTTAACTAAATACCTATTTAAAACTAAATACATACTTACCTGTAAAATAAAACCTAAGATAGCTACAAAAGAACTAATAGTTATATTGTAGCTATCTTAGGTTTTATTTTAATTTCACACGTAAGTTTGTATTTATTTTAACTAGGTAGACTAGTTAGTAAAAAGTTATTAACTATTTAATAAGTACCTAGCTAAAATAAATTCGAAGTTACCTTTAAAATAAAACCTTAGCTGCCTTACACTAAAAACTAACATTACAATAAAATAAAATAAATTAAATTATTAAAATACAATGTTCTAAATTTCAAAAAAATAAACACTAAATTACAAAAAAAATAACGAAATTATCAAAAATAAAAACAAATTACTCCTAATTCGCACCCCCAAAAATAAAAAAAACCCTAGCCTACACTAAACTGCCAATGCCCCTTGAAAGGGCCTTTTGCAGGGCATTGCCCCAAAGAAATCAGCTCTTTTTCCTGTGAAAAAAAATAGAAACACCCCCCAACAGTAAAACCCACCATCCAACCAACCAACCCCCCAAATAAAAACCTATCTAAATAAACCTAAGCTAACCATTGCCCTGAAAAGGGCATTTAGCTCTTTTGCCATGCCCTGAAAAAGGCAATCAGCCCAAACCCTAAGCTAAAAATAACACACCCAAAAAAACCTAAAAAAACAACAACACTGGGGCAAGCTTGGCCGCGCAGCGTGATGGCCGACCTTTAAGATAGCTCCTAGGCCGTGATCTCCCAGCCCGATGCACATATAGTAGGTAACGGGGGCAAAAGTTAAACAAAGCCACTAATAGATGCCGAAGGTCAGGGGAACAGCTGGAGCTTTGACGCCGGAGATCGCGTCACGTCACTAGAAGAGCTGCATTACTGGATGGATGGGCCCATGAAGCATCCCATGGAGCAGTGGCGCAGTTCCCTAAAAATCTAAACGGAGGTAAGACCGGATGGCAATCCCCGTCCTAGAGCAACAAGTCAAGTCACGCAAGCAGGCAGGGGCACCACACACTTCAAAACTGAAGATAGAGGCACAGTTTAAGTAACGGAGTGAGAGTGTGATGACTATCCACAAGATAGATGCAAGAGGGAATTGGCACATAGTCAAATATACGCAAAGGGACAGGGGGCCTGAGAGGTAATAAATAATAAGACGCAGGCACCTATTAACGCTCTGAGGAGGCTCTGCACAAACCCCTGCAGGTGAAATAAGCAGAATAAATATACAAACTGCAATAAATAGCACTGCAAGCAGAAAAGGGACTGAAAAACACACGCACCTTTTAACCTCTCACTCTCTGGCACTGTATTCACAGCCCATACACGCCACGTTACATATATCAAAGTGGTAGTATACATGGGGAGATGAAAGACATTAATGTACACAACTAATACCGCTGAGAGTAAAATACACACGCTATAGCTCCAGCAGCTGGCCTAAATGAACAAGCATTGCACTCCTTATACTGCAAATATCCACAGAGCAGGCGTGTTTGTCTAACAACACCTAGAACAGAGATAATAGAGGAAAGAGGAAAATATCCCTTATGAAAGATATGCCAGCCAAAAAATCCCAAAGAATGGAAATGCAGCCTAAATCAACAATGCTCAGCCAGTTTTTGAAACCAGTGGAGGGGCCACAACAAGCTAAAGGGGATAACGCCAGGGATACAACAGCTCCAACAGAGACGGACACCACTCTGCCCGCAACCGCCATATCACCCACACACTCCACTGGCATAACAAGAGAAGATTTAAAGCTCTTGGCTTCAAAAGAGGACATAAACACGGCTATGGCAGACATGAAAAACATGTTTCAAGAAATGAAAAAAGACATCAAACGCATAGACCAGAAAGTAAGCATGCTGGAGGAAAGTCACAATACAACTACCCAAGATGTACTTCACCTGTCACAACTCATGTACAATCAAGAGCAAACTATTCAGAATCTACTGGAGAAAATAGAAGTTATTGACAATAGAGGCCGCAGAAATAATCTTTGCATTAGAGGAGTCCCAGAGAGCATACTGCCAAAAGCATTACCAGGATACTTACAAGATCTATACAGAACCATCAAAGGAAGTAACACCGCCCCAGACATAGTCATGGAAAGAGCGCATAGAGCCTTGAGAGCTAAGCCCTCTGGCAAGGCACCACCAAGGGACGTTATAGTGAAATTCCTGAATCACCAAGACAAGGAGGAGATATTGTGGCAATCACGTCAAAAAGTTCAGCTTACTCACGCAGGGATATCAATACAAATATTTGCAGATATCAGCCCCACGACCCTGTAAAAAAGAAGAGAACTGCAATTCATCACTCTAGTGCTATGGAAGGAAAACATACTATACAGATGGGGTTTCCCGGTATGCATCACAGCCACAAGAGGCGACAAAACATCAACATTTAGGACCTTGGATGATTTAAAAGACTTTCTGCAAGACTCTACAAATTAAAGTCATACCAACAAGAGATCAAGCAGACAACTTTAATAACACCAACAGAGGTGAAGAACAACAAGGGAGACAATAAGTATTATACTTGTTCACAGATGGACATCTATTACTCTGATCGACACAGGCTGGGGCGTGGACTGCTTTTCCCCACAAGCCTCAGAGTGCGGACATGACAAAAGGACAGCCTTACAACGGATGGGTAAAGTTGACACATAGTTGAAGAATTAGAGAGGTTCAGTTGTTTATCATGGTTATTTAGGTTATACGAAATGTTTACTGTTGAAATGTTTTAATGCTTGTTATATAACACGGGTAATGTTTATTGTGACATGCAAATATGGTTGATAAATGCCTCATACCTAAATGTGATTAGAAAACCAGGGTGACCCCAGCTTGGTAGTACCCCATTATGTTACTTCAGAACCATGTACTTTAAGTCATTAAAAATTGTTCCCGACGCTATTATACACACCATCTACACAATAAGGTTAGAAATTTTTATTCAAATAAGATGAAAATAAAAACAGAGCACAGTGCGCCGAACTTCGCTAAATGCTGTTAATTCCCACAACATTAGAATCCCACAAGCTCACAGAAGAATAATGTATTATATCATTGCCCAGAGTGCACTGGGCCCCTTACCTCTGGGGAATGCTACCTGAGCCACTGATCGCAGAGACATAACAATATAAGACACGCATTATGGCCAGGTCCGCAACAATCTCACAGCCCAAACCTGCTTACATTAGATAAGGGAAAGCGCAGTGGAAATATGGGCTGTGGAACTGGGCTATAGGCCCACTCACACCTCGCTGACCTAACCCAGACCTTCAGGCAAATTTGATAAACTACATAACATGAAGCTCTGCAGCATACACTACCATCACCATTAGTAACACATGCTATCCTAAATAAAATGGTAGAAATCACAAAATTATCTAGGCTTAATGTTAGGGGAAAAAAAAAAAAAAAGGGCACCCAACACCTAATGAATATTCAATGCAAAAAGCTTGGGCTGGGGGTAAGGGATACTACACCCAACTACTGTACTTGACCTTTAAACACCCTCTCAGAGAGTTGAAGGTATTAGGCTAACTGTTAAAAGGGTGCTCCAATGGAAGTATTCAGACGTGGACTGCCGCCATATTAAAAATAATCACATTCTTTTTAGTAAACAAAGTAAACTCATACCACTCTACCCCTGATCCCTCTTCCCTCCATCTTCCCCTCTCCCACCCTTCCATCCCTCATAGACCCAATTGCCTAGGCAAACAGGTTTTTACGGACACATTAAAACACAGATTACTAAAATGACCAATCAGGGTAATCTCACTTGCATAAGATACGTCTCATAACCATAAATGCTAAAGGCCTCAACAGCCCGGAAAAACGCTCAGTGGCGTTTAGGGATCTGAATAGGCAGAAGGGAGATATAATATTTATTCAGGAAACACATTTCAAGAGAGGCAGAGAACCCAAATTACTACATGCTAGGTTCCAGAAGACCTACCTATCTTCAGGACCAACCAAGACAGGAGGAGTAGGCATCCTGATCAAGAACACACTGCAATTTCAACCCACACATGTGGAAAAAGATAGGGAAGGAAGATATATACTGGTGATAGGCCTCTTATACAATAGACACATAATGCTAGTAAATATCTACATGCCTAATCAGCAGCAACATAAAGCTTTGAGGGCAGTCATACACAAGATACTAGAGCTTAGCAGAGGTACAATAATTCTGGGCGGGGATTTTAACGCACCTCTAGACCCGGCTATGGATACAACTAGCGGCTCCTCCAGCATGCCCGGGAGAGTACTTAGATCTATCAACCACCAACTGCAATCACTCATGATCCACGACACATGGAGAACATTACATCCCACAGATAAAGATTTTACATTCTATTCGCATCCACACCAGTCATATTCTAGAATAGATTACATTATGACAGACTCCGCTACACTAACCCAAGTATATAACTCAGAAATCTTACCAAGAACATGGTCTGACCACTCGCCGGTCTTATGTGACTTTACATGGCCAGAGAGGCCAATTCTCCCTTACATATGGAGACTAGACGACTATATCCTACAAAACCCTCTACATAAAATGGAAATAGATAAAGAGCTACAAGAATATTTCAGACTTAATCTCACAGGACAGACCAAAATGTCAACGATATGGGAGGCACACAAAGCAGTCATAAGAGGGTCATGATTAAAATCAAGGGACAGCAGCGCAAACAGAGCAGACAATATTGCAATTTGCTAAAGGCACAAATAGCATATTGGGAATCTGAGCATAAAAAAACGCAAAGTCGGTCACCATCCTAAACTCACTTACACAAGTTAGAGAAGAACTCCACAACCTTCAATTAAAGGAGGCGCAGTTTAGGGCACTACACTTACAACAACAATACTTTGAATTTGGAAATAAGCCCGGTGCGATGTTGGCCAGGGCCCTTAAAAGAAAACAATTCCAATCACATATCGCACATATATATGATAAACAAGGAAAACAACACAAAGATAGTCAGGGCATAGCTGAGACGCTGAGACTGTATTATGCCTCATTATACAACTTAAGGACAGTTAGTAAAGAAAAAAGCAACATTACAGACGGAGAGACTAATCTGACAGAAATTGAAGAATATTTGAAAGACATAAAAATTACAGTTATAGACCAAGAAGAGGCGAAACAATTAGAATCCCCCATAACACATGCAGAAATTAAAAAAGCAATAAAAGACATGCCATCAGGTAAAAGTCCAGGGCCAGACGGGTTTGGTATATCCTATTATAAACAATTTGCAACATTATTAACCCCTTACTTAGCTGACATGTACAATTCCCTACAAGGGGAGGGTGGTTTCACTAAGAACCTACTGGAAGCGCACATAACGGTGCAGCCAAACCCCGGAAAAATACCCAACAGACCAGAGAAATCTCCGCCCAATTTCATTACTCAACTCAGATATAAAAATATATGCAAAAATTCTGGCCACACGCATAAATAAAATTCTCCCTAAACTGATTAACCCAGACCAAGTGGGCTTTGTCCCGGGCCGAGAGGCAAGGGAAAACACACTAAGAGTGTTGCAGCTGGTCTCCCACGCACAAAACAAGGGATACCCCTAACACTCACCTCCACAGACGCCGAGAAGGCTTTCAACAGGGTGAGTTGTCCCTTTTTAAGGGTCACCCTGTCGAAAATGGGTTTCAGTCAAACCTTTATAGAGATGATCTTTGCTCTCTATACTACACCGACTGCGAAAGTAAAAGTAAATGGATGGCTGTCGGAAAGCTTTTCAATTACAAATGGAACAAGACAAGGCTGCCCCCTCTCCCCAATCTTATTTGCAATATCCATTGAGATTTTGGCCCTTAAAGTCCGTGAATGCACACAAATTACGGGCATTACACTAGGCAAGACAGAACATAAACTAGCGATGTACGCGGACAATGTTCTGCTCACCCTTACAAACTTGGAAACATCCCTTCCACGAATACGGTATACATTCCAATTTTCAATTAAATGTTGGCATATCCGAGTTTTTGAACATCACTGTGTCAGAGGACAAGGTTCAACAGATATTGCTAACGTGCCCATTAAAACAACAAAAAGAGAGGTTGAAATACCTTGGCATATACCTTTCAGCACACACAGAGACATTATTTAAAGACAACTATAAGCAACTAGAGGAAGCAATAATCAGGGACCTCTCATGTTGGAAAAGAAAAACTCTGTCATGGCTAGGGAGAGTTAGTGTAGTAAAGATGAACATCTTACCCAGAATACTCTATGTGTTACAGACTCTTCCCATTTTGCTTCCCGCGGATCACTTAACAAAACTACAGAATGCGATAGAGGCATATATTTGGAATGGGATAAGACCAAGGATAGCCAAGCAGCCACTATACCTGCCTAAGGAGAGAGGAGGCCTGGGAATCCCAGATTTACATACATATAGGCAGGCTGTCATCTTGCAGAGGCTCGTGGAATGGTGTGTCAATGACCCCAAAAAGCATTGGATACAGTTAGACAGATCCATATTGCAAACAAACAATTCCGGTCACCTCGCGTGGATCCCGAAAAAAGAAAGACCCACCCTGATAGGGGATTACCCTCTGTTGGAGGAACTTTTCGAGACATGGGATAAGATTTTACACACATCCACACACATTTCGACACTGACATCACCAGTAACACCATACATAGGCAACCCCGACTTGAAACTGAATTTAAAAAAATGGATCGAGATTGACGGCCAACATATAAGGGAAAACACAATATTTCACCTAATGCAGCCCCAGCATCACAAACTGAAAGACCTGGGAGAGGTACTGGGAACAGACCCCTCCATGACATAGTTGACATATGCACAGATAAGCCACTACATCAACACCCATAAATATAAATCATCGTTCCTCAGACCGGTAACTGCCTTTGAAAAATTATGCTTGGCAAATCAGACTCCTTCACATTTAATATCCATCTTGTATAAGAGATTACTGATAACAAGTGAGGATCTCTTGCCAACATACGTTAGAGCATGGGACAGGGAACTTACACTAGGACTAATGCTAAAAACCTGGAAGCCCATTTTCCTTAATAACAAAACAGCATCAGTCTCAGCCCAAGTACAGGAGACCAATTATAAATTCCTAGCAAGGTGGTACTTAACACCGGCAAGGCTGAAAGTAATATATCCCACCTCCATGGGTAAATGCTGGAGGGGCTGTGCAGGGGAGGGCACCATACAACATATCTGGTGGAGTTGCCCTAACATCCAACAATTCTGGTTGGAGATAATAACACATATTTGTAAAGTCTTGGGGACTATAGTCCCTAGGGACCCAAAAATATAACTTTTCACAGGCGTCCCCAAACTAAAGGAAGCGGCAAAACAAAAATTATTACTGTCAATGATAAGTGGTGCTAAAATGCTGATCCCCAGATACTGGAAATCTGACAAGATTCCTACATTCAGGGAATGGGAGAAACAGGTCGAGACACTGCTACAATTAGAAAGATACTATTACATTAGACACAATGCAGTTGAAACTCACGAAAGGATGCTAATGTTATGGAAGCAGGGGTAGGACCTACCACACTACCTGATGGGTCTTATATGGCACAGTTCTTGATGTTGCACATTACCCTCATCTACCCCCACCTCAGTGGTGAACACCCCCCTCCTTTCTCCCCCCCCCCCCTTCCCATTTGACTATCGGATTAGGCGGCGGCCCCGAAAGATATCTTAAAAAAAAGACACAGAAAGCAAACGGTTAGTAGCTAATGCTACTGCAATATATTTATTGTTGCATTATTGTTAATCGATACACCACAGTTGTTTAATGACTATATTGTGTTATAAAAGGACATTGAAAGGTCACTTATATGGAATACTGCAGGACCCATAAGTGGTCAAAGTTTGATAATGAGGAGACCAAACTGGACATACAGGAAGCCAGAGGCTGTAACTGTTTACATGTATGAAACTATGGAAAATATATGTTGGGTGTCGATTATGATGTTTGTTTTTCACCTTTATGGTATAATCTGTATGTTCAGTTGAATCAAATAAAGATTTTTGAAACAAACAAAAAAAGAAAAAAAAAAAAAACCCTCGAAGAACCACTTACAGTTTTCGAAGTCCGGACATCCATCCTCATCCAGCCGGTGAAGTCCTCATCGAAGCAGGCAGAAGTCTTCATCCAAGCGGGCAGAAGTCCTCATCGAAGTGGGCAGAAGTCTTTATCCAAGCGGACAAAAGTCCTCATCAATGCGGGCAGGAGTCTTCATCCAGACGGCATCTTCTATCTTCATCCATCCGGCGTGGAGCGGGTCCATCCTCAAGACATCCAGCGCGGAGGATCCTCTTCTTACAGTCGCCGCTGTAAACTGAAGTTCCCCTTTAATTGACATTATTCAAGATGGCATCCCTTACATTCCGATTGGCTGATATAATTCTATCAGCCAATAGGAATTAAAGGGGAAAAAATCCTATTGGCTGATCCAATCAGCCAATAGGATTGAGCTTTAATCCTATTGGCTGATCCAATCAGCCAATAGGATTGAGCTTGCATTCTATTGGCTATTCCAATCAGCCAATAGAATGCTAGCTCAATCCTATTGGCTGATTGGATCAGCCAATAGGATTTTTTCCCCTTTAATTCCTATTGGCTGATATAATTCTATCAGACAATCAGAATGTAAGGGACGCCATCTCGGATGACGTCACTTAAAGGGGAACGTTAGTTTACAGCAGCGACCATAAGAAGAGGATGCTCCGCGCCGGATGTCTTGAAGATGGACCCGCTCCGCGCCAAATGGATGAAGATAGAAGATGCCGTCTGGATGAAGACTTCTGCTCACTTCAATGAGGACTTCTGCCCGCTTGGATGAGGACTTCTGCCCGCTTGGATAAAGACTTTTGCCCGCTTCGATGAGGACTTCGCCGACTTTATGAGGATGGATGTCCAGACTTCGAAAACTGTAAGTGGATCTTCGGGGGTTAGTTTTAGGTTTTATTAAGGGTTTTTTGGGTGGGTTTTATTTTTAGCTTAGGGTTTTGGGCACTTCGTAAAAGAGCTAAATGCAATGCCCATCCAAATGCCCTTTTTAGGGCAATGGTTAGCTTTGGTTTATTCAGATAGAATTTTATTTGTGGGGTTTGGTTGTGTGGGTGGTGTATGTAAAAGAGCTGTTATCTTTGGGGCAATACCCCGCAAAAGGCCCTTTTAAGGGTCATTGGCAGTTTAGTGTAGGTTTTTTTTATTTTGGGGGGCTTTTTTATTTTGATAGGGCTATTAGATTAGGTGTAATTAGATTTTATTTTTGATAATTTTGTTTTTTATTTTGTGTAATTTAGTGTTTAAATAGTTAAGAAATATTTATTAAGTAGTCTACCTAGTTAAAATAAATACAAACTTATCGTGAAATAAAAATAAAACCTAAGATAGCTACAATATAACTATTAGTTATTTTGTAGCTAGCTTAGGTTTTATTTTACAGGTAAGTTTGTATTTAGTTTTAAATAGGAATTATTTAGGTAATAATTGTATGTTTTATTTAGCTTTATTTTAATTATATTTAAGTTAGGGTTAGACTTAGGCTTAGGGTTATGTTAGGGTTAGGTTTAGGGGTTAATATATATATATATTTAGTGATGTGGGAGGCCAGAGGTTTAGGGGTTAATAGTTTAATTTAGTATATTTCATTGTGGGGGGGCTTGCGGTTCAGTGGTTAATAGGTTTATTATAGCAGCGGTGTGGGCGGACGGCAGATTAGGGGTTAATAATCTTTAAATAGTGTTTGTGATGCAGGAGGGCGGTGGTTAAGGGGTTAATAGGTTTATTATAGTGGCGACGATGTCGGGAGCGGCAGATTGGGGGTTAATACATTTATTATAGTGTTTGCGATGCGGGAGGGCCTCGGTTTAGGGGTTAATAGGTAGTTTATGGGTGTTAGTGTACTTTGTAACACTTTAGTTATGAGTTTTATGCTACAGCTTTGTAACGTAAAACTCTTAACTACTGACTTTAGATGGCGGTACGGATCTTGTCAGTATAGGGGGTACCGCTCACTTTTTGGCCTCCCAGGCAAACTCGTAATACCAGCGCTATGGGAGTCCCATTGAAAAAGGACTTTTTTAAAAGTGCAGTACTGACGTTGAGTGAAAGCCAAAAAGGTGTGTGGTACTCTTATACCTGCAAGACTTGTAATAGCGGCGTTAGGGAAAAAGCAGCGTTATGAAGCATAACAATGCTTTTTCACTAGTAATGCAAAACTCATAATCTAGCTGAGTGTCATTTACTACTAAGGGGTTAAATGTACTTTTATTCCTTAGTGACAATTTTTTAGTGACCATTCTGATATTGTCATAGTATCTTTACTTTCTGTGTATACATTTTGATTAAAGCAAATTTTCCATTTTCAATTTCGACAATATTTCTGTAAGTCCTTATTTAACTCCAAAAAGTTATTATTTGTGTATGGGAAAAATGAAAGTCCTCTTTCCAATAGGTTACACTCATCTTCAGACAATTCATGTCCTGAAATAATAATCACAGTGGGCTGTTGTATTCTTACCCATCCTGTGTCAACCTCCGGTGGAGACCTCTCAACTACTGATGCTGTTTGTTGTGCGGCTGTCGACCCCTCTGGTTGGATTTCCAGGTCGGTCTTTTCCTCTTGTGGTGCTTTCTCCCGCCTATACTCCTGCGTCGTCGCTGCTCTTGTCTAAATGGGAGGATGATCCATCATATCCAGAGTGTGATGTAATAGCTTCTCCCTCGTCACCTGCTCTCCATTCTGGTTGCTTATTGGGCCTTCGCTTGTCAACCTTTTTGTTATACAGGTAACCTTAATTACCGCTCCTCCACTTATAGACTTTACCCTGTTGGTAATCCCATTTGTCCCTTTGGAACTTCTTCCATTTTCTTTCCTTGATAGTTTTTTGCAGGTCTGCTGTTGATTCCTCAAACTGTTTGATCGGCTTATCCATATCTTCAGGTGAGATGATTTTAGATAGTTCTTCTTTGTTATTTTTAATCTTCTCATCTTTGATCTCTATCTCTTTAAGCAATGATTGCAAAGTCAGGACCATAATGTCGTACGAACACGTATTTAGTATTGCCTCAAATGTTTTGTAATACTCTTTGTTATTTTTGGGCACATACTCATTCTCAGTCCTCTGGGTATTCTTTTTACTCAATAGCATTTGGATAAACTTGTTGCATGGAGATCCCACTTTACACACCAGATTCTCTTACTCCTTACTCATATTTTCAATTGGAGTAGTTCTTAGGAAATCCCTCAAGCCTTTGGACAATGATGTTATCCTTGCTGCATCTATGTCAGTATAGGCAAACATCTTTCCCTCTGTAGCAGTTGTAATATCCATTGCAAACACTCCAGCTGCACTATATAGGGAGAATATTATCATACCTTAACAAACACCAAACAGCAGCTATACAGATTTTCAGTGCAAGTGAAGACAGGGACTCTGCCAAATCCCCTAATCACAAAGAGTATACCCCACACAGTGAGAAGGTAGCTCACATAATAAGAAAACACTGGCATATATTACAAGAGTATAATAAAAATATTGAAATGTTATAAAGTGCCTCCTTAATGGCCTACAGGAGAGTTAAAATGAAAGTAAACTTTGATGAATGAAAGCTCGTTTTTTAAAAATAATATTAAAAACAGGGGCACTTTCATTCATCAAAGTTTAGAAAGCAGCCGTTTTGTTTAAAAACTTACCTTTCTTCTTTTCACAGCCGGAGCAGTTTCCCCCACCGGAGATCCTCTCTTCACATGTCAGCAATGACTAATCTGGCTTTCTCCAATCATGGCTTTCCCCTCAGGGGAATCATTGCCTGAGGCCATGTTGTGATTGGAGGAAGCCAGATTAGTCCTTGCTGACGTGTGAAGAGAGGATCTCCGTGCAGGGGAAGCTGCTCTGGCTGTGAAGAGGAGAGAGGTAAGTTTTTAAACAAAACTGCTGCTTTCTAAACTTTGATGAATGAAAGTGCCCCTGTTTTTAATAGTATTTTTAAAAAACGGGTTTCATTCATCAAAGTTTACCTTCACTTTAAGAATTTGCAAGATCAATTAACTAGTACAGTTGTTGGTTCAAGAAAAAAAGAAAAGCAAACATACCTAACTAAGAAAAATTTGGGCTACCTTGCATGAGCTGCAGCTCTATTATAAAAGGGATTTTTTTCTGTCACCCAAGGAGTGGCAAAAAGTATAGGATAAATAAATTCTACACATGTGAATCATCATTTGTTGTGTACTTAATTAAATGTTCCTGTTCCCTTATCTACGTAGGTGAGACCACCCATATGATAAGGGACAGGATGAGCCAACATCGCTCAAATATAAGGTGTAAGAACCAGGAAGCACCAGTCTCAATTCATTTTCTAAAGTGTGGACATAAAATTAGCCAACTAAGGGCTCACTTCCATTGAGCCATAATTAGGTTTGCGGGCACTCACAAAACAATTAATATGCTGTCGGAAGCAATTCCGTTTATCTACTGCTTCCAATGGCACGTTATACCTCAATTTTGGCAGCCAGACTTCGGCTGCCGAAAACATTTTTGTGTCCCATAGAAAGTATTAGAAGCCGTTAATCTATAAATTATACCAGGTTTCCAATGAAACCTCATACCGTTAATACATCGTCGGTGGCTGTCGTTTCATTGACAAAAATTACACCCAGCTCAACTAGGCTTAAAAGAGGAAAAATTTGCTTTTTGATGCCTGATTCCCATTGAAATTGTAAAACTTGCAAACAATGCAAGTGTCTCAATGTAGAAATACATTGATATATGTAATATATATTGTTGTCCCATGTATAGGAATAGTTGCACTTGTTTTTATTAAAATATTAATATGTATATACATATAAAAATATATGCAAGCATATATCTACATATGTTAAACTAAAACTATGCCTAGGGCAGCAATACATATTACATATTTTAATAAAGTGGAAAATATAATTAAATTAAAAAATAGTATTTGATTATAGTTAAAATATGTATTTTAGGGGAAATTCCGGGCGGTGGCCATAATAGGTGGCAGTTCTGTGTGCTGCTCCAGCCTTGAGAGATTTGGCTTGACAAAGAACTGGAAATAGTCGCCATCTGGCAAGACACTAAACTTGCAGCATTTAAGCTAATCATTCTCTACCTAGTGATCCTAATTTCGTCAAGATAGCTGCCAGCACCAGAGCACCGGAGCATACATTGAGGTTGCGGCCTCCGACTAAACCCCCTGGCAGAGATCCCTCAGGGATCTGCCGTTACACAACGCTGTGGTTGTGTTGCAATAACCTACAATTCTGGAGACTTTCCTAAACAGTACAACCCATCCCGCATCTAATAACCGCCGAGGGAAGATAGCGACGGCTTCACAATGGAAGACTTCGGCATCATTATACAAGCCCTCTTAAAAGAATTTGAGGGGATGATGGCTGATAGATTTGATCAATTCTCCAGGCTTGCCCGACCCACAGATAAAGGCACATCCGCTTGCCCTGCAGACAAGACAGGAGAAACTGAGCAGGCGGAATGCACAGATCAGCAGCAGCACTTACCGGGTAACTCTTCTGATCACGATGGGGGCATACTCATCTCACTTTACACCACTCCGGGGGGTTTGGCTGGCTCCCAGGAGCGAGGCATGAGCCAGGTACAGGAGCGATCTAGGACCTGCGCTGCCACAATTTTACCTTCAGCCCCTACACTTGCCTCTATACAAGGTACATTGCCGTTGAGTCCATTTAACATCCTAGCCTGAGGGATGCAGCAATGATCAGTCATGGCTAGTGGAGTGAGACCCTCTGGACTGCAGCTGCTTCCTATCTCCAGACACCAAAGATTTAGGCCTAGGATCAATGTCACCTCAACAGTGGCACCTCCATACTCTGATATGCAATCGGCCGGATTCTGGGACACATGGTCACAGACTGGAATGCCTGGCCAGTCAACCGCAGCATATGGAGGCTCCTACTTAACACAGAAAAGTAAGCTGTCACCACTGGTAGTCCCGATTTCCTCTGGATGTCCCTTTAAAGTTGGAGTGGGCTGAGCAGGACTCCAGGCACTAGGACCTTTACATGGGCATACGGACCATGCATCTGAGCTGAAACAAGGCCGAGCTGAGAGTTTTTGAGCTAAGAAACCCCATTGCCCATTACAGCCCTTCAAGATTTAATAGTCCTGCAATACTACTATTGAACTCTGAATGTTTTTACAGTTCTACTTTCACCACATATCCCCGTAGTTACCTTTTTTACCATTCAAATTACTTGCCGATAAGAGACTAATACCACCCATATACTCCCCTGCTAAGTGACTCATTAGTCCCAATACCGAATATGTTATTTAACTCATTGCAAATACCCTTAGTATAAACTCTACATGCCGTATGTTGGAACGTCGCATCATGCAATGTATACATATAGTATTTTTTGGGGGTTTATTTTTATTTTTATTATCGTTGTTATTGTTATTATCATGGTTGTTGTTTTTGGGCCTCCCACAAAAAAAAATAAAAAAAAAAAATATGTATTATAAATAAGTGTAACTATGTTTTTGTTTCTCTTTAGAGGTGATCACCGATAAGGAGCACAGATGTTAAACGTAAATTTGATAGTGTAAGGTGGGTATACCGTAGCAACTATTTGATTTTCATGAAATCCAAAGTCATATGGAAGCATTAACACAACGTTAACTTATACCTGCAAGAAAAGAGCAACTGCACACAATGTGCAAAATATTTCAACGGAAACCTGGTACTAAAATGGAGCCGTAAACTACTTTTAGCTGTCGGCCACTTCGGTAACTTATGGCTCCATATTGTTACGACTCAATGGAAGCGACCCCTTAGATGGCAGGTTATAGACAGTGTCCAACCCCAGAGAAATGGGGCAGATAGGGAGAAATTACTCAAACAAAAGGAAATGTATTAGATCCGGAGTTAGACTCCATGATCCCTAAGGGCCTTAACAGGGATTATGATTGGTCAGTATTTTTTTAGTATTTTAGAATTTATCAGAGTTTATACAATATTAAAAGATTTGTATAATAACAATGTATACTATATTGATATATTTAGGCTACTTTAATGTAGCCATATGTCTCTGAATTATCACTGAGTAATGCTGGTTATATACAAAATGAAATATGTAAATGTTACATGTCAGTGAAACTAAATGTATTAATTGTAATGTAATCATTTGACCACTAGGTGGCAATAGCACCACATGTCTGTGGTTGGCACGAGTATTTAAAAAGATGGTTGTAACCAATTATTGCAAGCATGAATATGGGTTAAAGACCTGAAACATTGCTTGATGTCTGTGTAAATAAAAAGAAGAGCATAATTCAGTGCTGTGGACATTACCTTTATTACTCTTTGTGATTGGGGGATTTGTCAGAGTCCCTGTCTTTACTTGCACTGACACTCTGTATAGCTGCTCTTTAGTGTTTGTTAAGTTATTGCAATGGAGGAGATCATGTTGGGGGCAGAATTAAATGTAAGATTAAAAGTCATGGGACATGAATGGCTAAGGTTAGTAGTGGTGGAGTAGGCTTACCTTTGGGTTAACTGACATAGCATAGAGTTGTGGAAAAGTGTTTGCTTAAAGGATGTAACAAATAGCTTATTGTGTCTAGGAGCATTTATTTTTAATAGTCCACAATGAATTTTAAGCTAACTATTCTACAGCATTTTTTTAGGATTCACTATCAAAAAGGGAATGCCAAACATGTCAGTATCATTAGCAGCATAATATAGGGTACAATAACTCAACTTCTACACCAGAAGAACTGCCTGCCTAGAATTATGTGCAGCTTACTCAGAGTGTTTCCTGCAGACCTCTTAGTATACCTCTGTGTCTAACCGCTGCTATCTTGATTATTTCTAAGTTTCCCGCGGCCCTTAGGAATATACCATTCAGAGCAGCTACAAAGTATCCGAGCGCTTCTTCAGGTTTGCTTATATTTGCTACCTTTTATTTCAGCACTTACATTTACTGTACCTTGAAAGTTTGTTAACTTGCAATCTGCATTTACTTGTGCAACTGCTGTTTCAACAGTGATCAGCTGATCAGGATTGTAACGTTTTGTTACAAGACTTGTTTTCAGTATTCCTTCCTAATCATAAATAATTACTGAGCTTCAACTTCCGCACACCAACCTTCCAGTGATACTCTGCTTGTACAGCCAGGACTAGTATAGATAGCTTGTCTTCATTAGTCCTTCCTTGCATTATGTTATAAACAATAAAGCAATAGCAAAGAGTTTCTTGAGTAAATTGTCAGCATTTCCTCCTTTACTTTTGCTAACACTCATATCAATTTCAGTAATAAAATCAAGCTGTCCAACTTTAACCAACAGAATAATGTATATGTGACAGTGGGAAATGTTTGGATCCTGATGAGGAGTTATAGGGTCTCTATCTGTTAGTTTAGTGGACTGTCAATACTGTTAATACTTATCAACCCAGAAAATAAAATATATCTCAATTAGTTGTTATAAAAAAGTAAATTTATGCTTACCTGATAAATTAATTCCTTCTATGGTACGACGAGTCCACGGATTCATCCTTTACTTGTGGGATATTATCCTCCTGCTAACAGGAAGTGGCAAAGAGCACCACAGCAGAGCTGTCTATATAGCCCCTCCCTTAGCTCCACTCATTCGACCGAAGGTACAGGAAGAAATAGGAGAAACTAAAAGGTGCAGAGGTGACTGAAGTTTAAATCAAAAAAATATAATCTGTCTAAAAATGACAGGGCGGGCCGTGGACTCGTCGTACCATAGAAGAAATTAATTTATCAGGTAAGCATAAATTTACTTTTCTTCTATAAGGTACGACGAGTCCACGGATTCATCCTTTACTTGTAGGATACAATACCAAAGCTATAGGACACGGATGAACGGGAGGGACAAGACAGATGCCTAAACAGAAGGCACCACTGCTTGAAGAACTTTTCTCCCAAAAATAGCCTCCGAAGAAGCAAAAGTATCAAATTTGTAGAATTTGGAAAAGGTATGAAGTGAAGACCAAGTCGCAGCCTTACAAATCTGTTCAACAGAAGCATCACTTTTAAAAGCCCATGTGGAAGCCACCGCTCTAGTAGAGTGAGCTGTAATCCTTTCAGGAGGCTGCTGTCCAGCAGTCACATATGCCGAATGGATGATGCTTTTCAGCCAAAAAGAAAGAGAGGTAGCCGTAGCTTTTTGACCTCTACGCTTTCCAGAATAGACAACAAACAGCGAAGATGTTTGACGGAAATCTTTGGTCGCTTGCAAGTAAAACTTCAAAGCACAAACCACGTCCAAGTTGTGCAACAGACGCTCCTTCTTAGAGGAAGGATTAGGACACAGGGAAGGAACAACAATTTCCTGATTAATATTCTTATTAGTAACAACCTTAGGAAGAAATCCAGGTTTGGTACGCAAAACCACCTTATCAGAATGAAAAACAAGATAAGGCGAGTCGCATTGCAATGCAGATAGTTCAGAAACTCTTCGAGCCAAAGAGATAGCAACTAAAAACAGAACTTTCCAAGATAGAAGCTTAATATCTATGGAATGCATAGGTTCGAACGGAACCCCTTGAAGAACTTTAAGAACTAAATTCAAACTCCATCAGATCCAATTCTGGTGTGCCCCATTGATGAATCAATTGTGCAAACACCTCCATATGGAGTTCCCACTCCCCTGGATGAAAAGTCTGACGACTTAGAAAATCCGCTTCCCAGTTCTCCACTCCTGGGATATAGATTGCTGATAGATGGCAAGAGTGAGTCTCTGCCCATCTAATTATTTTGGAAACCTCTATCATCGCTAGATAACTCTTTGTTCCCCCCTGATGATTGATATATGCTACAGTCGTGATATTGTCCGACTGGAATCTTATGAATCTGGCCGAAGCCAGCTGAGGCCACGTCTGAAGTGCGTTGAATATCGCTCTCAGTTCTAGAATATTTATCGGGAGGAGAGCCTCCTCCTGAGTCCACACACCCTGTGCTTTCAGGGAATTCCAGACTGCACCCCAGCCCAAAAGGCTGGCATCCGTCATCACTATAACCCATGCTGGCCTGCGGAAACCCATTCCCTGGGACAGATGATCCTGTGACGAACCACCAAAGAAGAGAGTCTCTGGTCTCTTGATCCAGATTTATCTGAGGAGATAAATTTGCATAATCCCCATTCCACTGTTTGAGCATGCACAGTTGCAGTGGTCTGAGATGCAAGCGAGCAAATGGAACTATGTCCATTGCCGATACCATTAGTCCGATTACCTCCATACACTGAGCCACTGACGGCCGAGGAAACATTTTCATGTCTACCGAATCTATCAGAGTTCCCAGGAAAAGGAACTCTTGTGAGAGGGGTAAGTCAACTCTTTTTTACGTTCACCTTCCACCCATGAGATCTTAAAAAAGCCAACACGATGTCCGTGTGAGATTTGGCTAGTTGGTAAATTGACGCCTGAATTAAGATATCGTCCAGATAAGGCGCCACTGCTATGCCCTGCAGCGTTAGTACTGCCAGAAGGGATTTTAGCACCTTTGTGAAAATTCTGGGAGCTGCGGCCAACCCGAAGTGAAGAACCACAAACTGGTAATGCTTGTCCAGAAAGGCGAACCTGAGAAACTGATGATGATCTTTGTGGATAGGGATGTGCAGATACGCATCCTTTAAATAAACGGTGGTCATATATTGACCCTCCTGGATCATTGGTAAAATAGTCTGAATGGTCTCCATCTTGAAAGATGGGACTCTGAGGAATTTGTTTAGGATCTTGAGATCTAAAATTGGTCTGAAGGTTCCCTCTTTTTTGGGAACCACGAACAGATTGGAGTAAAACCCCTGCCCCTGTTCTGTTTTTGGAACTGGGCAGATTACTCCCATGGTATATAGGTCTTCTACACAGTGTAAGAATGCCTCTCTTTTTGTCTGGTTTACAGACAATCGAGAAAGATGGAATCTCCCCCTTGGAGGGGAATCTTTGAAGTCTAGAAGATACACCTGGGACACAATTTCTAAAGCCCAGGAGTCCTGAACATCTCTTGCCCAAGCCTGAGCAAAGAGAGAAAGTCTGCCCCCTACTAGATCCGGTCCCGGATCGGGGGCTGCCCCTTCATGCTGTCTTGGTGGCAGCAGCGGGCTTCTTGGCCTGTTTACCTTTGTTCCAAGTCTGGTTAGGTCTCCAGACTGACTTGGATTGAGCAAAATTCCCCTCCTGCTTTGCAGCAGGGGAGGAGGAAGAGGAACCACCTTTGAAGTTTCGAAAGGAACGAAAAATATTTTGTTTGGTCCTAATCTTATTTGACTTATCCTGAGGAAGGGCATGGCCTTTTCCTCCAATGATGTCTGAAATTATCTCTTTCAGTTCAGGCCTGAATAGGGTCTTACCCTTGAAAGGGATGGCTAAAAGCTTAGATTTTGATGACACGTCAGCAGACCAGGACTTAAGCCATAACGCTCTATGCGCTAAAATGGCAAAACCTTAATTCTTTGCCGCTAATTTAGCCAGTTGAAAAGCAGCATCTGTAGTGAAAGAATTAGCTAGCTTCAGAGCCCTAATTCTATCCAGAATATTATCTAATGGGGGTCTCAACCTGAAGAGCCTCCCCTAGAGCCTCGAACCATAAAGCAGCTGCAGTAGTTACAGGAACAATGCACGCTATAGGTTGCAGAAGAAAACCCTGATGAATAAATATTTTCTTTAGGAGACCCTCTAATTTTTTATCCATAGGATCTTTGAAAGCACAACTGTCCTCAATAGGTATAGTTGTACGCTTAGCCAGGGTTGAAATAGCTCCCTCCACCTTAGGGACCGTCTGAAACGAATCCCACATGGTGTCTAATATGGGAAACATTTTCTTAAAAGTAGGAGGGGGAGAAAAGGGAATACCTGGTCTATCCCACTGCTTAGCAACACTGTCTGAAATCCTCTTAGGGACCAGAAAAACATTAGTGTACACAGGAACCTCTAGATATCTGTCCATTTTACACAATTTCTCTGGAACAACAAAAGGGTCACAATCATCCAGAGTCGCTAAAACTTCCCTGAGCAACAAGCCGAGGTGTTCTAGTTTAAATTTAGAAGCCGTCATATCTGAGTCTGTCTGAGGGAACATCTTTCCTGAATCAGAAATCTCTCCCTCAGACAGCAAATCCCTCACCCCCAACTCAAAACATTGTGAGGGTACATCGGATATGGCTAATAAAGCGTCAGAGGGCTCAGCATTTACACTCACACCAGACCTACTGCGCTTCCCCTGCAACCCAGACAGCTTAGATAAAACCTCTGTGAGGGTAGTATTCATAACTGCAGCCATATCTTGCAGGGTGAAAGAATTAGACGCACTAGAAGTACTTGGCGTCGCTTATGCGGGCGTTAATGGTTGTGACACTTGGGGAGAATTAGATGGCATAACCTAATTCCCTTCTGACTGAGAATCATCCTGCGACATACTTTTATTATCTAAAATATGTTCTTTGCAATTTTTTGCCCTTTCAGTGCATGAGGGACACATTTTAAGTGGGGGTTCCACAATGGCTTCCAAACACATTGAACATTGGCTTTCCTCAATGTCAGACATGTTGAACAGGCTAGTAATGACCACAAACAAGCTTGAAAAACACTTTAGTGAAAAAATAACAATCTTAAAAAACGGTACTGCGCCTTTAAGAGAAAAAAAGCATACACGTTTTGCAAAACTGCTTTAAAATACACCAATCGTTTCAATTTTTTGATATAATATACAAATAATGCAGCTGAGATTGCCCCACAAAGAAAGGAACAGTTAACCCTTTACTGTGCAAAACCGGATAGTTAATAAGGCCTAAATCTGGACAAAACACCCCCTGCAACTCGCCACAGCCCTGCTGTGGCGCCTACCTGCCCTCAGAGATTGGAAAAACAGGGTTAAAGCTTCGATTTGGCCCAATACTTCCACAAGGGCCCACCAGAGTTGGAGCTTGCTGCTTGCTTTGCAATTACAACTGCGCAACTGAGGTGCGAAAATAGGCCCCATCCATCTCACTCAATGTCTTTTCATCCTAAATGAACCACACCAGAGCGGTTTCAAACTAGCCATGTGGGTTCTGAAACCCAAAAAAGAAGCCAAGTGTACCCTCAATAAAGTCTCACAAAACGTTATTGCCAAAAACGTTATCAGACACTCCCAGTTCAAAAAAAACGTTTGCCCACAAACATTCAAACTCAGTGTCAACCATTTTTTATAAGCCCCTATATGCAAGCTTAGTAATACCCCTCTTCTCTTTAGGATTACTGCTTACCCTTACCCTCATGGGGATACTGTCAGCCTTTCTGAAATAACACAGTCTCTCCAGAAAAAATGACTGAACATACCTCACTGCTATATAGCATGAAAACGTTCCTCACACTGAAGTTTCTTGTACTTATCAGCCATTCTGTGGGAACTGCTCTGGATCTTAGTGACAAATGCTAAGATCATCAGCCTCCAGGTAGAAGTCTGTATCCATCTGCTGCCTGAGAGTAAATAGTACACACCGGTACCATTTAAAATAAAAAACTCTTGCTTGAAGAAATAAAAAACTAATATTTTATCACCTCTTTCACTTTACCCTTCCTAGTACTTAGAGTAGACAAAGAGAATGACTGGGGGTGGAGCTAAGGGAGGAGCTATATAGACAGCTCTGCTATGGTGCTCTTTGCCACTTCCTGTTAGCAGGAGGATAATATCCCACAAGTAAAGGATGAATCCGTGGACTCATCGTACCTTATAGAATAAATAGGTATTCAAAAGAGTTTCATAATCTATGTTACAAGATTACATGCAAAGAAGCAAATCTTATTGATTTATAACTTGCCATCACTATCTGTTTCATCCTCCTCAACTTGTCCATCAACTTCTATTCCAACTGCAAAGAAGAAAATATATTGTATTAGCGTTTATTTTATTTTCATGTAACTGATTACTTTTTATGTAAATACCTTTCATATTACAGTAATTACATAATTACTAAGCAATAGCAGATGTTTTGCAAGCTGGTTTAATTTGTAAATATTAAAAAAAAATTGCAATACTTCTAATAATATACTGTATGTTTATATATCTTATTTCTAGTCAGAGCTTAATTTGTGTGTCTTTCACATAGTCAATGATAATTTTTTTTTAATATATAACAGCAATATTGTCACTAGTGAACTCTGGTCAAGATACATAGGTAAAAGGTATTTTACTGGTAATTCATATTGGGCTACATTACAAGTGGAGGGGTAATTTATTGTGCGCCCGCAAAAGGGCAAATATCCAGCCATTACAAGTGGCTGGTTATTGCTACCATGTAATTAACCAGAGATCAGGTATGTGTACCTTTGACCTCTCGTCTTTCCTCTGTATAAGGATAGTTTTTTTCAGTGTTCTCTACCAAACTTTGAAACCGCCACTGATTGCTGAAAGCCGCTCTTAATCGTAAACCCATTACGGAAGCTGGGTACTGACAGAAGTAAAAGCTACGCGTTTTGGCATGAATTGCATTTTTCAAGCTCTTCCGATTAGCGTATCAGTATTCTATTTATACCTGTCCCTTAAAAGGGATAAAATTTAACCAGATATAACTATCTCTTAAAAGGTTATATCTTTATAATAATTTGGTAGATATTTTTTAGAATGCGGGTACGTAATTGCAAGATTAAAAAATAGAAAAGAAATTAACACAGTGTAATAATACATTATATATGTAGAAATACAGAAATGTCACAATTTGTACAACATTTCTCAATGTTACAATATTTCACAACTTTTTCAAATAATTTAAAATAATTTTCACTATCGTACACATCATAAAAAAATTAATAAATAAAATAATAATATTAAAAAGTTCCACTATTATATACTAAAAAAACAGATTACTCTCAAGCTAACTGAAATATTTTAAATTTTCACCATTACAGTTTAAAAAATGCTCGCTTATCCTTTCACGTAGGGGTCTTTCTGATTCACCAATATACAGGGCACCACCTTTGCACTCTATCATATAAATAATATTCATATAAGTGCATCTGTATTTTGTATTTTAAAGGTTTGCCCTGGAACATTTTATTTCTTTTCTTTTTTGTGAATATTGGCATGATTTACAAGTGAGACATGAAACAAAAAAAAAAACGTTAAGTTCCTTTCCCCATTAATCTCTTTCATTATTTCTATTTAGGGATGACTTGGTAATAAAGCCCCTCATGTATCATCACTCTTTAATACTGGCCAATGGTTCCTCAGAACTTTTTCAATCAGGGGCCTGATCCGATATGCAGCGTTGCCCGCAAAAGCCGGTGACGCTGAAATTTGCGCTGGTTTGGTATCCTATATACGGCGTAACCTAGAAGTTTTGCCCGTATATTTCTGCCTTAGGCCGTAGTTTTTTGGGCCATAGGCAGGTATACCAAACCAGCGCAGTTTGGTATCCAATATACAGCGTAAGGACCTACGTGGCAAAAATGGAGAAATCTTACTCCATTTTCACCTCGCCACAAAATGCAGCCGTAGTAAACCTTACGCTGAGTATTGGAGCCCCGTAACTCCCTAAACTACCTGCAAAATAAACCTAACACCTAACGCATGTGCAATGTCTATCTACCTGTCAACCGCGATCCCCCGCCACAATCCCAAATAAAGTGTTTAACGCCTCAACTGCCGCACACAGACCCCGCCGCCACCTACAATAAAAGTATAACCCCCTAATGTGATCCCCCTACACCGTCACAAGCTACATTACATACCCCCTAATGTGAGTCCCTTACACCGCTGCCATCTATCTTACCTACCCCCTAAAGTGAGCCCCCTACCCCGCCACCATCTATTTTAAAAATATTAACAGCTAATTAAATTCCCTTATAACCGCCGCCAGCTATATTAACTATATTAACCCTAATTATATTAGGGTTAATATAGTTAATATAGTTATTATATTATATATATTAACTATATTAACCCTATTTATATTAGGGTTAATATTGTTATTATATTATATATATATTAAGTATAATAACCCTATCTAACTCTAACATCCCTAACTAAATTCTTATTAAAATAAATCTAATTAATATTAATATTATTAATTAAAATATTCCTATTTAAATCTAAATACTTACCTATAAAATAAACCCTAAGATAGCTACAATATAATTAATAATTACATTGTAGCTATTTTAGGGTTTATATTTATTTTACAGGTAACTTGGTATTTATTTTAACTAGGTACAATAGCTTTTAAATAGTTAATAACTATTTAATAGCTACCTAGTTAAAATAATTACCAATTTACCTGTAAAATAAATCCTAACCTAAGTTACAAATACACCTACACTATCAATAAATTAAATAAACTACAAATATCTAAACTAAAATACAATAAAATAATCTAAACTAAATTACAAAAAAAAACCCCACTAAATTACAAAAAATAAAAAAAAGATTACAAGATTTTTAAGCTAATTACACCTATTCTAAGCCCCCTAATAAAATAATAAAGCCCCCCAAAATAAAAAAAAATTCCCTACCCTATTCTAAATTAAAAAAGTTCAAAGCTCTTTTACCTTACCAGCCCTTAAAAGGGCCCCAAAGAATTCTGCTCTTTTGTCTGTAAAAGAAAAACACAATACCACCCCCCAACATTACAACCCACCACCCACATACCCCTATTCTAAACCCACCCAAACCCCCCTTAAAAAAACCTAACACTACCCCCCTGAAGATCTCCCTACCTTGTCTTCACCCAGCCGGGCCGAACTCTTCATCCGATCCGGGCGATGTCCAATCAAGCGGCAGTTAAGTCTTCTTCCATCCGGGCGATGTCTTCAATCAAGCGGCAGTGAAGTCTTCTTCCATCCGGCGATGTCTTCTTCCATCCGGCGATGTCTTCAAGCAAAGCGGCATCTTCAATATTCTTTCTTCGCTCCTCCTCCGTGGAGCATCCATCCGGCACGACGACTTCCCGACGAATGAGGTACCTTTAAATGACGTAATCCAAGAGGGAGTCCGTCGAATTCCGATTGGCTGATTCTATTAAGGTAGAAACTATTTTAACTAGGTAGCTAGGTATTATTTTAACTAGGTAGCTATTAACTAGTTATTAATTATTTAATAGCTATTGTACCTAGTTAAAATAAATACCAAGTTACCTGTAAAATAAATATAAACCCTAAAATAGCTACAATAGCTACAATAGGAATATTTTAATTAATAATATTAATATTAATTAGATTTATTTTAATAAGAATTTAGTTAGGGATGTTAGAGTTAGATAGGGTTATTATACTTAATATATATATAAAATAATAACGATATTAACTATATTAACCCTAATATAATTAGGGTTAATATAGTTAATATATATAATATAATAACTATATTAACTATATTAACCCTAATATAATTAGGGTTAATATAGTTAATATAGCTGGTGGCGGTGTAGGGGGATTAAATTAGGGGTTAATATTTTTAAAATAGATGGCGGCGGGGTAGGGGCTCACTTTAGGGGGTAGGTAAGATAGATGGCGGCGGGGTAGGGGGCTCACTTTAGGAGGTAGGTAAGATAGATGGCGGCGGGGTAGGGGCTCACTTTAGGGAGTAGGTAAGATAGATGGCGGCGGGGTAGGGGCTCACTTTAGGGGGTAGGTAAGATAGATGGCGGCGGGGTAGGGGCTCACTTTAGGGGGT